>NC_073306.1:117977649-118277649 GCF_027595985.1 Sorex araneus | reverse complement strand
GGGTCCCGGCTTCCAGCGCCGCACTCCTCGGACCCCGCGATCCCGGGACCCCCACCTCCGGGCTTCCCATTTCTCCCTACAACCACCCCCCCCCAAGTCCACCCGCGGGTGTTTACCGGGACTCGGGGCGCGACGACTCTTCCGTCCCTCGACTAAGATGGCAGCCGGTCCCGAGCCCCGAGCACAGCGACTGGAGCGAGTTGGCGGCCAGCGCGCAGGCGCCTCCGCGCAGCAGCCAGCCGCACTACAAGTCCCAGACGGCCTTGCGCGCCGCCCCGCCGCCCGTGAATGGGGAAAGGGCGAGGGGAGCGCCCCTGGAGTCGGGGTTTGCCCGATCGCCGCGCCGAGCCAGTGGGCGGGGCCCCGGGGCCGCTCCCCGCCCCAGCGCCTCAGAAATCCACTCGAGGGTTCGTTGGAACTTCAGGCGCAGGGCCTCGTCTCCGAAGTTTGTAACTCGGCAGATCTGCGACGGAATCGGATTATTTGCATTTCCAACCGGCTCTTGGGTATTTATTTAGGGTCACACTTTGAGAGCCACTGGATTTTTAGCTTAGTTCTAGAGGAAATGCACTCCCGAGTTTTGATTCGGTTCAGATCCAACTCTGGGCGGGTTGCAAGTTGGGGGTTGTGGGGGGCGTCATTTATCTGGCGACACCCGACACCCGGACGTGCTTGGGGGCTACTCCAGGATGCGCGCCAGCCCTTTGAGCCATCTCCCTAACCCCAAATCCAACTTTTAAACTTAGGATGCGTTTAGGGATGATGGAAATAATGTTCGTCTAAATGGGCGAAGAGCTGATGAATCAGTAAACTTGAATCCTCACAACAGACCTGTGAGAGAAGTATCTTCACGGTGTTTACTTCACAGACACCTAAGCCAAGTCCTGAGTTGAGTAAGAACCCACCCAGTCAGCCTTTAAAGTCACCCACTTCGTGGGGTCCTTGTTCTGGGTTTGGTTGTGTTTTTTTTTTTTTTGGTTTGTTTGAGAATAGGCTGTACTGCAGATTCTCAGGTACAGTTAAACTAAGTACTTAGTAATGTGACCTTTGATGTTGTGTTTAGCCTATTTCCTCCTAATGAAGGTAACTTAACACTTTTATTTTCTTGGTGATGCAAGATTGTTTTTATTGAAACTTATTTAGAAAGATGTGAGTGGAAAGAAGTATGTGTTTCAGAGAACACAACCTTCTCCAGAGAAGAAATAGGCAAGCAAGGAAACAGAGACAGCAAGATGGGTGTTAAGAGAGAACACAGGCTTACAGAGCAAGCCTGCATGACACTTCATGAAGTGTTTTCAATTCTATATGTCAGTGTTTCCTGAAACTTGCCTTAAGAGAATCTGCCTAAGGGCTGGAGCAATAGCACAGCGGGTACGGCGTTTGCCTTGCACCCAGCTGACTGGGGTTCGATTCCCAGCATCCCGTATAGTCTCCTGAGCACCGCCAGGAGTAATTCCTGAGTGCAGAACCAGGAGTAACCCCTGTGTGACCCAAAAAGAAGGGAAAAAAAAAGGGGAATCAGCCTAGGATCGGAGAAATAGTATAAGGATTAAGGTGCTCGCCTTGAATGTGGTGACTCCCTATCTTTGATCCCCAGGCACCCCATATGTTTCCCTGAGCACCACAAAGTGTGATCCTTGAGCTTAGTGCCAGGAGTAATCCCTGAGCACCATCGTATGTGTCCTTCAGAAAACAAAAAGGCAAGAGAATCTACCTACTGCATTCAGATTCTCCGGGGCAGCGGTTCTCAAAATATATATATGCCCTTCCCTTGAAATGCATTAGAAGTGACACCCGCGACATTCTACCTTATACTGCTGTGGTTCTACTTATCAGTTATTTTGCTTCAATTTAAATACACAACCAACACACATTAGCTTTGTTGGACTTTTAAGGGAGATCTTAAACCTCTTCTCAACAAATTTACTAGGAGTTGAACTAGGAGAAAGAAAAAAACGTAGTACATATGTAGGAAGAGTAGAAGAATGTAGCTCAGCAGTAAAATGCATGCCTTACCCTGAGTTTGATCTTGGCAGGAGAAGAAAAGAAAAAAAAAAAAAACTCCATGCCTGGGAGCTGGAGCAACAGTACAGCAGGTAACATACTTGCCTCAGAGGTGGCTGAGCATGGTTCGGTCCCTCAAGCCCTGCCAGGAGTGAGCCCTGAGCTCAGAGCCAGGAGTAAGCTCTGGGGGAAGCACCACTGAGTGTGGCACAAAACTAAAAGAAAAAAAGGGGGGGCTGGAGCGATAGCACAGAGGGTAGGGCATTTGCCTTGCATGCACCCAACCCGGGTTCGATTCCCAGCATCCCATACGGTCCCCTCAGCACCGCCAGTGGTGATTCCTGAGTGCAGAGCCAGGAGTAACCCCTGTGCATCGGCAGGTGTGACCCAAAAAGCAAAATAAATAAATAAACAAAACAAAAAACTCTCTGCCTGACCAAATCACTAGCAGAGTTTGTTAAACTAGATTGCTGACCCACACACCCCAAATAAGCCTGGACGGACTTTGAAATTTTATATTTTCTTTGAAATTTTGCTTTTGGGGTTTGTTTTGGGACCTCCGCCTGCCCTTGCAGTACTCAGGGGCAGTACATCTGGCAGTGCATGGGGAACCATATGCAGAACTGGGAGTGAGCAGCATGCTAGACAAGAGCTTTAACTTTTGTACTATCTCTTATGTCCCAAAATTTGCATTTTCAAATATTTTCCTAAATTTCCACTTAGAATTTTGTATGCAGGAGCCACACCTGATGGTGGCAGCAATACTGAGTCCTTTGGTGCTGGGGATCACTAGGGCTACTCCCTCCTGGTACAAAATGTACACAGTGTGAAAAGAGTCATAGGGTGCCAGGGATCAGGACTTCCCACACACTAAGCATGGGCTCTATCAATTAAGCCATACCTCTGGCTCCTCAGCCTTTTATAATTCTCACTGCTGAACATTTGTATACTTTGTTTATGTTTTGGGGCCTCTCCTGGTGTTGTTCAGGGGCCATCTAGCTGTGCAGGAGGGACTACGCTGTTAACAATGGAACTCTGGACCCCAGCACGCAAAGTTTGTGCTCCAGCACTTTGAGCTGTCTTCTCAGCCCACATATTTTGACATTTTCCCCTTTTATCATTCATCCCAGGAAATTCTGCCATGCCTGAGGGTCAAACTCAGGACCTCAAACATACAAAGCACATTGCTTTCCAGGTTCCTTGGAGTCTGTGAATAATGGTCAGTTCCTTCATTTCAGTTTCCCTTCACATTTCACCCCTGCACTTACACTCTACTGTGTTATACAATCTTCCAAAAGGTCCTTGGACAGGTAAGTTGTCTTATATTGTATCTATATCCCACATTAGAATATTCAGTAATATGGCTGGGGAGATAGCACAGTGGGTAAGGAACTTCCCTTACATGTGGCTGATGTGGATTTGATCTCAGGCAACACATATGGGGCTGATCTAGAATCAATCCCCAGCATTCCATGTGGCTTCCTGAGACCGCCAGGCGTGATTCTAGAGTGCAGAGCTAGGAGTAACCCCTGAGCATTGCCAAGTGTGGCTCAAAAACAAAAACAAAACAAGTTATGCCCTTTATCCTTCCTTATTTGAAAAGACGTATTTATTTTTCTTTCCATTCTCCTCAGTTTTTCATATGTACTTTCCTTTACTTAGAATTCCTAATTTGGGGCTGGAGCCATAGCACAGCAGGTAGGGCATTTGCCTTGCATGCCGCTGACCCGGGTTCGATTCCCAGCATCCCATATGGTCCTCCGAGCACTGCCAGGAGTTATTCCTGAGTGCATAAGCTAAGAGTAATCCCCATGCATTGTCGGGTGTGACCCAAAAAGCAAAAACAAGCAAAAAAACAATAAAATTCCTAGTTCATCAGTAGCTATTCCTGAAAATTTAATTAATTAATTAAAATTCGTAATTCAGGGATGAGGGACATAGTACAGTGGATAAGGTGCTTGTCTTGCACATGCCCCATGCTGTTTGATCCTCAGCATGGCACTTGGTCCCCCCAAGTCCTGCCAGCAGTGATTCCCTGAGCTCAGAGTCAGGAGTAAGATCTGAGCATAGTCAGGTATAGCCTAAACTGTGCCCCAAGTCCCATAAATAGACAAAATTATTAATTCCCTATGAACAATAGAAGTCATGGAAGATTTTCTAGAAATTTCTATTTTTTAAGTGACAATCTGAAGAGCATATGCTTTGCATGCAGGAGACCCAGTGGGAGCCCAACACCACAAGCACTGCCAGATCCAAGCCCTGGTAGCAGTAATCCCTGAGCACAAAGTTAAGAGTGATCCACAAGCACTGCCCCACGACCCCCCTCCCCAAATGAGGAGGGGCATAATCGATTTGCTTGAGTGGGCGCCGGTAACATCACCATTCGTTCCTGTCGCATGCTAGTGTAGCCCGATGGCATATTGGGGGCTCTTTCACGGTCAGGAGTATGAGGATCATTATTTTAACCGTTTTTGGCATATCAAGTATGCCACGGGTAGCTTGCCAGGCTCTGCCATGCAGATGGAATACTCTTGGTAGCTTGCCGGTCTCTCTGAGACAGATGGAGGCTTTTGGGGCAGCCTCTAATCACCTTTCACAAGTGTTCCCAGTTGGGCATATATACATATATACATATATATGTGCACATATATATGCACATATATATATATTTCCCTCTATGATTTGTTGCCTACTGTCTAAACCCCATCAAATATGGTGTGGTAGGGGCTGGAGCGATAGCACAGCGGGTAGGGCATTTGCCTTGCACTCGGCGACCCGGGTTCAATTCCCAGCATCCCATATGGTCCCCTGAGTACCACCAGGGGTGATTCCTGAGTGCAGAGCCAGGAGTAACCCCTGTGCATCACTAGGTGAAACCCAAAAAGCAAAAAATATGGTGTTGTAATTACATAAAATGAGCAGGGTGTGTCTTATGATGTTCGGCTTTTGCGGCCATGCGGTCCAGGAATATGTTCACTCATGCATGAGGCTCAGCCCAAGCATGTGGAAAGCAGCCTGGAGTGTGGCGGTGGTTGAGTTGTGGAGGTCAGTTGCCAGGGCTGGATCCTTTGGAGCGGGAAGGGCTCTCACCTGCCCCCCTCTGGGACCCCTTGAGTGAAAACAGCCTGGCACAGAGTTCAGTGACGTGGTTATGGGGGCCTCATTTTATGCTCCCTTCCAGAAGAAGCAGCCGTGAGTCCTGGACAGTGGCTGATGAGGAGATTATCACTTCTCAGCCTTTTGGCTAAGATCAAGTGTGTGTGTAGTTGAGAATAGCAAAATCAATTTTTCTTAAAAAGGAGTTTTGATTTCTGGGTGGATTCACAGGCCTAAGATGACTCATATTCTGTGTTAGATTCATCACTAGATGATGTAAATACAACTGATTTTCTCCTTGAGAAAATGTTTTGGGTTTTTTTGTTTGTTTTATGTTTTCTTGGACCACAAGGCTTATTCCTGGCTTGGTGCTCAGGGATTACTCCTACCAGGGCATGGAGGACCACATGCATTGTTGGGGATAAAACCAGGGTCAGTCACATGCAAGGCAAATGCTTCACCCTATACTATCTCTCTGACCCTCATCTCTAGGTTTTTAATTAGATTAAGAAAAATTAAAAAGGGGGCTGGTGTGATAGCACAGTGGGTAGGGCGTTTGCCTTGCACACAGCCAACCCTGGTTCAATTCCCAGCATCCCACATGGTCCCCTGAGCACAGCCAGGGGTAATTCCTGAGTGCAGAGCCAGGAGTGACCCCTGTGCATCGCCGGGTGGGACCCAAAAAAAAAAGGAAAAGTTAAAAAGAACATCCTAAGGGGGCAGAACAATAGTACCAGCAGGTAGGCCAATATGAACGGGGCATTGGCACACAACTTTAATCCCCTGACACTACACAGTTCCTTGAGCATCAAAGGAGGGCCCCTAAGCATCAAGCCCCTGAGCACCATGAAAGCAGAGAAAAAAGGAAAGAAAGAAAGGAGAGAGAAAGAAAGGGGGGACAGACAGAGGAATAGGATGGAGAAGAGAAGAGAAGGGAAGGAAAAGGGAAGGAGGGGAGTGGAGGGGAGGGGAGTGGAGGGAAGGGTAGGGAAGGGAAGAGAAGGGAAAGGAAGGGAAGGGAAGGGAAGGGAAGGGAAGGGAAGGGAAGGGAAGGGAAGGGAAGGGAAGGGAAGGGAAGGGAAGGGAAGGGAAGGGGAAAAAAGAAAGGAATGAAAACTGACAAATTCTTACCTGCCACTGCAAGTAATAATTGTGTTAATTCCATTATCTGCCATGATCACCTGGGGTAATCTCAGGCTCTCCAGTCTTTCTGCAAAGTGGCCTGGAGAGCAAAAGTCATATCATCTTGGGATCTTGGGCCAGAGAGATAATATGGTGGCTAAGGCGTTTGTCTTGCATGGGTTCCATCCTTGGTTGATCCCCAGCACCCCAGATAGTATCCTGAGCTCACCAAGAGTAATCCCTGAGTGCAGAGCCAAGAGTGAGCCTGAGCACAGCCCAGTGTGGTCCCAAATCAAACTTTCTAACTTTCTAAATGGAAAAAAAACCACCCTATCTCCCTCCAGGACTGGGAACCCTTTACTTCCCAGGACTTTTCACGTTACAGGAGGACTCAGGCAATGGTTATAGAGTTCTTGGCTTCAGTGTTCTGCTTTCCCTCATTGAAGACATACCTGGCTTGGGGCTGGAGCGATAGCACAGCAGGTAGGGCGTTTACCTTGCACGAGGCCGACCCGGGTTCGAATTCCAGCATCCCATATGGTCCCCTGAGCACCGCCAGGAGTAATTCCTGAGTGTAGAACCAGGAGTAACCCCTGTGCATCGCCGCGTGTGACCCAAAAAGCAAAAAAAAAAAAAAAGAAGAAGAAGAAGAAGACATACCTAGCTTCTGGCTGCACTGGCCAGCCTTGGGTCCCCCTTGGTTGCTGGGCACTGACAATCACAATGTTACCATGTGAATTCTGCTCTTGTCCCTTAAACCTACCTCACCCAATTGTTGCCCTGAAAAAGTTTTGAGTTTCCATAAATGACTTGAATTTTCTCTCTCAGAGAGGCAGATTAACGAGTAGGACTGGAAAAGTCAAGAGATCCTGCTAGGCCAGCTTCCTCCTGGAGGAGGGACTTCTCAGGTGGAAACAGCCTCTGGGGCCTGAGTGGATGATTGGATTGTAGAAAGTCACCCCCAGGGTCTGAGTCTAGTTGCTGTATTTTGTCAGAAACACTCATGGCGTCTGTCTGGAGTTATTCATGAGTGCTAGCAGGTTGGGCTCCATTCCTTCTGGCTGTTCCTGTTACATTTTCAGATTTTGCATACTTTCCCCCTCTGATTACTCTATATCTTGATTTTATCCTCTCCTACCGACGCCCTGAGATCCCAGCCTGGCCTGTGACTTCACTGATAACTGGCTCTTTCTAACTTTCTAGTTAACATGTCTTTGCTGTTGGTCTGAGTCAGACAAATGTCTCACTCTAGCTTAATTCCTCCTGTCATTTTTGGTCCTATGCTTGTCATGCTAGCTCCCTTTCCATTACCAATTAGACAGCCCACAACAGAAGCTGGTCTACATATCATCTGGAGAGAGAGCTCCTGGTATCTAATGCACTGAACCCATGGCTTGCATAGAGGAGTCCCAGGTTAGATTTCCAGCACCCAGGATCCCCTGTGTACCTCCAGGAGTAACCACTAAGCACAGAGTTGGGAGTGACCCAAGTGGCAGGTGTCTAACATCCCCCATCAAAAAATAACACCAAAAATGGGACTAGAGCGATAGTACAGCGGGTAGGGTGTTTGCCTTGCACACAGCTGACCTGGGTTTGATTCCCAGCATCCATATGGTCCCTCAAGCACCTCCAGGAGTAATTCCTGAGTGCAGAGCCAGGAGTAACCCTGATTATCGCCAGGTGTGACCCAAAAATCAAAAATTAAAATAAAGAAGCTGGAGCAATAGCACAGCAATAATAAATAAATAAATAAATAATAAAAATTAAAAATAACACCAAAAATTAAAATACGCATTAATAAATTCTTCAGCCCAGCAAGCATTTTCAGAGGGATTTCTGTACTCATGCAGCATGCAGCAGGCCCTAATTATCAAGGCGCTTTACTATTTCAAACCACATAAATCCTGATTGCAACAGTTGTTAGGCAGTAGGTCTCCCTATCCCCACAAAAGAAAGCACTTAAGGGGCCAAGAGGAAGACACGGTGTATTGTTACTTACAGCGGGCACTGGCTGTGGCCCGCCAGTGGAGAGTCCACACTGCTATGCAGTCAGGAGGGATACATATGCCATATATGCATGATCTAGGTTAAGGATAAGCAGCTGCACTTTGTAATGCAGCCTTGAGGAAGAATAAGACAGACAGCTGCATATAATTTGGTCTTGCTTCCTGTCCAAGAAAGGGTGGTCAATGTTTTTCAGTTCAGCTTCCCCACCCAAGCGTCCTACCACCGAACTTCAACCCTAATCCAGAAGCTAAGATGTTGTATTTTGGACCTTATCTGACAGTGTTCAGGGCTTACTCATGGCTCTGTGCTCAGGGATCTCTCCTGGCAGGGCTTGGAAAACTACATCTGGATACCAGGGATTAACACCCCATCAGCTGTACGTAAGGCAAGCACTTTACCCACTGTACTTTCACTCCAGTCCCACAAAGGTGTTTGTCAAGATAGTAGTTACCTGGGCTGGAGCAATAGCACAGCAGGTAGGGTGTTTGCCTTGCATGCAGCCAACCCGGGTTCGATTCCCAGCATCCCATGTGGTCCTCCAAGTACCACCAGGAGTAATTCCTGAGTGCATGAGCCAGGAGTAACCCTTGTGCATCGCCGCCAGGTGTGACCCAAAAAGCAAAAAATAAAAATAAAAAAGATAGTAGTTACCTTTAAGGGAAGGAGGTAGTGTCAAGAGGGAGACACCAAAAAGGGGCCTTTCAAGACTGGTAATATTTGGGCCACAGGAATAATGCAGGGTTTAGAATGCTGCCTTGTAATGTAGGATCATAAGATTAAATCCACAGAGTCCCACATGGTCCCCCAGTACCACTGGGAGTGGTCTCCCCCCAAAAAAATTATAAATAATTATGGTCTGAGTCTTGATCTGGGTGCTGGTATACACATAGTTCTCCATGAAAATGCAGTAAACTATATATAGTTAAAAGGAATTATTAAGTACATTTCTGAATTTATATATCAAGGCATTTACTTAAATATATATTTAAATGTATACTCATTATGTTCCAGAAATACATCTTTCTCCACATACCAAAAATTATCAAACTTTTTTGGGGGAGGTTATCTTTGAACCACATTCATCCATGCTTAGGGGATACTCCTGGCAATTCAAGGGACCATATGCCATGACAGGGATTGAGCTGGTGCTGGTCATATGCAAGGCAATAACTCTAGTACTATCCCTCCCATTCCCCATAATTCTCAAACTTTAAAATGCATCAGAAACACTGGTGTACTTAATAAAACTCCTTCTCCCCTAGATATTCTGAGTCAGGTAAGAACTAGATTTGGACCTAATAATTTTCATTTCAAACAGTCTTCCAGGTGACATTGATGTTCAAAGATCACATTTTAAACTATCTTATCCCAACTTTCTTGATAAATCAACAAAGTAAATAGATTAATTTTGATCTGGAAGGCAATATCTAGTTAATAATTTAGCCATCTTGGCCTGAAGAGATAATACAGTGGGCAGGACTCTTGCCTTGCATACACCAACTGAGATTTGATCCCCAGCACCACGTATGGTCCTCTTAGCCAGGTGTGGTCCACAAAAAAACAAGCAAAAAAATTAGCTTTCTTCAGAGACAGATGGATCATAGATCTAGTCCTGTCAACATGTGCTTCAGAGGTCTGAGACAAATTCTCTCAATCTTAGCAAATCTCCAAGTGGTACTAAATAATTCTATGTCTAGGCTGCTGTGAAGATTCTAGAGAAACCAGAGCAGTTAGCTGATGACTCTCCAAGATAAAACTGATTTGGTTGGGGCTGGAGCGATAGCTCAGCGGGTAGGGCATTTGCCTTGCACGTGGCCGACCCGGGTTTGATTCCCAGCATCCATATGGTCCCCTGAGCACCCTCAGGAGTAATTCCTAAGTGCAGAGCCAGGAGTAACCCCTGTGCATCTCCAGGTGTGACAAAAAAAGCAAAAAAAAAAAAAAGAAGTGATTTGGTGAGGACAGAGAATACCAGCTAGGCCATTTTCTCATCTCCGTTGCTGTGTGGTTCTAGGTCTTCGCTCTCCTGACCAGAAATCAAGCTAACTATAACCTGGCTAGATCAGGAGTGGTGGCTCTACCCTCCTCTTGTAGATACCCAGGTCACCCTGGGTCAGAGCCCAGACCTTCGAGAGCAGGGTCAGGAAGACTGAAGGAAGGAGGTCCTGGCCAGCAAAAATGGAGTTTTTTCTAGAGCCATGTGTAAGAAGAAAGAAGAGGGAAGGAAGCAGGGATACAGAGCTGGAAGGATTTGGAAGAGAAACCTCAGCAGCCCACATGCCGCCTGTCATTACTAACTCTCACTGCAGAACACTTAGTCACGCTTCTGTCCCCCTCTTCCCCAGAGTCACCCAATATTGAACTGCCACAGACAGGGGCACACAGGAAATGAAGGAGAGCTGAGTGTTGATACAGAGAAGATCCTGGGTGAGACTTCTGGGATCCTGACACTTGGATCCCAAGAAATCACGATGAAACCATGGTCCTAAAGGGACAGGCTATCAGTCATGGTCCTCAACAAGCAGGCTGACTTTGGTAAAGGACTAGATCAAGTAAGAACTCTCTAATATTTGGGGGGCATGGTGCCTCTCAGCAGGTCAATCTGTACCTGCGGGGTGACTGCATCAGCAGCCTGATGATGCCTTCTGACTTCCTGATAGCCCAAAATTGCCACTGTGCTTCTGGCCTGACCCCAACAACTGGGGACCAAGTTTCCCGAGAAATTAAATGGACAAAATTTAAGTATGTGGGAGTCACGCCCACAAACCACCTCCAGCTCAGCTATCCACGCTTATTTTTCAGTCTTGCTTCAGAGACTCATAAATAAATCTCCAAAAAGATCAAAATCAGACTATTTAAACACATTAAGGGTCACAATTCAGGGAATCACAAATGAATCTAGGAAAAGATGCCGCATAGATGTCTCCCCCCGCCCATGCCAGGCTGATTTCACCGGGGCACCTTGGAGGGGGGCAGGTGTGTCCCTCTGCCTACTCCAAATGAACTCTGGTAGCCGCTAACCTCCAGATCTCAATCGCCGCCATGCACATGGCCAACCTTCATAGGCTCGCCCCAATGCCTTCATGCATGAGAATTGCATCCGCTAAAAAGTCCAGGTATGCAGGACTAGTGACTGAAAACCCTAGGCTTCACAGAGTTGAGGACAGACGACCTCCCCCCGCATCTCCCTACCTTCCTGTTCCCTGGCAGTCACGCCCAAGAACTGCCTCTGGGTGCCATTTAAGTGCATAATAGCTGTGATTCAGGGACTCACAAATGAATCTCAGAAAAGAGTAGCATGCTGCCTCAAGATCCCAAATATTAAAAAATTTTAGAATTCCAGGAGTGCTTGGCCACTTTTGTGGCCACATGACATTTTATACAATTCATAACAAGCAACACAAAACAAATTATTTAGCACCTGCCTATGGGGCAGGCTTGAGTGGTGGTGGGAAAATTCAAAATAATAATGGTGGGAAGGTGTAATGGTGGTGGGATTGGTGTTGAAATGTTGAATGTGGCACATATGCTGCCCAAGCAAGCACATGTGTTGCCTGCATCTTCCCTCTTGAGATGTGTACTTTCATGCTTTCATGTCTAATGCTCTTGAGATGTGTACTTTCATGCTTTCATGTCTAATGCTGACATTAGACTCTCCACTCTCCCCCACTTTCTCTTCTTCCTTCCCTTCAAAAGCCTTCAATAAAATCTGTTTTACTTTTAAAAAAAAGAAATGTTAAATGTAAATAATTATTGTAAACAACTTTATGAAAATAAAATTATTTTCATAAAGGACTAGTGACTGAAAACCCTAGGCTTCACAGAGTTGAGTATGGACGACCTCCCCCCGCATCTCCCTACCTTCCTGTTCCCTGGCAGTCACACCCAAGAACTGCCTCTGGGTGCCATCTTAAAAGTTTTTTTAAAAAGTAATATGGACAGCACCCAGCGGCTTCTTACAGAAATGCCTCTAGACTGTGAACTGAGCTACGACCCCATGCCACCCCGGGAGGGGAAAGGTTTTTCTCTCTCGGCCTTTCCCTTCCGTGGTGGTGGCAGTGGCCACGTGGTGACCGCCATCTTATAGAGCCCACTAACAAGAGGTACAAACTTGCAGTGACACAACTTCTGGCAGAAATTTCTCTGGACTTAATTACTAAGATACCAGAAATCCAAAACTGCTGCGGCCACACAACATCATATACTCTTCATTCTCAGCAATGGAAAACAAATTATCAAATGATGCCTTTTCAGCAGGTTTGCTTGTTGGGGGAAATTTCCAAATAATAATAGTGAGTTTTCTGTTGAAATATTGAATGTAATCAAAGTATGGAGAGAGTAAAGTGAAGATCATTAGCCACACAGGTGGAGGTGGGGGTGGGATGGGAGGTATACTGGGGTTCTTGGTGGTGGAATATGTGCACTGGTGAAGGGATGGGGTTTGATCATTATATGACTGAGACTTAAACCTGAAAGCTTTGTACTTTTTTCATGGTGATTCAATAAAAATTTAAAAAAATAATAAAAATTAAAAAATAAAAAGAAAGTTTTAAGTCTAATGGATTGTTCAGTTTCATCTTTCCAATGCTTCTGGTCCAGTGCAAGACCTTACAAGTCAGAGCTGGGTCTCCTTCCATCTGAAATTTTCTATTTGAGGAAGTCTGGCAATTTTCAGTAACTTCTTTTTCTTCATGTCTCCTTACTTAAAGGACTTCCTATATGAGCCTTTATTTACCCTAAAACATACACGTAAATTTGTCCTAGGAGGGGGGCTGGAGCAATAGCACTCGGGTAGGGTGTTTGCCTTGCACGCGGCTGACCCGGGTTCAATTCCCAGCATTCCATATGGTCCCCTGAGCACCGCCAGGAGTAATTCCTGAGTGCATGAGCCAGGAGTAACCCCTGTGCAATGCCGGATGTGACCCAAAAAGCAAAAAAAAAAAAAAAAAAAAAGTCCTAGGAGATAAAAGCTATATTAAGAGGCATCGTTATTTTTAATTATTAAAATAATTATTATTCATTTTAAAAAGTAATATGGAGTTCATGGGGGCTGGAGCAATAGCACAGTGGGTAGGGCGGGTTCGAATCCAGCATCCCATATGGTCCCCCCGCCCCAGCATCACCAGGAGTAATTCCTGAGCGCATGAGCCAGGAGTGACCCCTGTGCATCCCCGGGTGTGACCCAAAAACCAAAAATAATAATAATAATAATAATATGGAGTTCATGCCTACTTCAGTCAGCTTAATCAGTGGCTGAATAAATAGCAGTACTTAAAAAAAAAAAGAACTCTCTAATATTCTCCTTTGCAAAGGCTGGTATGTTAAAATTATTGGATAGGAAACCACAAGCAGAAAATGGACACAAGCAGGAATATGAGGGGCAAAGCACACAGCACACACACCCTTTGTTCCTATTGCCTTTGGACTGGAGTAATAGCACAGTGGGTAGGGCGTCTGCCTTGCACCTGGCCGACCCAGGTTCGATTCCTCCATCCCTCTTGGAGAGCCCGGCAAGCTACTGAGAATATACCACACCACCCACAGGGCAGAGCCTGGCAAGCTACCCATGGTGTATTCGATATGCCAAAAACAGTAACAACAAGTCTCACAATGGAGACATTACTGGTGCTCACTCGAGCAAATAGATGAACAACGGGAGGGCGGTGCTACAGTGCCTTTTGCCTTCAGGGCAATCAACTAAGCTTAAGACCTGGAACCAGGAAGAAATGCCCAGAAAACACATGATCACCCAAGAGACCAGATGACCTGAGCGCCTCAAGGTGATGACACATCCTGTTTATTTTCTGTTCTGTTGGAGTCTCTTCAGTAATGCTCTGGGGACCACTCTTGCAGACATACCCCACCTAGCAATGCAGGTCTGATGGTTCAGCGCCCAGGTCCTGCCGTGCTATGGCATGGGGGCCATTAATATTACACCTTGTGGTAAAAGAGCCAGTGGTGCTATGGGGGTGTGTAGAGCTGGTTTAAAGCTCAGGATCTCACATATATAAGGCTTCACCTTTTTGAGTGGTCTTCCCCAGCCTCAATGTAAGACCAGAGAGGGGCTGGAGCAATAGCACAGCGGGTAGGGCGTTTGCCTTGCACGCGGCTGACCCGGGTTCGATTCCCAGCATCCCATATGGTCTGCTGAGCACCACCAGGGGTAATTCCTGAGTGCAAAGCCAGGAGTAGCCCCTGTGCATCTCCAAGTGTGACCCAAAAAGGAAAAATAAAACAAAACAAAACAAAACAAAACAAAACAATGTAATACCAGAGGCTACAGGGGCTGAGAGTTCGTGAATCCAAGGTGTTTGCCTTACATGCAGTCAACCCCGGAAAAGCAGCTCCAAGATTAGAGCAGGAAAATGTCCCTGAGCACCACTGGCTCTGAAACCCCTACAAATACAAAGACCTGAGATGTGACTATATTTTCCTCTCCTTAAGATTTTCCTCAGCCAGAGAGTTATTACAGGAGTTAAGGAGTTGCCTTGTGCTGGGTGATCCCCAACACACGACACACAGAAGGTCCCTAGATCATCACCAGGAGTGACCCCTGAGTGCCACTGGGTATGGTTGGTCCAAAAACCAAAATTAAAACAATAAAGACTTTCCTTGTCTGCAAAATGAGCTTTTCTTTGTAGTTCTCTCACAAGATTGTTCCCTAGTCACCTCAGTAACTCCCACGTAAAGTAGTTAGAATAGGGGCCGGAGCGATAGCACAGCGGGTAGGGTGTTTGCCTTGCACGCGGCCGACCCGGGTTCGATCCCCCGCATCCCATATGGTCCCCCAAGCACTGCCAGGAGTAATTCCTAAGTGCAAAGCCAGGAGTAACCCCTGAGCATCGCTGGGTGTGACCCAAAAAGAAAAAAATAGTAGTTAGAATAAAAAGAAACGTTGAGGCCAGATAGTACAGAGG
The DNA here is from genome assembly GCF_027595985.1 of Sorex araneus. Taxonomy (NCBI): domain Eukaryota; kingdom Metazoa; phylum Chordata; class Mammalia; order Eulipotyphla; family Soricidae; genus Sorex; species Sorex araneus. Next base: position 118,262,503 of record NC_073306.1, on the reverse strand, counting down.
GTTGGACACTTGCCTTGCATGTGACTTGGATTCATGAACTCTTGCATGTGACTAAGCCAAATTCAAAGCCAGACATTTCATATGGTTCCCCCCAACACTGCCAGGAGTAACCCCTGAGCATCAATGGGTGTGGTTCAAAAGCAAACAAAAAAGAAGTAAAAGGGTGTGAGATAGTCAATCAAATTTATGATTGTTTTGTTTTATTTTGGGTCATATCTGACAGTGCTCAGGGATCACTACTTGTGGTGCTCTGGGAAACAAATGCAATGCTGGGATCAAACCCGGCTCAGCCACATGCATGACAAATGCCTCTACTATCTCTCTGCCCCCATATATTAAATTTAAATTTAAAGATGAACAATGCATTTTTTTGTTGTGAAGATTGAACTTAAGGTCTCATGTATGTGAGCATGCTTATTCTGGAATAAGCTATATTCCAGACCAAGAACAAATAATGTTTCTTTTTTCTTTTTTGTCTTTAGGCCACACCCAACAATGCTCTGGGTTACTCCTGGCTCTACACTCAGGAATTACCTCTGGTGGTGCTCTAGGGACCATATGGGATTCTGGGGATCAAACCTGAGTTGTCCACATGCAAGACAGGCAACCTACTGTCTTCACTAATTATGGCACCACAAGTAATGTTTCTTGTATAAGTAGGCTTATACTACTAAATTGCACTAAATTTTTTCGTGGTTTATCTAAAAATTGAAATTGAATTAAGCATATAGTGTGTTCTCAGGGATTTTAGTTCCTCTATCAAGGAAGTAAATGTACCCATTTATTTATTTGGGGGTACCACTCCAAGAAGTGCTGGTAGCAACATATGATATTGGGGATCCCTCATACAAAATATAAGCTCCAGTCCATTAAGCCATCTCTCTATTCCAGGGAAAGTATTTTTTTTTCTTTTTGGGTCACACCCAGCGGTGCTCAGGGGTTACTCCTGGCTTTGCACTCAGGAATCACTCCTGGCGGTGCTTGGGGGACCATATGGGATGCCGGGGATCGAACCCGGGTCGGCCACGTGCAAGGCAAACACCCTACCCGCTGTGCTATCACTCTGGCCCGGGAAAGTATTTTTAGATCCTTGAAGGCCATTAATATAAAGTGGGGAAAAAAAAGTGATGTTTACTTTGTACATTATAATTATTAGTGTCCTGAGTGTTTTACACATACAATATCTCCCAGCAACCTAGGTAAGGTGCCCAATTTCCTCATCCATAAAATTAAAATAGTGGGCCCAGGATGTAGCTCAGTGGCAGAATGCATGTCTCATACGTGTACGGTCTCACGCTTGACCTCCAGTACCAGAAGAAAGTAAATTACATTAAATAATAAAATTAAGTGGGTAAATAATATACTACATATCATGGGTGAAAAATAAAGATTAAGTGAATAGATGCCTGTAAAACGTTTAAAACAGTGCTAAGCAAGCACAAAGTAAGCACTCAATAAGCAATAGCTGGGAGCCAGAGTAATAGTATAGCAGCAGGTAGGGTGTTTGCTTTGCACACCACCAACCTGGGTTCGATCCGTGGCATCCAATATGGTCCTCTGAGCATGCCAAGAGTAAGAGTAATTCCTGAGTGCAGAGCCAGAAGTAATTCCTGAGCATTGCTGGGTGTGACCTCTCTGCAAATAAATAAATATATTTTTTTAAAGGAAAAAAAAGAAGCAACAGATAAACTTTGCCCCATTTAGCCTATGGAAAACTGAATCTCAGAAAGAAAATTACCAGCCCATGGTCACATATCCAGCAAGTGGCACAGTCAGAATTTGAATTCAGATCTAAGATGTTGGCAACCAATTTAAACCTATGTGTTCCCTCAGCAGGAAAATGGATAAACTGTGGTTCAGTCATTCATACCATGGAGTAGTACAAAGCAATAAGAAAAAACCAAATTACTAATGTCACTGTCACTGTCATCCCGTTGCTCATCCATTTGCTCGAGCGGGCACCAGTAACCTCTATCACCGTAAGACTTATTGTTACTGTTTTTGGCATATCCAATACACCACAGGTAGCTTACCTGGCTCTGCTGTGTGGGTGGGATACTCTCGGTAGCTTGGCCGGCTCTCCGAGAGGGGCGGAGGAATCGAACACGGGTCAGCCGCGTGAAAGGCAAACACCCTACAGCTTTGCTATCGCTCCAGCGATATTACAAAAAATTACTAATACACAGAATAAAATAGAGAGGTCTTGAACACTATGCTGAAAAGAAGTGTTATACAAAAGAATATACACTGAAGTGGGAGAGTGAGCTGAGAGGGCGAGAGCTTTGCATGTGGGAACCCTATCTTTGATCCCTGACACTGCCCATGGTTCCCTGAGCACTGCCAGATGCAACCCCCAAGCATCAAACAAGGAGCAATCCCTAAGTACTCCTGGGCTGGATCCCCAAACACACAGGGTCAAGGAGGATGCCTCGGTAGCTAAAAGTTCCTGACTTGCAAGCACGAGGCTGTGAGTTTGATCTCAGGTGATGTCCATAAAAGTGGTTCTGGCAGCTCTACTTCTATGACCTCTTAAGATGCTGGATAGAGTGTGTGATTTCTGGTGCACCACAACTCAGCTTGTGAGCACTGCAGCAAGGAAAGCAACCCCTGGCAAGCACAAATGAGCACCATAGCAACCCTGGTGAGCTCCACAGCTAAACAAATGTGTGAGGACTAAAGAGATAGTACAGTGGATGGGGTGCTTCCTTGCATGCGGCTGGCCCCAGCATACCATATGATCCCCTGAGCACTGCCAGAAGAGCAGAGTCAGGAGTAACCCTTGTGCATCTCTGGGTGTGTGGCCAAAAAGTAATAATAAAATGAAATCACAAATACATGAATTGTAGAGAGAGCTGGGGTGAGGGGCCAGGGAGGGCAGAGAGAGAGAGAGAGAGAGAGAGAGAGAGAGAGAGAGAGAGAGAGAGAGATCAATAGGTTGAGCCCGTGCTTTGTATGCCAGAAGCCTGGATTTGATCCCTGATGCTGGGGCCGGAGCAACAGTACAGCAGGGAGGGTGTTTGCCTTGCACATGGCTGACTTGGGTTCCATCCTAGGCATCCCATAAGGTCCCCCAAGTACTGCCAGGGGTAATTCCTAAGTGCAGAGCCAGGAGTAAGCCCTGAGCATTGCCAGGTATGACCCAAAAGCAAAAAATAAAAAATAAATCCCTGGTGCTGCATGATTCCCAAAGCAAATGAGAATGTACATTATACTGTTCTATGTCTGTGTGTGATATTCTAGAACAGATAATCAATGTTTTAAAAAGACCACAGAGCCGGAGCGATAGCACAGCGGGTAGGGCGTTTGCCTTGCATGCGGCCGACCCGGGTTCGATCCCCGGCATCCCATATGGTCCCCCAAGCACCGCCAGGAGTAATTCCTGAGTGCAAAGCCAGGAGTAACCCCTGAGCATCGCTGGGTGTGACACAAAAAGCAAAAAAAAAAAAAAAAAAAGACCACAGAGGGAGCCAGAGAGACAGTACAGGCATTAAAATGCTTGCCTTGAATGTGGCTGACCCCAGTTCAATCCCCAACACCCAATATGGTCCCCTGAGCACAGCCAGGAATGATCCCTGAGCACAGAGCTAGAAGGGGGAAATGGATAATTTTACTAGAGCACATATTTTGCATGTGGGAGCCCTAAGTTCAATACTCCCCCCGAACCCTGGAAACAACCCACAGTGGTCCCCTCGAACTACTGGAAACAGCCCCCAGTACTGAGCAGGAAGTAGTCCCTCCCCTTAGCACTGCTCAGTGTTGGTTGGCCTCTCGGAAGAAAAGAGAAAATAAGATGGGTAAGTAGAAGGATGGAGGGATAGTGAATGAATAAACAGCTGACAAAGCAAATATACTAAACTATTTACCAGTTTAGAATCTAGGTGATGAGTAGATGTGATATGCCTCCTATCACCCCTCCTTGGTTCCTCTCTTTCGAGCTATAAATCAGCATAATTTTCCTTTCAAAATCCCTCCCTTGGGGCTGGAGAGATAGCACAGTGTTTGCCTTGCACGCGGCCCGACCCAGGTTCGATTCACAGCATCCCATATGGTCCCCTGAGCACCGCCAGGAGTAATTCCTGAGTGCAGAGCCAGGAGTGACTCCTGTGTATCGCCAGGTGTGACCCAAAAAGCAAAAAAAAAAAAAAAAAAATCCCTCCCTTAACTGAAGAGACAGTACAGAAGTAAAGGTGCTTGCATTGCATGCGGCAACCACAGTGAGATTCCCAGTACTGCATCTGACCATCAGAGCACCTCCAGGAGTGGCCTCTGAGCACAGTGCCAGGAGTAGGGAGTAGCTACTGAGCATGGCACTGGGTGTGCCCCAACCCCCAAAATCTATAAATAAACAAAACCCCTCTCTTATTGCCTGTCCCTCTATTCCTCCTGAGTTCCAATCCCTTCTCTACTTACCTTATGATCTAGCCTCTCGGGGCCTCTGTTGACATCTGCAAATTGCAGTCACATGTCCTTTATCTAAAGGCAGTGGTCTGAACCATTTAATCTGGTAAAATTTCCTCCTTCCACAAACCATGAGTTCTCTGAGGTCAAATAACTGGTCTTATCTATCCCTGTGTTTCCTATGGGGTGTAGCAACTCTTCAAATGTGCACAGAAAACACTTACAATTCACTCCTTTGTAAACTGGAACAGGAGGCAGAGACATGTTTATTATGCACTAACTGTATGCCCTGAACTCAATCTGTCTTTATTCCTTCTCATTTTCAAGCACAGGAAATAGAGGTTCAAAATGGTTAGGTGGGGCTGGAGTGATAGCAGAGCAGGTATGGTGTTTGCGTTGCACTCGGCCGGCCTGGGTTCGATTCCCAGCATCCCATATGGTCCCCTGAGCACTGCCAGGGGTAATTCCTGAGTGCAGAGCCAGGAGTAACCCCTGTGCATCGCCAGGTGTGACCCAAAAAGAAAAAAAGAAAGTTAGGTGACTTTCACTGAAAGTAAGCAGCAGACCTGAAATTTAAACCAGAGATTTAAACTAACTAGGGCATTTCAACTACTTCACAACTGCCTATTCTTGAATCAGTGTGAAGAAGAGACTTTGCACTTCCTTAAAAAAAGGCCTTTAGATTTTCCTTGTTGAATATGAAAGTAGAAAAAAGGAAGTTATAAAAATAAAGAACCACATAAAAGCCCTCAAAACTCCTGCTGAGGTTGAAGTGGCTGAGATTCAGAGTCATTACAGGACTGAAAACAACTTCAGAAAACAAACCTGACACTCTGTGGCTGTCTGTCTGAGTTTCCTCTGCCTTGCTCTTACCTCAGCTACCTCTTTCTTTGTTCTTGTTTTCCTAGTTATTATCCTTCTTCTAGGAAAGTCACCTCAATCATCTCCACAAATCTTTTTTGAATAGTTTTTCCCTCTTCCTTTTCTTTGTGATTAATGTCCAGGGGTCACAATGCCATGCCTGGATTTCACTGGAAGCTTCTTCGCCTATACAAGGCATACAAGGCAGGTGCTCCAGCAGTAAACCACATCCCTGGGCCCTTAGAAGCATTTCTTGCCTAAAGTACTCCTTAGGGATATTGGTCATAAATCAGAATCTGTGTCTCTTTAAAGGAAAAAATTTAAAACTATGCCTGGAAATTCCTCAGGCCCAGATGGAATCAAAGGACAAGCATCCATCCAGCTCACTTTATGCAATCTGGGAAGGTGTAGTCAGACCAGAAACACTCCTGAGAATCAGAGAAATCATACCTGGGGATGAAGAGATAGTATAGAGGATCCCTGGCACTGCATATGATCCCCTGAGCACTGCTGATAGTGATCTTTGAGCACAGCACCAGGAGTAAGTCCTAAGTACAGCCAAGTGTGGCCCCAAACCAAAAATAGGTAGATGAACAAATAAATATAAATAGGGAAAGTAGCGGACAGAGAGGTAGTAGTGGGCAGGGTATTTGCCTTATACTTGGTCAACCTAGATTTAATCCCCGGCACTCCAAATGGTCAGGAGTAAGGCCTGAGCACCACTGGGTGTGACCCAAAACCAAAAAAAAAAAAAAAAGTAAAATTAAGTTAGTGCTTGAGGACTAGAGAGTTCATTCATGTTGCATGGAGAGGGCCCAGGTTTGATTCCTGGCATTGCATTGTTCTCCCAGCCACCACCTGGTCATTGACTGAACCGAGGGAAGCCTCCAAGAACCACCTGGTGTGGACCTGCAAAGAAAAAAACCAAAAGTAAGTGGGGCCTAAGAACAACACTGAAGTACAATGGGGAAGGCACTTGCTTTGCACATAGCAGACCAGAATTCAATCCCTAGCACCTCATATGGTCCCCTGCACTGCATACCAGGAGCGATTCCTGAGTGCATAGCAGGGAGTTAGCCCTGAGTGCTGCCAGGTCCAAAAATAAATAACAAAAAAAGTTCAATTTTTAAATACGTGACAGGTTTTCCAGTTATATCCCAGAGAGTTTAGAAGTTATTGTAGTATACCTAGTAACTATAGGAAACAATTTAAATTAAACTGAGTCCATACTCTATTGTGTTTTTCCCTTTGTTTTTGTTTGTTGTCAAGGGCCAGCGAGAGCTCACCAGACACCACCAGAACCGCAATGCTTTCCAAGGACTATGATGAAGATAAAAACTAGATGATGATTATGAGATAGAGAAGGACTAGACAAGAACTGAGAGGACTTTGAGGTCTACAAGGAGACTAGGATGATGGAACTATGATGACTGGACCACGACCACAGCTACGACTATGATGGTGCTATCAGGGAGAGATCGGACTACGTCAGGGAGGAGAGAGAAATAAACTGACTACCAACCAGCCTGGGACTGGAGCGATAGCACAGCAGGTAGGATGCTTGACTTGCACGTGGCCGACTCAGGTTCAATTTCTCCGTCTCTCTCAGAGAGCCCAGCAAGCTACCGAGAGTATCCTGCCCACACAGCAGAGCCTGGCAAGCTACCCATGGCATATTCAATGTGCCAGAAACAGTAACAACAAGTCTCACAATGGAGACGTTACTGGTGCCCACTCGAGCAAATTGATGAACAACGGGGTTGGGGGGGACAGTGCTACAGTGCTTTGTTTGTTTTAGAGCCACAAGCAATGCTACTAAGGGACTGCTGCTGGCTCTGCGCTCAGGGATCACTCCCAGTAGTGGTTGCTCAGGGGACCATGCAGTGCTGGGTATCAAACCCAGGCCTCCCATTCACAAAATATAATACTCGCCCCACTGAGTTATCACTTCAGTCCCAGAAAGTATTTTGGGGGGTAGGTAATGCCCAGTGATGCTCCTGGGTTACTCCGGGCTCTGCACTCAGGAATTGCTCTTGGTGGTGCTTGGGGAACCATACAGGATGCTGGGAATTGAACCTGGGTCAACCGCGTGTAAGGCAAGTACCCTCCCTGCTGTACTATCTCTCCAGCTCCAGAAAGTGTAACTTTTAAGAACCTATTTTAAAAAAGAGGCAAGACAAACATAAAGTGATAGAAGTGAGGATATAGGTAAGTCTTGGGGATGTGGTGTAGCACAGTGGTAAAGAAAACACCTGCATATATGAGGTGCTGGTTCAATCCTAGGCACACACATGCAAAGAATGCTGGGTAGCTAGGAGACACGTCAATGGAGCACATGCTTTGCATGCTGGAGGCTCAGGTTCAGTCCCTGACACCACAGGGTCCTCTAGGTATTGACAGGAGCCACGCACAAGCATAGAATAAGAGTAGCCACAAACCACTAGTAGGTGCGGCCTCAAAAAACAAAACAACACACACAGACACACACAAATCCCTAATTACATAATTCAAAAGAATTTTTCCTTTGTTTTTATTTTGGGGCCACACCCAGCTGTGCTCAGAACTTACTCCTGGCTCAGAGTTCAGGAATCACTTCTATTGGGCACGGGAGACTATATAGGGCATCAGGGATCAAACTTGGCTTGGATGCTAGCAAAGGAACTGCCTTCCCCACTTCTCTGGTCCCTCAAAAAATGTTAAGTAATACGCAGAGCTAGTAGAGTTGTTTGGGGACATATGAATCAGGATTCTTAGTTAACTTGGTGATGGGGTGGCGCAGCACAGTGTATGATGCCAAACACACTCATATTGATACTCCCATAAATCATAATAAATTTAGCTCAGTAAAAATAATTTTTGGTGACAATAAAAGAAACCAAATTGGGCAGGGAAAAAATTATTAATGGGGGGCTGGAGCGATAGTACAGCGGGTAGGGCATTTGCCTTACACGCGGCTGACCCAGGTTTGATTCCCAGCATCCTATATGGTCCCCTGAGCACCGCCAGGGGTAATTCCTGAGTGTAGAGCCAGGAGTAACCCTTGTGCATCGCCGGGTGTGACCCAAAAAGAAAAAAAATTATTAATGGGTGTAAGTAGCTCATAGACTCTTTCTTCAGAGCTAAAAGACTAAGCTTGGAGGCTGTGTGAGGAAAACTATCCAAATGTACCCTGAGAATTCAAGCCATGAGCAGGGCCAGTGTCACCAACCACTACTGCAGAGCCTGCATACTACAGCTCATATTAACCATGAATTCTGAACGTTGCCAAGAATTACCACTGTCACATGTCTGTGGCTCATTGGTGAAACAGAAACAATATAATCTACACACTCCATATAGGGTATCACGTCTACATATATTCAGGCAAGTGTGGACACATGAAACCCTGTGGCAAATTGGATGCCAGGCCTATTCAGTTAGGGTTAGCGATGGTAAGGTCTTAAAGCAGCTGACGGAACTTGTTCTGGAACCTAAGTGAAGATGGTAAGATAAGACATCAGAAGTTCCAAGGCGTTCTTGGAATTCTGACAAGGAATGCCAGCCTGCACTAGCAAATTGGGGCCAGGAAACACGAAATCATGGAACTGTTTTTAGAAGTTATTTTAGGCTGGAGTGATAGTACTGTGGGTAGGGTGTTTGCCTTGCACGCTTTTGACACCAGTTAAATTCCCGGCACCCCATACAGTTCCCTGAGTCCTTCCAGGAGTGATCCCTGAGTGCAGAGCCAGTAGTGAGCCATGAACTCTGCCAGGGGTAAGCCCTAAACACCATTACCCGAAAAGCAAAAAAAGTTAGTTCAGGGGGTGACCCAAGCATGTGTCTTGGTAGTATGACTGAGGCCCTGGGTTTAATCCCCAAGCAACCCCTGAACACAAAGCAGGGAGTAGCCCCTGAGAACACTTAGTGTGGCACAAAAAAAAATTTTTAATTATCTTTATAAGCATGTATTACACTGGGTTCAAATGCTATTGACACTTTTTCATAATTTGCAAGGGGCAAGAACTGTGAGAGCCAGGGGCTGGAGCGATAGCACAGTGGGTAGGGTGTTTGCCTTGCACAAGGCCGACCCGGGTTCGATTTCCAGCATCTTATATGGTCCCCTGAGCACCGCCAGGAGTAATTCCTGAGTGCAGAGCCAGGAGTAACCCCAAGCATCGCCAGGTATGACCCAAAAAGCAAAAAAAAAAAGATGAACTGTGAGAGCCAGTCACATTTTAGGATTAACTCCAGCCCTGCAACTTCCTGGCTGGGTGATCTCAGACAAGTGACAAACTCTCTGAGCCCTGGACACCAGGGGCTAGAGTGACAACACAGCTGGTAAAGGGTGTTTGCCTTGCACACAGTAGACCCGGGTTTGAGTCCCGACATCCCATATGGTCCCCTGAGCACTGCCAGGAGTAATTACTGAGTGCAGAGCCGGGAGTAACCAACCCTTGAGCATTGCTGGGTGTGACCAAAAAACCTAAATAAATAAATAAAGTGAGGACACCAATGAGATGGCATGAGGACCAACTAAGAGTGAGGAGCAGGTCTTGTTATCTGCATCATCACTATCAGTTCTTTTATTGTCTATCTTAGTGGAAGGCCTGTCATGAACTAGATGAAAACTTTTACAAAGGGGTAGGGTGGGAAGAAAATGTGCCCTGAATAACAGGATCTGAAGCAATAGGTTCAGGTTCAGCAAAAGGATCAGAGTAAGAATTTGCAGAGTCAACTAAAGGTGAGAAATCCATGGCAGTATGCAGAAGGCAGGATTTAGACAGGGTGGCAGTAGATGGCGGGAATGCCTGATGGTGGCAGTTGGCATGAAATTTTATTTGAACTATTCACTGTTAATGTATATTCATGAGTATTCTATGCATACTAATCTCAAAAGAAAAAAGAAAGAAAGAAAGAAAGAAAGGAAGGAAGGAAGGAAGGGAGAAAAGAGAGAAAGAAAAGAAAGGAGAAAAGAAAGAAAGAAGAGAGAAAGAAAATAATGAAACAAAGATTAGGGGCTGTACAGCAAACTTTTCTGGGCAAGGGGTTGTGAAGAATGGAAAGAATATTTCCCTTTTCTTCTCCTTTCTCTAAGACATTTCGAGGAAGATAACATGTAGGTTGAAACTTGAGTCATGAATCTTCCTTTAGATTTACAAATACATTGGAGCAGCCCAAGAGAGAATTTATATACTACCCCGGTGCCCACCAGATGGTACCTGCCTTTTCTAAAATGAAATTCCAGGTTCTTTTCTTATATAAACTACTCTTAAAGGCCTGTGAGCTAGATAGTCATCTCCAACCAAGGTTCTGAAACTGTGGGTTTCAGGCTGGGGAGACAGATCAAAGGCTGGGCCCATGCTCTGAATCAGGAGTCCTGAGTACGATCTCCAGCACCTCATGGTGGCCCAAGTGCAGAGCTATGAGTAACCTCTGAGTATCACCAGATGTGATCCAAAAATTAAACTAGCCCAAAAAACTTAACTGTGGATTATGACCCCCCCCCCATGTGGTGACACAACCAATGTGGGGGTCCCCATCTCCCTGTTTCTTCTGGGAGCCTGGCAATCATGCCCACGATCTGCCTCTGGTACCGTATAAGTCCATATCTGGTCATTAATGGCCATAACCCAAAGACTCACAAATAAATCTCGGAAGAGAGCCACAAGCTGCAGAGATGCCTCCAGATCCCAAAGTCGCCACCCAGTTAAAACTTTAACTCCAGTGATAACTCTGACTCCGAGTCAGGCTGTTTTCACTCAGGGTGCCCCAGAAAGGGGGTGGGGGAGAACCCTCCCTGCCCCAAGGGACCCAGCCCTGGCAGCCGACCTCCACTACTCAACCTCTGCCACGCACCGGGCCACTTTCCAGGCACATTATAAGACGCTTCCTACCCATTTTCCATAATTACTACACCATATTTGATGTTCAGACAGTAAGCCACAAATCATAGAGTTATGTATCATCTATCTATCTATCAATCTATCTATCTATCTATCTATCTATCTATCTATCCACACATAGATAGATAGATAGATATATCCACAAGCAGCCCTGCAAGCTTCTGAGAGTATTCTGCCCACACAGGCAGAGCCTGGAAAGCTACCTGTGGCGTATTCATTATGCCAAAAACAATAATGATAGGTCTCATTCCCTTGACCCTGAAAGAACCTCCAATCATTGGGAAAGATGAGTAAGGAGAGGCTGCTAAAATCTCAGGGCTGGGAGGAATAGAGACGTTACTGGTGCCCGCTCGAGTAAATTGACAATGACAGTGATATAGTGATAACCCTATTTAAAATTTTAGAATTCCTGGGGCTGGAACAATAGCACAGCAGGTAGGGCATGTTGGCCTTGCATGTGGCCAACCCAGGTTCGATTCCCAGTATCCCATATAGTCCCCTGAGCACCACCAGGAGTAATTCCTGAGTGCAGAGCCAGGAGTAACCCCTGAACATCGCTGGGTGTGACCCAAAAAGCAAAAAAAAAAAAAAAAGGCAAAATATAAAAAAAAATTTAGAATTCCTGAAGCAACATCTCATTCTCTAAGCCACTGATATAGGAGTAACACACCACATCTGATGAAGTGTAAAGTAGACGGCAACAATCTCAATGAAAAAAATATTAGTACACAAGCCTCAACCTATAACAACATATTAGTAATCTCTTATTCAAGAGCTTAATGTGTCCAGGGTGGGATGCAACAATCTTCACACACTTTCCTCTAAGGAAGCTTTTTTTGGATCATTTTTAGTGGATTATTCATAACAAGTAATACAAAATAAATTATTTAGGATCTTTCTTTGGGGCAGGCTTGGGAGGTGAGGGGGGAAATTTGAAATAATAGTGGTGGGAAGGTATAATGGTGATGGGACTGGTGACAGAATATTGCACCAAGTAATAAATTATTGTGAACAACTTTAAAAAATAAACTAACCAGGGGCTGGAGCGATAGCACAGCGGGTAGGGCGTTTGCCTTGCACACGGCCGACCCGGGTTCGATCCCCAGCATCCCATATGGTCCCCTGAGCACCGCCAGGAGTAACTCCTGAGTGCAAAGCCAGGAGTAACCCCTGTGCATCGCCGGGTGAGACCCAAAAAGCAAAAAAAAAAAAAAAATTAATTAAAAAAAAATAAACTAACCAAATAAATAAATCTGTCATGACAAACCTTCGAATTCTTTCTCCCCCCCATTTTTTTTTCTGTGTTGGGGTAGGGGACTCCTACCTGGCTATGATCGGGGATTCCTCCAGGCTCTGTGTTCAGGGATCATCCCGGGAATGCTGGGGATTGAAGAGGGGGTGGCCATGTGCAAAAGCATTGTACCCCCTGCAGTATATTTCTGGCCCCTAGAAGAAACTCCTTCATGATTTATTATCAGTAAATGTTTGATTTTTATATATCTATATACTTAGGTGGTGTAACATTTTCTGGGGCTCCCAAAAAGTTTAAGAAGCTCAGCAGTAGGAAGCCAGGAAGATAGAACAGCTGGTAGGGTGCTTACCTTGCACACAGGTGATCCGGGTTCAATCCCCTACACCCCATATGGTCCCCTGAGCCTGCCAGGAGTGATCCTTGAGCTCAGAGCCAGGAATAAACCCTGAACACTACCAGGTATGGTGCTCCCCACCAAAAGAAAAGAAGCCTGCTAGTGATATTAGTAGCCACGATCCAGACACTCACAAATGAATCTCGGAACAGAGCAGCTCTCTGCAGAGATGTCTCGGACCTTGTCGCAGGCTGATTTCACTGGGATGTCAAAGACAGGGGCAGGCATTGTCCCTCCACCTGCCCCAAATGAACTTCAGTGACCACAAACCTCCAGAACCCAGTCACAGCCACCCTGATGGCCAATCTTCACAGGCTCATCCTGAGACCCCCATGCAGGTATGTGGTAGCAGTGACTGAAAACTCCAGTCCTCAAGGAGCTGGGAACGGGCCACCCCTTCCTTCCCACCTCCCTGCTCTTCCCGGGTCCCAGTTGTCATGCCCACGGACTGCCTCCTGGTGCCATTTAAATGCAATAACAGCCATGATCCAGGGACTCACAAATGAATCTTAGAACAGAGCAGCTCACTGCAGAGATGTCTCCAGACCCCAGTTATTTAAAATTTTAGAATTCCAGGGGCTGGAGTGATAGCATAGCAGGTAGTGCGTTTGCCTTGCACGCAGCCAACCCAGCATCCCATATGGTCCCCTGAGCACCGCCAGGAGTAATTCCTGAGTGCAGAGCCAGGAGTAACCCCTGTGCATCGCCAGGTGTGACCCAAAAACCAAACAAAAAAAAACTAAACTAAAATTTTAGAATTCCAGGAACACTTGGCTGCTTTTGCTGCCACGTGACATCTCATACTATTTTTTTTTATTGAATCACTGTGATTCAATAGACCCTTAGAGACATCTCATACTATTCATAACAAGCAATAATAATGGTGGGGGGGAGGTGTGATAGTGGTGGGATTAAGGTTGAAATATTGAATATAATTAATTATTGTGAGCAACTTTATGAAATAAAATTTTTAAAAAAGAAGTAGGATGAGGGGCTGGAGCGATAGCACAATGGGTAGGGCGTTTGCCTTGCACGCGGTCGACCCGGGTTCAATTCCCAGCATCCCATATGGTCCCCTGAGCACCGCCAGGGGTTATTCCTGAGTGCAGAGCCAGGAGTAAACCCTGTGCATCGCCAGGTGTGACCCAAAAAGCAAAAAAAAAAAAAAAAAAAAAAAAAAAAAGAAGTAGGATGAGAGTGCCATGTTGCAACTTACATGCTTGTTGCTAAGAAAGCTGTCCCTCCCTCCCTCCCTTCCTTTCTTATTTCCCTCCATCACTCCTTCCTTCCTTCCTTCCCACACCCAGCAATGACTCAGGGGTCACCCGTGGCAGTATCTGGGGCAATCATGCCATACTATGGATCAAACTCAGACCTCTCATATTCAGATCATGCGCTCAGCCCATGTATCTCTCTCTCTCTCCAGTCCTAAGGAAGTTTTTTCTTGACTAGTCATTTTGTCTCTCCATTGATGGTTCCCCTCGAGCCTCAGTGGAACTGGACTTTTGTTGTTACATTACTGTTCTCAGTGGGTTTTCTTTTTTTTTTTTTTTGGTGGGCAGTCAAAACTGACAGTACTGGGAGTGGAAGATACTCCCGACTCAGTGCTTGAAGGCCACTCCAAGAAGCACTCCAGGGACCATATGGTGCTGAGGATTCAACCTGAGGTTCCCACCCACATTGAGTGCATGTGCTCCAGGCCTTTGAGCCATCTCCCCAGCCCCAACACCACACAATCCAGATACTCACTCCCTAGAGTAAGCACAAATGCCAACGTCTAAGGGTTCAGTATTATAAGAACCTCCACTTCAGGTATTAATTACCAGTACTGAGTTCCCAGGATGCTTCAACTCTGGTTAGATTTGGCTACAAAAGTGTGTGGGGGGGAGTGTGTGGGGGGGTGTGAGTGTGTGTGTATGTGTGTATTCCTAGATTTATCCAATAAAAGGAAACAAAGGAAATACCTGGAAGTAATAACAAGGCAGTCCCAAAGAGCTTGAGGTCAAAGCTTAGTCTTTAATTTTTTAGTATTTGTGTGTTTTGATTTTGATACTATTTTATTGTTTAGAAAATACAAATTCAGGGGGTTGAGAGATAGTACAAAGGCCTTGCATGAGGTCGACCGAGTTTCAATCCCTGGCATTCCATATTGTCCCCTGAATACCACCAAGAGTAATTCCTGAGTACATAGCCAGGACTAACCCCTAAAAATCGCTGAGTGTGACCCAACCCCCCACCACAAAGAAAGATAAAAATTTATGCTCTTTTGAGATGTGACCTTGCTGTGGCTTGTGCAGAAAAGTCTATTTTCCTTCCTCTTGAATATGTACTCTTATAATTCTGCAGGTCAAAATTCCAAAATTTTGAGTAGCCCCCTTCTCTTCTCCCTGTCCAGCCCCTATGAGTGTGGCCCAAACACAAAAACAAAAACAAAAAAGAAAACAAATGAAAGCTTGGAGCTCTTCCCCTGGAACAATCTGAGAAACAACAATAACAACAAAATGAATACAGTTAATTATAAATATTTAAATAAAAAAATTAATCTGTGAGTTTATAAAACAAGAGACAGAAAGAGGGATCTTGGGGACTAGAGCAATAGCACAGCAGGTAGGGCGTTTGCTTTGCACATGGCTGACCCGGGTTTGATTCCCAGCATTCCATAGGGTCCCCCGAGCACCGCTAGGAGTAATTCCTGAGTGCATGAGACAGGAGTAACCCCTGAGCATCACCGGGTGTGACCCAAAAAGCGGAAAAAAAAAAAAGAAAAAAGAGGGATCAGAAAGACAGGCCAATGGGCTGAGCGAGTGATTTGCATCTGGATCCCCGGAAGCACATGGCTCCCCAGCACTCACAGAAGTAATTCCTCTCCCCAGAACCTGGAGGAGCCCTAGAGGCCCTAGAGGCCACTTGGGTGTGGCCCCCCCAAAACCAAAGCCAAAACAAAAATTTGGGTTTTTTTTTGGGGGGTGGGATCATACCATATAGTGCTCAGGGCTCACTCCTGTTGGGGCTCAAGGAGATCATATGCCGAGCCTGCATGCAAAGCAAGTGCCTCGCCCCCTGGACCACCTCTCCAGCCCCAGGGGTAGTAATTTTAATTTTAATTCTATTAATATTTTATTATTTGGGGGAGGGAGATGGGGAGAGGTTGCTCCCAGTGGTACGTGGCACATGAGTCCACCAGGGCTTGCACCCTCAGTGAGGCTCACGAGTCACGATTTGCAGCGCTTGCCACGGTGCTGCTTCACTCATGCAAATGTTCACCGGGGGTCACACTTTCCGGCTGTGGAACTCACACGTCATTTTTTTTTCAACTGTAGGGATTGCTGGGGAGTGAGGGGGGTCACACCTTTTCTTGTGGTGCTACACACACCCAGCTGCAGTGTGGGTGCAAATCCCTGGGAGCGTTGGGGATCGCAGAGAGTAGTACAGCCCGGCTCAAACAACACTGCTGCCCACACGGAGCACGTGGCTGCAGCAGATACTGAACGCGTGACTGTGCGCGAGCAAGGCAGGGGAGCCACCGCTCTCTGTCTCTCTTTCTCTCTGTCTCTTTCTCTGTTTCTTTCTCTCTCTCTCTCCCTCTCTCTCTTCTCTTTCTCTCTCCCTCCCTCTCTCTCCCCCTCTCTCACATTCTCTCTCACTTTCTCCCTCCTCTCTCCCCCTTTCTCTCTTTCTCATTTTCTCTTTCTCTCTCCCTCCCTCTCTCCCTTCTCTTTCTATCTTCTTTCTCTCTCTCTCCCTCTCTCATATTCTGTCTCCCTCTCTCTTCCTCTCTTTCTCATTCTCTCATTCTCTCTCTCTCTTTCTCTCTCTCCTCTCCCTCTCTCCCCATGGTCCCTAACAACAGATTTATTAAGGTACAATTGACATACAACAAATTGTTCATATTTAAAATGTGTGACCAGGTGCTGGAGTGATAGCACAGCGGGTAGGGCGTTTACCTTGCACGTGGCCGACCCGGGTTCGATTCCCAGCATCCCATGTGGTCCCTCGAGCACCGCCAGGAGTAATTCTTGAGTGCAGAGCCAGAGGTAACCCCTGTGCATTGCCGGCTGTTACCCAAAAAGCAAAAATAAAAATAAAAATAAAAGTAAAATAAAATAAAAATAAAATGTGTGGGGGGCTGGAGTGATAGCACAGCGGGTAGGGCGTTTGCCTTGCACGCGGCCGACCCGGGTTCAAATCCCAGCATCCCATATGGTCCCCCGAGCACCGCCAGGAGTAATTCCTGAGTGCATGAGCCAGGAGTGACCCCTGTGCATCGCTGGGTGTGACCCAAAAAAGCAAAAAAAAAAAATAAAATAAAATGTGTGTCCAATAAAATTGCCACATAAGAAAACCTGTGAAACTTAACTTATCCATCACTCCTCACAGCTTCTCTTGTAATCCTGTCCTTCTGCCTCCATTTAGGTCACCGCTGATCTTTTTATCACAATAGATTAGAGTTGGTATTTTATAATTGTATATAAATGTAATTATACAGTAGAAACATTTTTTGTCTGGTTTCTTTCACTCAGCATTAGCTGATAATTTTTCCAGCTTTGCTCTGAGATGCAGTTATAGGGAAACAATTTGATTCTGTGGGCCCAAAACAGCACTTAGTCCCAGGTTAATTTTCCTTTTCTTTGCTTTTGTTTTTGGCCAACACCCAGTAGTGCTCAGGACTTACTCCTGGCTCTGCACTCAGGAATCACTCCTGAGAGATTATATGGGGTTTTGAGGATTGAACCAGGGTTAGCTACATGCAAGGCAAGTGCCCTACCCGCTGAACTATCTCTCTGGCCCCCAGGTTAATGTGCTATCAAATGCCCCAAATCCTGAGACTTTCCAATCTGACTGATGCAAAAAGCATTATTCCAACCCCTTGTGAACAGGGTCATCTCTGGCCTGGGGTGTTTTCTTCACATGCAAGCAGTGGACACTCAGTCAAACACTTGAATATCTATCTAGAGTTTCTTTTATTAGTATTATTATCATTACTATCATCATTTTGCTTTTGGGCCACACTCATAGTGCAAAGGGGCTATCCTGGCTGTATGCTTACAAGTTACCCCTTGCAATGCCTGGGGGGTATGTGGTGCTGTGGCCTTGAACCAGGATCAGTCACATGCCAGGCAAGCACCTCACCTCCTGTACTGTCTCTGAGAATTTGTAATTCTCTGCTCTCTGGAAATTTATTCTGCCCTAACTCTAGCCTCTTTTCCCCTTTGATATTAGGGACCAAAACCAGGGCCTCATTACAAACAAGACATATCTTTACCAGTGAACTGTATCCCGGGCTAGAAGGCCAGGTTTTATAAATCTTTGCTACTTGTTACCACTTTTTGCCCATGAATTTTTTACACATCTCCAAGTACATAAAATAGTCATTAAAAAATCAAAAACAGGGGCTGGAGCGATAGCACAGCGGGTAGGGCATTTGCCTTACACGCAGCCGACCCGGGTTCAATTCCCAGCATCCCATATGGTCCACTGAGCACCGCCAGGAGTAATTCCTGAGTACAGAGCCAGGAATAACCCCTGTGCATTGCCAGGTGTGACCCAAAAAGCAAAAAAAAAAAAAAATCAAAAACAGGGGCTGGAGCGATAGCGCAGCGGGTAGGGCGTTTGCCTTGCATGCGGCCAACCTGGGTTCAATTCCCAGCATCCCATATGGTCCCCTGAGCACTGCCAGGGGTGATTCCTGAGTGTAGAGCCAGGAGTAACCCCTCTGCATTGCCAGGTGTGACCCAAAAAGAAAAAGAAATAAAAAACATTTGCTGATAATTATGAATTTATTGTAAATCAAAATTCTCACGGGCCCCATATTCAGTTATGTGGGCCAGGTAGGATGATAATTCACAGTTAAAGAAGGTAGGCAGGGGCTGGAGTGATACTACAGCGGGTAGGGCATTCACTTTGCACACGGCTGACCCGGTTCAATTCCCAGCAGCCCATAAGATCCTCTGAGCACCACCAGGAGTAATTCCTGAGTACAGAGCCAGGAGTGACCTCTGTGCATTGCTGGGTGTGACCTAAAAATCAAAATAAAATAAAATAAAGTAGGCTCCCGGAGCCGCTGAGGTAGCACAGCATCTGATCCAGGTTCAATCCCTCTCACTCCACATTCCTCCGAGGACTACCAGGAGTGACCTCTGCGCATAGAGCCAAGTTAAACCCTGGGTACCACCGGGTGTGTGGGGGGGTGGGAAGGAGGAGGAGGAGGCACAGCAGCAGCAGCTAAGCTTGGGCCAGGATGTGGCTCAGCAGTAGAGCATTGCCTTATATGAGTAAGGCCCTGGGTCAGATCCCCAGCAGCAAATGGTGCTGTGAGGACTGCCGGCAGGAGCACCTTAGCTCCACCAAGATGGAAGTGGCCCCTCCTACCTTGCTGCATATGACCAGGAAACAAAACAAATGCTGGGGAGACAGTACAGGGGTTAAGACATTTATCTTGCATGCAGCCGACCCCGGTTCAATCCCTGGCATTGCATGGTCCCCCACGTATAGACTTTGAAGCATTCCCAAGCACTGCCAATTGTGGCCCCAAAACAACAAAATAAAACCAAACAAAGCAAAAGCAAAAAGAGGTAAGGAGCAACAGAACAATGGGTAGGGTGCTCTCTTTGCACACGGATGACCCTGGGTTTGCTCCCCAGCACCCCAGATAGTTCCCTGAGCCTTAGCAGGAGTGAACCCTGAGTGTAGACCCAGGAGTAATCCATAACACTACCAGATGTCCCCCCAAAAAGAGACCCCCAAATATCTAGAGGTGGGGGTTCGGGCATCAATATTAACCCCGCAGGCACATCCCAATTTAAGAATGCACATCCCAATTTAAGAATCAGTATTCTGTACTGTGCTTTTATTAATTTGGTGATTTAAAAGTAATTCATTTTAAACTGGGCTTGGCTACAGGAGGAAAGCGTGAGGGCCCGTATTCAACTTATACCTAAGCCTCTGACTGAAGAGAGTAAATCTCTCTAAAGTCCCCCTGATTGAAAAATGAAGCTGGTCTTCAGCCCAGAGCAGGGCAGAGCCTGAGCTCTGGAGTTAAGCTCTGGTGTGGAAAGCAGAGCTAGGAACTGGGCAATACCTGATTGGGTGGGTAGGGATATTTATGGTTTATTTTCATTCAACAAAGCATTCATACTAGTCTTGCTCCACTGTCTACCCCCAACAGCCCGGAGGCTAAATCCACTCTCCAGATGGAGAAATGGGACTCCCGAGTTGAAAGACTTGAACAAAGAGCAGCAGAGTTAAAATTTAAACGCAGCTCTCAGAGATGGATTAAGGAGCGAAGCAATCCTTAGCTGGGTGACTGCCAGGGCTAAGGGAACATCCTTAGAAAAGTGCTGAAACGAAGCACATTCTGTAGATAAGGCCTCCCAGTCGATGAACAAGACTAATAAACCTCAGGGGTGGGGGAGGTAGAGGCTGAAATCCGTAAGGGAATGTGGGAGGGGAGAGAGGTTCCCTGCAGTACTTCTGTCTTGGGAGAATAGAATATGTGAGTGTACAGTCAGAGCTGCGTTGCCAGGAAAATGAAGACCTGGTCTTCCCTCCTGGCCTGTCTCACACAATTTAACCCTTGCTCTCAGTTGCCAAAGGCCTTGATAACTCAGCAATCCTGGCCCCCATCTACCTGTGTTTGCTAGGATCCGGGGATAATCCTATACATTTTGGGTAAGTTGGGCCATATCTGATGGAGCACAGATTCCTGGCTCTGTGCTCAGAGGGGACCCCTGGCGGTGCTGAGGAGACCCTGTGTGGTACCAGGGATCCATACTAGGGTCGGCTGCATGCAGGACAACCACTTTATCTCCTAAAGAGAGACAACTGTCTCTCCAGCAACACCATCTTCACCATCTTCCTTTTTTTTTTTTTTTTTTTTTTTGCTTTTTGGGTCACACCCGGCAATGCACAGGGGTTACTCCTGGCTCAGGAATTACTCCTGGCGGTGCTCAGGGGACCATATGGGATGCTGAGAATCGAACCTGGGTCGGCTGCATGCAAGGCAAATGCCCTCCCTGCTGTGATATTGCTCCAGTCCCACCGTCTTCGTTTTAAAGATAGGAAAAGGAGTCAGAAGGAGGCTATGTTTACTATCTATCATCACTTACAAATACCAGTACCTAACAACTTAAAACAATAATAAACATTTTGCTTTCTCCCTCATTTTCTCTGGGTCAGGCATATTAAGAACAAATGGACCAGATGATTCTGGCTTGGGCAGCTCATGAGGTTTTAGCCAAGATGCCTTCAGTTATCTCAAAGCTTGCTGAGGGCTGGAGGATCCAACTGGCAAGTCAGTTGTCAATTGGCAGTTGGCAAGGAATCTCAGTTACTTGCCATATGGATCTTTCCACTGCTTGTTCTCACAAGGCAGCTGGCTTCACGCAGAGGAAGTGATCCAAGAGAGCAAATTGGTCTGAGATACCTTTTCTGACATAGCCTCACAAGTCACACTGTCAGGGCCAGAACATGGCTCGGTGGTTAAAGTACCTGCCTTGCACACGTGATTCTAAGGGTTTAATCCCCAGTGCTGCCCACATGAGCTGAGCGGGATCCTGTGCACTCCTGGCTGCTCTGCTCTCTGTGACCTTCCCCATCCCTACTTCCTACACCACTAGTGATTTTCTGCCATATGACAGCCAGGGGTATTGGAGCACCACAACAGAAAATACAACTCATCTTCCTCTTACTGTGAGCATTGCAATGATTTAAAAAATAATAATAATGGGGCTGGAGATAGTACAGCAGGGTAGGGCATTTGCTCTGCATATGGTCATCCTGGCTTCAACCTCTGGCACACCATAGGATCCCCAATCACCAGGAGTGATTCCTGAGCACAGAGCCAGGAATAAGCCCTGAGAGCCGCCATGTGTGGCCCAAAATAAAATAAATTTTAAAAAGAAAAGATGTGCGAGTATCACATGCTAGAGTGTGACGCTCCCCAGCACATAAGACAACCAGAACGTCCATAAGTACCACAGCAAAGTGCGTGTGTGACCTGGCCCCACCCAATATGGCAACAGCAGCATTAGCAGAGGGAAGTGGGGTGGCTGCGAGTAAATAACAGCAGTTAACACTGTTCTACAACATCGTCCTGGCTACATAGGTCATTCCCTGTCTTTGCCTAGGAAAGTGTAAATCCCCAGAGGTGACAATCACTGAGAACAATCTTGGAAACCCAGCTATCACAGTGCAGGAAGTTATTTAGCCAAGATCACCCCCATGGAGAGGTCTGAGGTGAGCTTTGAACCCAGGAGTGACTGTGTCACGGTTAACAGTAACTCGATAGAGTGGAGGCAGGCGCTGCCCTCCTCTGGTTTTGGAGGTTTCACACTTGAGATCCTTCTTGTTTTGTTTTGCTGTTCGGGCCACACCCAGCCGCGCTTGTGGGACCATGTGGCACCAGACAGTGAGTCAGGGCTTCCACATGCAAAGCCTTTTCACTGCGCCCACAACCTGAGGCCTGGTACTTCTCATGTCAGTGATCCTGTAGGTGGGACGCTGGACCTGGCAAGCCACACAGATACTGCGACAGCCACAGGACTCGGACCTGTTTATAAAGGATTGCACAAATCTTCCCTGGGCTGTGGATGAGGAGTCCAAAGGCGCTTCCAACTTTGTTACTGACTTACTGTGTGACCAAGGACAAAGGCCAGTCACCTGTAAGGCCTTTGTGTTCCTATCTGTACAATGGGGCACTCTGAGTTCATGGGCCCTTTGGTTCTTTGGCTGGGAGACTGACATCCCAGGCCGAGTTGCTCACTGGGAATGTGAAGGTGCCCCCCCCCCCTGCACTTGCCCTGAGCTCTCAGAACTTTCCCCATGGGGAGTGAACCCCTTCAGTGCAAGGGTCACTTTTCTGGACCTGAGCCAGTCCAGGCCAGGCTGCTAAGCCCTGCTCCCATGCAGCTGGCTGGCACCATTGTTCCCCCCATAAAGCTGGGCCCCCTTCCAGCTGTTGCTGCCCTCAGGGGCGGGGAAAGCCTCAAAGGACTCGGTTGTATGGTTTCCCCCGCCCCCGGGACAGGCCTGGGTCATCCTACTGGCTGATTCAGCCCATGCCCGGGAACAAAGGAGATGAGATATGATTTAGAGAAAGAATTTGACATTTACTACCTCCCCCCCTCATCCCCCCCACCCCCCAGTAAACTTCAAAGTAATCATGATGGAGAAAGTCCTCTTTTAGGAGTTTTCCCTTTCAGGAAGTTTAATGGAACATGAAAACTTGGGGCATGGGCATTATAATCCTTCAGTTTTTTTAGGAACCCCTCTTTTATTTTATTGGGGGGTGTGGATGGGGAGTGAGGCCACACCTGGCACTGCTCAAGGGCTCCTCCTGGCTCCTCCTCAGAGGAGACTCCTGATGACTGGGGTGGAAGCCGAATGTCACCAGCATTGCTGGGGATCAAGCCAGCGGTCAGAGGCATGCAAAACAAGCCCCATTGACCCCTGTACTTAATCGTCAGCCTCGGGACCCACATTTTGATGAGTCTAAAAGGCACATTTCTTTGTCCTTTAATATCTTTGAAATGGATACATGTAGTAAATGGGCAATGACTCATAAACAGCAGCATTAAAAAATAGATGGCATGATATAAGAAAATGGAGCACATTGAAATGATGACATACAGTGACGAGGCCTGTGCTTGGGGCTCTAAGCCCGACTTTACCCCCCCTCTACCCCCACTCCAGCCCCAAGCCTGCTCGTTTCCTTCCACCCACAGCTTTGTCCTTGCCCAGCGGTCTTTGTCTTAACCCTGTGGCTCCAATACAATCTTTCAAACTGTTTAAAACTTTTCTCTGCATAAAGCCTTGAAGGAATTGTGAGGGGGAGGCCGTGCCCCCACTTCGGACCAAGACAGAGAGGTTATTTAGTACAGTGAAAGGACACAGAAGACCAAAATAAGTTTAAATCCATGAGTAATAGTAGTTCTCTTACACTGTAGACAGTCTCTATTCTAAATATTGTGAGAGTGTGTCTGTTCATTTTAATCCTCAAAACCCTTTTGTAATGGTTGTAGTTACTGGTAATTACCAGTCACAAGGATATCCCATATTATAGTTGAAGAAACAGACTCAGAGAGGCAGTATAACTTAACTAAGATCCCACAGCTAGTAAATAGCAAGAGCCCAGGGAGGGTGGGGAAAAGCTCGAGAGATAGCCCAGTGGGTAGAGCACTTGCCTTGCATATAACTGACCCAGTTTTGATTCCTGGCACCCCATATGGTCTTCTGAGACCTGTCAGGAGTGATCCCTGAGCACAAAGCCAAAAGTGAGCCCTCAGCACTGCCAGGTATGTGGCCCAACACGTACACACACACACACACACACACACACACACACACACACACACACAGAAAGCTTTCCAAGTAGATCATATTCTCCAGCTGTTTCCCAAATGCACCAAATAACTTAGAAACTTCCGGGCTTCTATACATCATACATAGAGCAACTAGTTCTTTTTACCTGCTGCCTAGTATGCTTTGCATAGTGTGCACTGTGAAAATAGACCCCAGTGCCTACAAGGCACCAGATACCATCTTCTATGCAAATCTCATTTTAATCCTACAGCTTGTAATCACTGGGATTCTATCCAAGTGAAAGAGGAAGAAGGCAGGTATGAAAAGGTTAACTAGGGGCTGGAGCTATCACAGCGGGTAGGGCTTTTGCCTTGCACGCAGCCAACCCAGGTTCTATTCCCAGCGTCCCATATGATCCCCTGAGCACCGCCAGGAGTAATTCTTGAGTGCAAAGCCAGGAGTAACCCCTGTTTTGGGGCCAGGTGTGACCCAAAAAGCCAAAAAAAAAAAAGGTTAACTAAATTCACTGACTGAGAGAGCAAAGCAGAATTTGAACTGAAGTGTCCTGCTTTTTGTTTGTTTTTGGCCCGCACCTGCTGGTGCTCAGGGCTTATTTCTGGCTCTGTGATCAGGGAGCATAGCAATGCCAAGGTTTGAACCTTAAACCTTGAACCGCAAACAAGAAGTAAGATAAGTATCCCTCTGTCCCCAAGAGTCACACTTTTAACTATTGCCCTTCTCACTGCCTTCCTACACTGAGTTATGTTTAATTCATTGCCATATGTTGGGGTTGCCTCTTTAAGTCCACACAGATTCCGCTCCTCGGATAGGCTGTGATGGTAATTCGCTGAGTCAAAGGCTGTGTCATTTTTAATGCAATACTGCCAATCCTTTCTCAAACAGCCCTTTGTGGGTTCCACTCCCACCAACTGTCTGCAGCACTCCTATACATCAGTGGCGACTCTCACAATCACTGGGTTGTGGCACCTGGGGGATGTCACACTTTGTTCCGACATCAGCCGTGGGAAAAAGGTCAGTGCGTCCAGAACTGAAATTCTTCAACGGGGCCTTGGGGTGCTGCAGTGAGAGGGATCAGAGCTAAGGTCTCATTGCTGGGCAGATACTTGGCTAAACTACTCCCAGGCTCTTCTCACTTTCCTGTTTTGCTTTGTTTGAGGTCACACCTGGTGATGCTCAGGTGTTACTCCTGGCTCTACACTCAGGAATCACTCCTGGTGAGCTGGGGGGGGGGGTGTCATAAGGGATTACGCATTCGAACCCAGGCTGGTCGTGTGCCAGGCAAGTGCCCCACCTGCTGTACTATCTCTCCAGCCCCCTCTCACTTTCTGTTTGCCTCCCATGGTGAGAATGGATTTTGCTTCCCAGATGTAACGGTTAAACCACAGGGTTTGGGACAGTACATTGAGCCCCATAGAGACAGTGCCACAGCAAGTGAGAGCCGAATGAATACCCGGCAACTCTGCATCACTGAGGAAAAATAATTAACATGAGCAAAGGAGATCCTAAGAAGCCGAGAGGCAACATGTCATCATGTGCATTCTTTGTGCAAACTTGTGCGGAGGCAAGAAGCACCCAGATGCTTCCACCAACTTTTCAGAGTTTTCTAAGAAGTGTTCAGAGAGATGGAAGACCACATCTGCTACAGAAAAAGGAAAATTTGAGGGCAAGGCAAAAGCTGACAAGGCCTATTATGAAAGAGAAATGAAAACTCATATCCTTCCCAAAGAGGATCCGAAAAAGGAAGTTCAAGGATCCTAATGCAACCAAGAGGCCTCCTCGTTTTTTTGTTTTGTTTTGTTTTGTTTTGTTTGCTTTTTGGGTCACACCTGGCGATGCACAGGGGTTACTCCTGGTTCTACACTCAGGAATTACCCCTGGCGGTGCTCAGGGGACCATATGGAATGCTGGGATTCGAACCCGGGTCAGCTGCGTGCAAGGCAAACACCCTGCCCGCTGTGCTATTGCTCTAGCCCCTGGCCTCCTCGTTTTGTTCTGAGTATTGCCCCAAAATCAAAGGAGACCATCCAGGCCTGCTAATTGGTGATGCTGCAAAGAAGCAGGAGAGATGTGGAACAGCACAGCTGCAGATGATAAGCAGCCTTACAAGAAGAAGGATGCCAAGACAAAGCAGAAATACAGAAAGGATACTGCTGCACACTGAGCAAAAGGAAAGTCCAATGTGGCCACATGGGAGTCATTAAAGTTGAAAAGAGCAGGACTGGAGTGATAGCACAGCGGGTAGGGCGTTTGCCATGCACGAGGCCAACCCAGGTTCGATTCCCAGCATCCCATATGGTCCCCCAAGCACCGCCAGAAGTGATTCCTGAGTGCAGAGCCAGGAGTCAGCCCTGAGCATTGCCGGGTGTGACCCAAAAAGCCAAAAAAAAAAAAAAGTTGAAAACAGCAAGAAAAAGAAGGAAGAGGAGAAAGATGAAGAAGAGGAAAATGGCCCATTTCTCCGCGCCCGCACCCCCAGAATGACTGACGAAGAGGAGGAAGCTGCTTGGGACACCAGCAGCCCACCAGCAACCTGCAGTATGTGACTTGAGAGTTTCCGCCAGGTCCCCCGAGCGGGGGACCAGCGTTTCTCTTTTTTTTTTTTCTTTAATCTCTCTCTCTTTCCCTCAACTTCTCCTGGGCACAGCACAGCATCTACCCCACTTCTCTGAGCACAAAATGGAGAGACGCACCCAAACGCGCGGCGCGGCTGGCGGGGGATCGAGGGCGGGGAAGTACCGGTCTCCGCCCACATCGGACACTTAAAGAGAGTGCAGCCACGTGGGCTTTCCCATTTCTCCGCGCCCGCACCCCCAGAATGACTGACGAAGAGGAGGAAGCTGCTTGGGACACCAGCAGCCCACCAGCAACCTGCAGTATGTGACTTGAGAAATGCAGTATGTGACGTGCAGAAATCTCTCTCTCTCTCCTTCAACTTTTTCCCTGGACTTTAGACAGAAACCCAAAACCGACCTAATGTCATCTTAGTATCAGCAATATGTAATGGTTCCTTCTTAATGGGTCGGACTTTTGTGGGTGATCCTAACAAGAATAGTAAGTATTTTGTTGAAATATTGAAGGCAATCAAAATGGTAGCCATCTCTCTGACTGAACTAAGCTATATCCCCACGCCGGCTGAGAAGAAATATCCTTCTTTCTCGGGAAGAAACGTGGTGTGGTGTCAAACATAGTGTGATGTCCATTAAGCAAACAGACCTGGTGGCGTGGGAATGGGAAATAAGGGGAAAAATTAGGTACATGGACCAGCGGGACGCTGGTGGTATCTCGAGCCGGAGCCGATATCAGCGCAAGACCTTTGGTTCCAGAAACTGCTTGCAGACACTCTACTAGACTATCAACTAAGCCAGAGCCCCACGCCTGCTGATGACGGGAAATAACCATCCTCTTTGTTTTTTTTCCCTTTGTCAGACAGCGTGGCGATTACTAAACAGGCGTGAACTCGGTGGCGCGGGGCAAGGGGGAAAAAGAAAAGTTATGTAACAAACAGCAGGACTTAATATCTCTATATTCTTTAGTAATGGAGAACTATCAAATGCCTCATTGGCAATAGGACTGTCTTTTTCTTTTTGGGGGGAAACCCCAGCAACGGTAGTGAGTTGTGTGTTGAAACATGGAATGTAATCGAGATAAGCGCGAATGAAGTGAAACTTATCACGTACAAGGGTGGGGACTAGGGAGGTGGGAGGGGGCGGCAGATATACTGGGGGGGTTGGTGATGGAAGATGGGCACTGGTAAAGGGAAGGGTGTTTGAATATTGTATAACTGACATAATCCTGAGAACTTTGTAACCCTCCACTTGGTGATTCAATAAAAAAAAAAAAAGAGGAAAATGAGGAAGAAGAGGATGAAGAAGACAAAGATGAAGATGGTGATGATAAATAAGTCAGTTCTAGCACAGTTTTATTTACTTTTCTATAAAGCATTTAACCCCTCCCCTCCACACACAACTCATTCCTTTTAAAGAAAAAAATTGAAATATAAATAATAATAATAAGTGTAGGGTTTTGGCTTGCTCTTCAAGCCCATGTTCTCTCTTGAACCCACACACACTCTCTCCCCTCATATCTTCCAAAATAAGTCTCAGTAAAAATTATCTTGCTTCACCAAAAAATGAATAAAAATAATGCATAGAGTTTTCCCTTTGTCTTTTCATTTCCTTTTCTGAGCAGGATGTGGGGAGAGAGTGAGGAAGTCAAAAGGCATCCAACCATAAATCAGTTGGTGGACGCTGCACAGCGGAATGTCCCCATAGTAACCTGAGCCTCATTAGTTTACTAAAACACACGCCCTTTGCCCTCCGAGGAGACTTGAAAAGGGGGTGGGGGGGCTGTATGAACTGCGTCTGCGCAGTGTGAAAATCCCAGGCACCCAGGACTGCCCGCCCACTCGGGAGCTCCTCCCTCACGGAGGACTCCCAGGAACCCGTCACACAACTGCGCCTTCCCTTCTGCTAATATAAACCTGCACTTTGCAGACATTAAGATGACAGTCCTCTTTCCTTCTTTCTCTGAGGTTCTTTTTCCTTCTTTGTGAGGGGAGGGAAACAGTCTGGGGGGTGGGCCACACCAGGAGGCGTTCAGAGCTTACTCCTGGCTCTGTGCTCAGGGACCACTCCTGGTGGTGCCTGGGAGACTATATGCAGAGCCAGAGATCAAAGGGGGCTTGATTATAATAAGCAAGGCAAGCGCCTTAACACTGGTGCTATCTCCCGGATGCATGATGAGGCCCTTCAGGACACTGATTATCAAGGTGCCCAGCACAGACTGTGCCCTCGGTACAAGCTCAAAAAACCTGTTAAGGGGCCAGAATGATAGTACAGCAGGTAGGGCGTTTGCCTTGCTCGTGGCTGATCCAGGTTCTATCCCCGCCATCCCATATGGTCCTCCAGCACCACCAGGAGTAATTCCTGAGTGCAGAGCCAGAATAACCCCTGGGTATCCCGGGATGTGAACCAAGAAAGAAAAAAAAAAAAAGGAGAAAAAAACCTGTTAAAATGACTCATTTCAGGGTCAGAGCTATAGTACAGAGGGCAGGGCGCTTGCCTTGCACGTGGCCAACCTCGGTTCAATCCCCAGCATCCCACATGGCCCCCCAACCCCAACCAGGAATAACAGAACTAAGGGTAAGTCTTGAGCACCACTACGTGTAGCCCCAAATCCAAATAATAAAAAATTTTAAATGTGGCTAACTTGGTGTGGACATCCAACACCACCCCAAACCTACTCTGACCAGCAGAACCATGAAAAGCCTTTTTCCCCTCATTATTTCAAATTGCCATCTTGACAGTGCTGGGCCTCTATTCTAATAATCCTTCTTGCAAGGGTGAAACCGGGCCCATTTGGCCCTGCCCTCCTAGATCCTGGAAAAATGAAATAACATTGGGCTGAATGGTGGCCTCCAAAAACATATGCTAACTCCCAGAAGCCTATGAATGTGTCCTTACTTTTGAAACAAGTGCCATTGTGGACACGGAGTCTTGAGGCAAGTTTACCTAAGCAGTCCCTAGATCCAGTGGCACGTGTCTTCAGGAGAGACACAAGGAGAGGAGTGAGAGAAGAAAGTCGGCCACAGGAGGGATAGGCCACGCCAGGGGAGGGAGAGGCTAGGAGAGGGAGAGGCTAGGGGAGGGAGAGGCCAGGGGAGGGACAGGCCAGGAGAGGGACAGGCCAAGGGAGAGACAGGCCAGGGAGGGAGAGGCCAGGGGAGGGAGAGGCCAGGGGAGGGGCCAGCCAAGAGGCAGTGAACTCCTGGAGCTGCTGGCAGCTGGAAGCAGCAAGAAAGTCTCTTCCAGGAGCTGGAGTGAGAGCACAGCGGGTAGGGCATTTGCCTTGCACGAGGCTGACCCGGGTTCGATTCCCAGCATCCCATATGGACCCCTGAGCACAGCCAGGAGTAATTCCTGAGTTCATGAGCCAGGAATAACCCCTGTGCATCGCCAGTTGTGACCCATAAAGCAAAAAAAAAAAGAAAAGAAAAGAAAAAGAGAGAGGGTCTGGAGGCCACGCGGCCCTGTGACAACTTGACTTTGACTTCTCATCTCCAAACTAACCTCTACAGTTTCACACCACCAGCTCCTGAGTGAGCTGGTGAATTCAGGAGGCTCAGGAAATCTGAGGGTAAGAGGGGAGTGAAGGGGAGGGTCCCCTGCTCAGAAGTGCCATCTCTGACGGCTTTGCCGCCTCACTTTCTTTTTCACTACCCATCCCCCCCACCCTCCCTCCTCTCCTCACTGGCCAGTCAGCCCTGGCCTCCAGCGCTTCACCCTTGCTCTTCCCTCTGCTGGAATGTCTCTCTGCAGACCCTCGGTTCTCTGCCCCTGACCTCTCTCACCTCCCCTCCCACGTTTTTTTTTTTTTTTTTTTTTTTGTTTTTGGGTCACACCTGGCGATGCACAGGGGTTACTCCTGGCTCTGCACTCAGGAATTACTCCTGGCGGTGCTCGGGGACCATATGGGATGCTGGGATTTGAACCCGGGTCGGCCGCGTGCAAGGCAAACGCCCTACCCGCTATGCTATCACTCCAGCCCCTCCCTCCCATGTCTTTGATCCTTACATTTTTCTTCCCAGCGTTTGTCCTCCACTGACATGGTATTTGTTCATTATATAGTGTTGATATACACAGAAAAATATTTTATGTTTATATATATGATATCCGTTATTTACACACACGGACATTAGCTCTTCTCGAGCGAGATCTTTGCACACTATATGCCCAACCTCTGGCACAGACCTGGCCCTTAGCAGGTTGTCAGTAAATATCTGTTGAATGAATACACCAGTGATCTACTAATAGCAACGGGGCCGAGGAGGAGGAAGGCCCAGCTGCAAAGCTGTCATCCATACTGGAGAAACAACTGTGTGTGGGAAGCAGTTGTCCCTAATGGGGCCCCTGGCTTGCAGCCGAAGCATGATTATGAACCTCAGAAAAGCCTTTCTCCACGCCCCTCCACCTGGCCCTCCTCATCTTTCCAGATGGTTCCAGTCCCCAAGGATTTATTTGATTCGAATATCCCTGGGAAGGCCTGAAAGAGTTCTTTGTTTCCATAGTCTCTCACTCACTCTCTCTCTCTCCCCCCCACCCCCCGCCACTCACCCTGTGTGTGTGTGTATGTGTGTGTGTGTGTGTGTGTGTGTGTGTGTGTGTGTAAGCATCAAGCATGGGCAGGCACCTCTGGAGTGCGTGGCACACACACACACACACACACACACATACACATTCTAACACAGCTTGGCCATATCCCACACACTCCTATTCTTTCAGTTCAGGGTACGCCCACCTACTACTGACGAAGCGCAGCTGTGGACACACACTCACCCTTGGCCTCCAACATCCTCACTTCTCATTCCCACAGCCCCTACAACAGTCATGGTCCTGCTGGTGTCCTTGTGTCCACAGGCACACATTCTGCATCTGGACACCCCCACACTTGTTCATTTCCTGCAGGCATGTACACACACATATTTGCACATATCATCATGTACACCTCCAGACTTTCTCACCCACACATACCTACAGGGCATGACTTCATGTGAACCCCGCTAGTCGTAGCTTAATGGGAGGACTGGTCCCACCAACAGTGTCACCTACTCAGCATGTGCCACATGGACACTGGATTCTTATCTCACATGAAATGGGTGCTATTATTCATCCCATTTTTGGGTTTTTTGTTTTAGGGGGGAGGAGGCCACTTCTGACTCTTCACACAGGGATCACTCCAGGCCAGGCTCAGGGGACCGTGGAGGTGCCAGGGCTTGAACCTGGATCAAGGAAAATGTGCAAGGAAAGTGTGCTGTCCGCTGTACTATCTCCTGGTCCTATCCTCATTTTTTTTAGGATGAAGAAACTGTAACTCGGGCATTAAACGATAGGGCTGGGATTCTAACCCAGGCATATGACGTCAAGAGCTTACTCCCATGTGTGATGTGGCAAAATGTATTTTTCAAAAATAATCCCAACAGAGCTGGAGAGATAGCGCAATGAGCTGGGCACATGCTCATTTATTCACTAATACTCGCCATCATGCTCATGCTGATGTCTCCTGTCCTTCATGGTTTTCCCATTCACCCATCAAGACTCCGTGTCCACGGCTCTTTCTCTTGGACATGGGTGGATCTCTGGGACCTGCCTCAGTGAACAGCACAGCAGAAGTGGACATCACGTGAATTTCAAAACCAGGTCATAAATAGGTGATGGAAATCTGGGGAGGGGGATGGAGAGAGAGTGCAGCAGGCAGGGCACTTGCCTTGCATCAGGTAAATGCAGGTTTGATCCTCAGTGCTCCATGTAGCCTCCCGAACACTGCCAGGTGTGATCCCTGAGTGCCTGGCTACAGTAAGCTGAGCACAACCAGATGAGGCCCCAAACCAAAAAATGGGGGGTGGAGGGGAGAGACTGGAACAATAGTACAGCAGGCAGGGTGTTTGCTTTGCACGCTGCCCACCTGAGTTGATCCCCAGCATCCCATATGGTCCCCTCGATGTAGGCAGGCAGGCAGATAGGGAAGGCCCCCTCCCCAGGCGATGGCAGTACATTTCCTGGGAAGTAATAGCTCTGACGTTGCAAAAGCCAACCTTGCAGAAAACAGGAACTAAAGCCTCATAAGACCCTCACCTGGAGCCAGCAAGGACCCTGAGGCTGAGGAGGCTGGACCACCTCCAATAAGAAGCTCCAGGCAGAAAACAAAAGGCTGGGAAAGGAACTTAAAAGAAGATCATCACCACTCCCAAGCCCCTAGGCTGGAGCAACAGTACAAAGGGGAGGGCGGCTGCCTTGCTGCCAACCCAGGTTCGATCCCCAGGATCCCATATGTTCCCCTGAGCACTGCCAAGAGTAATTCCTGAGTGCAAAGCCAGGAGTAACCCCTGTGCATCGCCGGGTGTGACTTAAAAAGAAAAAAAAAAAATCAACTGACCCCGTAGGCAACCTCCTTAGCAACAAACTTTGACCTAGGTAGAAGCACACTAGGGGCAGATTGGAGAAACCCTGTAAAGGCCGCCTTGAACAAAGGAAGCACACAAATGCTGTCCCAGCCATGGGCTGCTTGTGCCCATGTGGCCGAGCACATGCGGTGCCTGAGCACGTACGGTGCCCTAGCACATGTGTCACCCGCATCTCCCTTCTTGAGATGTGTACTTTCATGTCTAATGCTGGGATGTGTGTTGGGGCTGTGTCCACCCCTGGAGAAGCCCAGGTTCTCACCGAGCACATTACTCTCCACTCTCTCACTTTCTCTTCTTCCTTCCTTTCAAAACCTCCAAAGAAAATCTGTTTTACTTCACTGCTCGTCTACTCCTGAAATTTCTGTGAAACAAGACAAGAACCCAGTAACCCAGGGTCCCGAGTGGCAGAGGCGGCTGGGGAGAAAATGACTGCCTTTCTCCTCCCCATTTCACATGAGCCACCCGTGGGGCCTACCGACATCACCCTGTGCACCACCAGGAGTAATTCCTAAGTGCAGAGCTAGGAGTAACTCCTGAGCATCGCTGGGTGTGACCCAAAAAGAAAAAAAAAAAAGGACAGGGGGGAGAAAACTCAAAGAGTTGGAACAGATGCTTTGCATGCAAGAGTTAGCAGGAGTTAGTACAGCAGGTAGGACATTTGCCTTGCATTCGGCAGACCGGGGATCCCATATGGGTCCCCAAGCACCCCCGGAAGTAATTCCTGAGTGGTGCAGAGCCAGGAGTAACCTCTGAGCATTGCTGGGTGTGACTCAAAAAGCAAAATAAATACATAAATAATAATAAATGATTAGGGTTGTGTCATGCCACTAAATATGGGTAGTTTGTTACATACTATGTGCTAACTACATGCGACGGTAGAGAATCCCTCATAAGCAGCTTCAGGAGGGATTCCAAGCTCATGGTCTTCCACCAGGATCTTCCTCTTCCGCCTAAGGTCCCGGATCTTTAAGTGACACTCACTCATCCTCTGACCCTCGCATCTGTGACCCCGGCACATCAATCTCCTTCTGGAGTACTGGGCTCTTTCAGCCCAGCTGCTCATCCACAGCTGACTCGTTGATGCTTGAGGCAAGTGTTTTCCCCTCAGCTTCCTCTCTTGTCAAACAGGTTAAGATCCCAGCCAAGCATACTTCAAGGGAAACAGTGGGACCCCATTTGCCAGGCAGATTAGAGAGTTTACTGCCATTATTGGCCTTTTAAGACTCAGGTGAGCAACTACATGATGTCTTGAACCATCTCGAAAGAGGAAGGCACGGTGAGAGAGGAAACCCTAGTTTCCTCTCTCCAGAGGCCCCATCTGTCCTGCATCCCTCTGACACACAGTCCCTCCCCAAGGCTTTGTCTCAGCATTCCCAAGGGTTTTCCAGGAACATAAAACTCTACCTTGGGGGCTGGAACAATAGCACAGTGGGTAAGGCATTTGCTTTGCATGTGGCCGACCTGGGTTCAATTCCCAGTATCCCATAGGGTCCCCTGAGCACTGCTAGGAGTAATTCCTGAGTGCATAAGCCAGGAGTAACCCCTGTGCATCGCCGGGTGTGACCCAAAAAAAGCAAAAGAAAGAAAGAAAAACAAACTCTGCCTTGGAGTCTAGGCTGATAGGGAAACTAAGATAATGGGCAATTATGCCTGGAGATTTGTTTAACCTCACTGGTGAAAGAAGAAAGCCACAGATTCCTCTTGCCACCTTTCCCCCATCACATATTACCTCCCCAAAGTCCTGCCCCAGTGCTCCTGGAGCTTTCCTGGACCATAAAACTCTGTCCTGGAGCCTAGGCTGATAAGAAGAATAAGATAAGGGGCAAGAGTGCCCAGAGAGATTTAGACCAGCTAGACATCCCTGCAATTTTCTGACATCTTCTGTAAACACTTTTCATCCAATAGCAGATGCAAGGAACCTTTCAAAGGGCACACACAAAATTCCCTTTTAGGGGACTGGAGTGAGAGTACAGTGGGTTGGGTGTTTGCCTTGCAACCAGCCGACCCGGAATTGATCCCTGGCATCCCACATGGTCCCCAAACAAAAACTCCCTTTTAACTTAGTCCTATACTAAGTTTCTCCCCACTTAGGGAGCTTTTTTTCTTTTTTTCTTTTACTTTCTAATAAACTCTTCTACTTTCTAATAACGCCGAGTCTGAGTTCATGGAAAGTGGAACTTCTTTATTACTCAACATCTTTATTACTCAACATTTTCATTCTTGAAAATATTGAAGAACCTGGGAATCGTGAACGAACACAGAGACTGCCACTGCGCTCCTGCATTACCTACATCAACCTTTCACAGCCCTCTGGATCATAGGTAGACAACGTGAGGTCCTGATTCTTTTTATTTTTTTCTTTTTTGGGTCATACCTGGTAATGCTCGGGGGTACTCCTGGCTCTGCACTCAGGAATTCCTCCTGGCGGTGCTCAGGAGACCATATGGGATGCTGGGAATCGAACCCGGGTCGGCCACGTGCAAGGCAAACGCCCTACCCGCTGTGCTATCGCTCCAGCCCCCAGTCCTAATTCTTTACACAGCACAGTCCTGGCACCTAAGAAGTAGCCATGAATATGAGCGAATGTGCCATAGGAGCAAACGGAACAGGCAGATTGGATCCAATCTTCACCAACTTTTGTCTGAAAAGCCACTTTCCACGGCTATTTTTCTGTTGCTTGTCCTTGTCCTCATCCTTATCTCCACTGTCCTTCTCCACCTTGCTGCTTTTTTTTTTTTTTTTTTTGGCAGCGTGTGTTCAGGGCCTGCTCCCAGCTTTGTGTTCAGGGGTGGACTGCCGCAGTCCTTAGGGACCATTCAGTGCTGGGGACTGAACCTGGGCTTCTTCTAGCATGCAAAGCAGGTGCTCTAGTCCTTGGAGCTCCCTCCCCGCCCTTCACTGTTCTTCGGTTCTGTGCTGCTCCCCCCTTCCCCATGGGGGTGGGGGGGGCTCCTCTGCCAGCTACTTTACATGAAGAGGGCAGCTGGTAGAAACCCAAAGGTGGGATGCCAGGTCTGGTGGATTTGCCTCCCTGGAGACCCGCCCCGTGGTCCCAAGAGTGGTTCCTTCAGAACACTTCCTTACACACACTTAAGTAAAAAGCTTTTGATGATGCCCATAGCTTGATTCCGTAAGAATCCCGGGAAGTCTGAGTGGCTGGGAGGGAGAGGAGGAGTTGATCCACTTTTCACTGCTGCCCAGGCCCTCGGCCTTCCACAGAAAGGTCTTTTCTCAGAGGCTAGACCCTTAAAATCTAGGTGGGAACTGGTCAGTTCCTTCAAGAGGCTCCAGGGGAGACTGGTGTGAGTTCTGGCAATCTGGACTGTTCATTGACTTGTAGATGCTTACCTCCAGTTGGGGGGTGAGGGGTTCAGAGGAGCATTAAAGCTCAGGGGCTATTCTTGGGCCTGTGCTCAGGGATGGCTCCTGCTGGTTAACAGGGAACTGTGTGTTGTGCCAGGGATCCAACCAGGATTGGGAAACAGCCACATGACAAGTGTCTTCCGGTGCTATCTCTCAGCCTCGCCTCCATCCACCATTCACCTCAGGGTGTTTTCCGGCTTCTTCCCACCCCTCCCCCTCTTTTTCCCTTCCTCTCTCCCCCTCCTGGTGAATATGCAAAGTCCTTTAAGCTTTCTCTCTAGTCTCTCCTCCTCCACTACCCCATTCTCTTATAAGGACACTTGTCATTGAATTTAGGGTTCACTTGACTCCAAAATTATCTTGAGTCAAGATCTTTAATTTAGGGACTTAATGGCAGACCCAGGTTTGATCCTGAAAGAGGAAGTCTCAGTTTCCCTCACCTGTCGCATTTTTGACTGTTCCCACCCTACGTTTTTGACTTCCTGAGAATTCCTGGGCTCTTTCTGATAAACAGGAAGTTAATGATTGTCCAATTTAAAATTCTGCCCCAGAGCTTGGTTCACTAAGAGACTAAGATAATGGGCAATAACTAAGGCAAATGGCCAGACAAGGATCTGTTTGATAAGAAATGCAAAGCCCAATTTTCATTTAAAAGAGCCTACACACACACACACACACACACACACACACACACACACACACCCCAATAACAAAAAACACCTTATCTTTTTTTTTTTATTTCCCCCCCCCCCCCCCCCCCCCCGCTTTTTGGGTCACACCTGGAGATGCACAGGGGTTACTCCTGGCTCTGCACTCAGGAATTACCCCTGGCCATGCTCAGGGGACCATATGGGATGCTGGGATTTGAACCTGGGTCGGCCGGGTGCAAGGCAAACGCCCTACCCGCTATGCTATCTCTCCAGCCCCAAAACACCTTATCTTTATTCTCTTTAACTTCCTACATTCTATGTAACACAAAGACCCAGTTTTCCTATAACTCCCCCCACAAACCAGCCACAGTTAACAATTAACAGCTACACTAAGTCCCCCCCACCACCAGGGAGTTCCTTTTCCTTTCTCTTCTACTTTCCAATAAACTTTTCTTCTTTCCAACTCTGAGTTGGAGCATTTTTCTCACTCAATATTTTTATTCTTGAAATTACCGGAGAGACTGGGAACCATGGACAGCTGTCACAGCCTGCTGTCACTGTGCCCAATACCCGGCATCCCAAATTGTCCCCCGAGCACTGCCAGTAGTGATCCCTGCGTCTAGAGCCAGGAATAACTCCTGAGCATTGCCTGGGGTAACTACCCCCTCCAATAAATAAATAAATAAAACCCTCTTCATTTATTTACATTACACGGATTTTTTTTCTTTGGGAACGGACATGGGGTTTGGGCCACACCTGGTGGTATTCACAGGCTACTTCTAGCTTTGTGCTCTAGGGTTACTACTGGTGGTGCGCAGGGGACCACATGTGGTGCTGGAGTCAGCTGCATGCCACACGCCTTAACCCCTGTCCTATCTCTGTCTTTTCCTGTCCCACTTTGGTCTTCACCTGAAATGAACATTTGGACGTGTGGAGAGATCAAGTCAGATGGAGAGGCTGAGGGGGGACAAGTCAGTGGGGAAAGCACAGTGCCCACCATTTCGGGTTCTAGAATCGCGTCACCTTCTAACTCAGAGGACCCTGTAAGACTTCCTTTTTCCTTACGATGGGTATAGCTGCAGCATCTGTTTTACAGCCTGGCTATGGAGCTTAAAACTGTGTCAAGGGGCTGGAACAATAGTACAGCAGGTAGGGCATTTGCCTTACATGCAGCCGACCCGGGTTCGATTCCCAGCATCCCATATGGTCCTCTGAGTACCGCCAGCAGTGATTCCTGAGTGCAGAGCCAGGAGTAGCCCCTGTGCATTGCCAGATGTGACTCATAAAGAAAAAAAAAAAAACTATCAAGCACAGGAAACACTTTTGCAAGAAATTAACACCAGGAGCGATGCTTCCTTTTTGTTTGTTTTTGTTTCCGGACCACACTAGGTAGTGCTCAGGGGTACTCCTGGCCCTGCTCTCAGGAATCACTCCTGGCTGTACTGAGGGCAGGATAGGGGGAGTCGTCGTGGGGGGGGGGGGGGCGGAGGCGGTTCCCAGTGGGGCGGGGCGGGGGTGGGGTCGACCAAATAGTATATAGGGTGCCACCCAGGTCAGACGCATGCAAGGTCCTACCCACTACACTATTTCTCCACCTCGCCGAAGTGGTGCGTCTACTTGTGAAAGGCCCTTAAGACAAAAAGCAAGTCACGGGCCACGTCCTTCTCAGTTTCTTCTGAGAGCTGGGAACAATAAACAGTGCCCGGGAAAGCTGGGCTGGGGGTGGGGCGCTGTATGCGGCTGCAGGACTGCAGTAGGTCGAGGCCTCAGCTAGGAGCAGGGTGCCCTCTGCTGGCAGGTTGCGGAAGAGATTGGCTCCGCGGGACGGTGTGACCACAGAGGCCGGGGGTGGGGTTTGGGAAACCCAGAATGGGACGGGCAGAGGGCTGGCCACTGACACTTAAAGCTCCCCAGCTGAAGTGCCCTTGCCTTCCTTCTGGTGTCTCTGCTGGGATCCCGCCTCCCGGGCCTCCGCCAGAGGGGGTCAGTCACCCACATACCCACATAAATACTTGGTCAGGGCGTCCCGGGTTTATTTTGTTCCTCCTAGAGATTACTCTTTTTTTTTTTTGCATCACACCCAGCGATGCTCAGGGGTCACTCCTGGCTTTGCACTCAGGAATTATCCCTGGTCGTGCTCAGGGAACCATATGGGATGCTGGGACTCGAACCCGGGTCGGCCACGTGCAAGACAAACGCCCTACCCGCTGTGCTATCACTCCAGCCTCGATATTACTCTTTTGTTTAGTGTTTGTTTAGTTCTTTGAGCCACACCCGGTGGTGCTCCTGGGACTGCACACAGGCATCATTCCTGCTTGTGCTGGGGGGGGGGTGGCTTCGGGAGTGGGGGGAGGGAGTGTCCTGCACACGTGTTGCTAGGGATCGAACTCTGATCCCAGAGATGATTTCGACAAGATCTTTTCTCTCTTCCAGGTAAAGGACTAGCTGGGAAGTCGTGACTAGAGGCACCCAGGAGAATGGCTTTGCGGAGTAGAAACCCGCCTCATGTGCTGTGGGGACGAGGCAGCTGGGATAGAGAAGGGATCACTAAGTCAATGATGGTTGGAGGGATCGCTCGGGACGGGAGATGTGTGCTGAAAGTAGACTAAGGACCAAATATGATGGCCTCTCAGTATCTGTATTGCAAACCATGATGCCCCAAATTAGAGAAAGTGTAAGAAGGAAGGTGCCTAGAATGGGGATGGGGAGTGGGGGGGAACACTGGTAGTGGAAAATATGCACTGGTGGAGGGATGAAAGCTTTGTATGTATCTCATGGTGATTCATTAAAAAAGCACTGTAGCACTGTAGTCGTCCGTTGTTCATCAATTTGCTTGAGTGGGCACCAGTAACATCTCCATTGTGAGACTTGTTACTGTTTTTGGCATATCAAATATGTCACGAGTAGCTTGCCAGGCTCTGCCGTGCAGGCGGGATACTCTTGGTAGTTTGCCGGGCCCTCCGAGAGGGATAGAAGAATCGAACTCGGGTCAGCCGCGTGCAAGGCAACCAAACACCCTACCCGCTGGGCTATCGCTCCAGTTCAGTGGCCATGCCCATACCACCCTGAACACGCCCGATCTCAGTTAAAAAATAAATTAAAAAAATGCAAAAATAAATAAAAGATTAGTGGCACCTGCTGGACTGGGCTTTTAGCTGATGTTAGAACAAACCAAACCCCCATGAGACTGAGACCAAGAGGCTATCAAGTGCTTTAGTAGAAAACTTGCGCCTCCAGCCCCAGATAGGGGGGAGCTAGACTCAGGGAGCTCCTAACTTGATCCCATAATCAAGGATCTTCAGGGCTGTGAGCTCAAGCACCATACCAGGCGCTTCTAGGGCAAGTCATTGATTCCACAAATGTTGGGTGTCTTCTGGAGGGCGAGCACGGAGCTGGAGAGCTGGGCATTGTGCAGCTAGCAGAGACCAAAGTGGGAATTTCCCCAGCCCTCCTGAACGTAAGTGGACACACAGCCTATCTGAGAGATGCCAGAGAAACTATCCATTCCAGCCCTGCATGACAGAGACCCAGAGTAGCCACGAGGCCAGCGAGGCATATTCTCTTGTCTTTTCTGGGTCAGGAGGCTTCCTCCATGGGGAGAACTCTCGCTTGGTGTGGCTGGGTGCGTGAGTTAGTTCCCGGGACCCCTGCCGACCCACTACCACCTTGGGCTGAGAAGGATGGAGGTTGAGGGTCTCAGGATCTGCTTCCACCTAAGAAATCCCTCCACACCTGTATCCACCCCCACCCCCCAGCAGTGAAAACAAGGCGAATGCAGGAATCCTTACAAATCGAGCGGGGCTGAGGGCAGGGGCTTAGACTAAGAGTGTTGGGGGGCTTCCTGGGCAGCCCATTCCCTCATCACAGAGCTCTCAATCAGCCCAGGTTCTGGGGCCTGGACTCTGGATCCAGGGCTGGTTAAGACCCCCGCCGGCCAATGGGCGGGCTCCTTCCCACTCCACCCCTCTCCGCCCCGTCCACGTCTGGGATCTAAGTATTTGCAAAAGCAAACAGCAAAAGGGCAGGCTGGAAGGCCAGGTTAAAAGGCAGGTTCAAAAGGTCTGGCCCACCTATTGTTTTAGGAAGATCCTAACCTGTGACCTCGAGGTGGTGCTGGGCGCTGACGCCAGGACTGGGTCACGGGGGTGTCGACACTGGCTTGTGTATCCAGCCTGACATCCACTTATGAGCTTGCACATTTAGGCAAGCTCCAATTTCTTTGCAATTTGGTGTTGTGTTTTGTTTGGGGCTTCCTAAGTGGTCATGCTGGGGGCATGAGGTGCCAGCGATGAAACAGGGGTCCCCTGAATGCAAAGTGGGCGGGGCTGGCCCATGTGCTACCTGCGGGCCTAGTTTGTGTGTTTCTTTCTTTTTTCTATGACGTGAATAATAACTTATTATGGATTTCCTGCTTGTTTCTCTTGTTCTGCACTTTCTCGGCCTGACACGTGTCCTGATTGACCTGCAGCAATTCACGTCCTTTTAGAAGATCCCTCAGTCTCCACGCGGGGGACGTGGGGTAGCATTGTTTATTTAGCAACTCTCCTACCTACCAAAGGGCATTTAGAAATGTTTCTGATCTTTGACTCTTCGCGTCATTTTGCTCACACATGCCTACATCCCCGGGATCACTTCCTAGAGGAGAAACTGACTGGTGAAAGGATATGTGAGTTTATCATCTTGTTAGCTATTACCAGAATATTGCCAAGGCCAAGCCCAAAAGCCAGGTAGAAGGGGACTTGAGAAAAACCATATTCCACTATAGTAGCACTGTAGCACTGTCGTCCCATTGTTTATTGGTTTGCTCGAGTGGGCACCAGTCACGTCTTCATTGTGAGACTTGTTACTGTTTTTGGCATATCGAATATGCTACGGGTATCTTGCCAGGCTCTGCCATGCGGGCAGGATACTCTATTAAACTTCATTACAGGGGGCTGGAGCGCTAGCACAGCGGGTAGGGCGTTTGCCTTGCATGCGGCCGACCTGGGTTCAATTCCCAGCATCCCATATGGTCCCCCTGAGCACCGCCAGGGGTAATTCCTGAGTGCAGAGCCAGGAGTAACCCTTGTGCGTCGCTGGGTGTGACCCAAAAAGCCAAAAAAACCCAAAAAACTTCATTACAAAAAAATAGATCCCCACAATCGGAGCAATAATACAGCGGTTAAGGCACTTGCCTTGCACAGGGCTGAGGCCAGTTTGTTCCACAGCACCACATACGGCTCCCTGAGCCCCACCAGGAGTGACCCCTGGGCTCAGAGCTAGGAGTAAGTCCTGAGCACAGCCACGTGTGGCGCCAAAACAAACAAAAAAAAGTCCCCAAACTTCACAGGGTACATCCATCCCCACCTGGTACTAATAGTGAACCCCTGTTCCCTACCCCTTCCTGGTGCGTTTTAAAACGTTGTTTAATTTCTGTTCTATAATGATGAAGGGGTCAGTCCACCAAGTAGACAAAGCAACCTTAAATGTCTATACAGAAACCAAGAAGAGTCACAAAATGTTTGAAACAAAACAGATTCAACTGAGAGGAGAAAAGACAAATCTATAATTATTGTTGGAGACTTAGCATATTTCTCTACACCTCCTAGAACAACTAGTTAGAAAATCAGCAAGGTTGGGGCTGGAGATATAGCACAGTGGGTAGGGCATTTGCCTTGCATGCGGCTGACCCGGGTTCAATTCCTCCACCCCTCTTGGAGAGCCTGGCAAGCTACCGAGAGTATCCGGCCCACATGGCAGAGCCTGGCAAGCTACCTGTGGGGTATTCGATATGCCAAAAACAGTAACAACAAGGCTCACAATGGAGACATTACTGGTGCCTGCTTGAGCAAATCAATGCTCAACGGGATGACAGTGACAGTGATTTAAAAATGAAAAATAGGGGCTGGAGCAATAGCACAGTGGGTAGGGCGTTTGCCTTGCACGTGACCGACCTGGGTTCGATTCCCAGCATCCCATATGGTCCCCCCTGAGAACCGCCAGGAGTAATTCCTGAGTGCATGAGCCAGGAGTAACCCCTGTGCAATGC
Organism: Sorex araneus; assembly: GCF_027595985.1. Taxonomy (NCBI): domain Eukaryota; kingdom Metazoa; phylum Chordata; class Mammalia; order Eulipotyphla; family Soricidae; genus Sorex; species Sorex araneus. The sequence goes on along the minus strand of NC_073306.1, from coordinate 118,219,397 downwards.
CAGGTGTGACCCAAAAAGAAAAAAAAAAAACAAAAAAAGAAAAGAAAAATAAAAATGATGGGGCTGGAGCAATAGCACAGCCGGTAGGGCATTGCCTTGCATGTGGCCGACCCGGGTTCAATTCCCAGCATCCCATATGATCCCCTGAGCACCGCCAGGAGTAATTCCTGAGTGCAGAGCCAGGAATAACCCCTGTGCATTGCCGGGTGTGACCCAAAAGGCAAAAAAAAAAAAAAAAAGAAAAGAAAAGAAATAAACACACACAAAAATAAATAAAATAAAATGAATGGGAAGGTATTCCCTCTGCTTCTGTTTTCTGGGAGATTATGTAGAGCTGGTGCTTATTCTTTTCTAAATCCTTGGTAGAAATCTACATTACAACACTCTAGCACTGGAACTTTGTTTCTAGAGAGTTTCCCTCCACCACCCCATTCTCACCCTTTGTTGCTGTCACTCTTATTTTTTTTTAATTCTTTTATTGATTCACCATGTAGAAAGTTACATAGCTTTCAGGTTAAAGTCTCAGTTATACAATGTTCAAACACCCATCCCTTCACCAGTGCACATATTCCACCACCAGCTGTCACTCTTTTTTTTTTTTTTTTGCTTTTTGGGTCACACCCAGCGATGCTCAGGGGTTACTCCTGGCTCTGCACTCAGGAATTACTCCTGGCGGTGCTTGGGGGACCATATGGGATGCCGGGGATCGAACCCGGGTCGGCCGCGTGCAAGGCAAACGCCCTACCCGCTTTGCTATCGCTCGGGCCCACCAGCTGTCACTCTTATTGTGAGGGCTGGGCATCACACAGCTATGGCAAGGCTTGGCTGAGGTGCCTGGGGGCAGTCATGACTTAGCTTCCTGTGCAGGTGCAAACTTTGGTAGTGATGCTCCAGTGATCATACACTTTGCTGTGGCACAGTGATCAAAGTGCCCCCAGGACCATGTTCTAAATGTATGGCTGAGCCTGGGATGGAATTTTCAGTCTTGTGCCTGAAAGGCAGAAATTCTACCACTGAACTTTCCCGGGGTCTCTTGGGAGTTGCTGTTTTTTTCCTTTTTTGGGTCACACCCGGCGATGCACAGGGGTTACTCCTGGCTCTACATTCAGGAATTACTCCTGGCGGTGCTTGAGGGACCATATGGGATGCTGGGGATCGAAACCCAGATCAGCCTCGTACAACACAAATGCCCTACCCGCTGTACTATAGCTCTGGCCCCAAGAGTTTTTTAAAATTCTGAATGCAATTTTATTAACAATTATCAGTCTATCCGAATTACCAATTTTATACTGAACAAGTGGTTGTCTTTTTGTATTTTTGAGGAATCACTTTTGCTTTTTTTTTGGGGGGGGGTCACACCTGGCGTTGCACAGGGGTTACTCCTAGCTCATGCAGTCAGGGATTACTCCTGGTGATGGTCGGGGAACCATATGGGATGCTGGGAATTGAACTCGGGTCGGCCGCGTGTAAGGCAAAAGCCCTACCCACTGTGCTATCGCTCCAGCCAGAGGAATTACTTTTGCTGAGGTTGTCAGATTTATTTGTGGAGAGTTGTTTGTAGAGTTCCCTTAGTATGTTCTTGATAACTTTCAATCAAAATGATCTCTTTCATTCCTGATAGTCATAATTTGTGACTTTTTTCCTTTTCAGTCTCCCTGGTCATTTGCCAACTTTACTTATTTTTTTTCCAAAGAACTCTTTGTCTCGTTGAGTTTGTTATTTTTCTGTTTTCAACTCATTGATTTAGGCTCTGCTTTTTATTTTCCTCCTTCTGCTTGCTGTCAGGTAATTTTATCTGAGCAAGACAAGTGCCCTACCCACTGTCCTATCACACCAGCCCCAATAGGTAATGCTTCTAATTTAATTCATCTAAATACATTTAAATTATTTTTCCTTGAGGCTTTCTCTTTTACCTAAGGGCTATTTTTTTAAAATTAATTTTATTGGGGGAGGGCTTGGGCTATACCCTATGGTACTTATGAAGTACTATATATATGGTTTGGTTTTGGTTTGGGGGATACACCCAGCTGTGCTCAGGAGCTAACACTGGTATGCTGCTGAGTGGGGTGTCTTGGGGAACCTGTGGTGCAGGGGCTAGAACTCAGGCCCCTCATGCAAAGCATGTGCTTTAGCCCCTGGCAGCCATCTCTTTGGCTTACTGGTGGAAGTTCTTATCAGCACAATAGGCAAAAGAAGTAAATAAACGGCAACAGATCAGGAAAAAGAACAAAACAGTCTTTATCTCCAGGCATGAGGCTACCTAGAAAACTGCCAAGAATCTATACAAAATGAAACAAAGTTTCTAAAATTAGTGATTCTGGCAAGAAGATAGAGAAAAACAAAAATGAATTGCATTTCTGTATAATAGCAGTGAGTACCTGGGCACCAAAATTTAATACAATGAAAGGAGGAGAAGGAGATGGGGAGGAGGAAAGAGAAGAAACACTTAGGCCCCATCTCAAAACATATACAAGACTTGGATGTTGAAAACTGTTGGAATTCTTCCTGGCACAGCCCTCTGACCATTGTGGCTGCTGGCTCATGTGGGGAACCTGAGTCCAGGCCTTGAGAAGGTTGAGATGTTGCCAAGGGCAACTGGCACTCCCAGACAATTGTCACTTGTCACTTCTTCCCGTTGATCTCCAATTTGCTCGAGGGGCGCCAGTAACGTCTCCATTTGTCCCTGTCACCTGCTAGTGTAGCTCAATGATATTTGCTTGCTCCAGGAACAGGAAGAGCCTCATTCAGGGTTTTGATGAAGAAGTCTGACCATCTCGTTGGTGGGTGGCCATGCGGTCTTTTGACGTCCCGTGGAATACAGTTGGTAACAGCTCTAGTCCAGCAGTCATCTCTGAATTGCATTACATGTCTGGCCCATCTGATTTTTTGATCTTTTGGCAAACGAGACAGTGTCCCTGATTATTGACCATCGATGGAGGTCGGAACTTCGGATTCCTTCTCTCACTTGAGTGAGACGTGATACTCCTAGCATAGCTCTTTCGATTCCTCTTCGGGATACCCAAATAGCGTTCTCATCCTGTTTGCGTGGGGCCCAGGTCTCTGAGGCATATGTTAGCGCAGGAAGAACGATGGAATCGAAAAGATGTGCCCAGAGTCGGAGGTCCTTCGTCCTCTTAACTACTTCTTCGATGCTCTTGAAGGCGTTCCACGCTGCTCTCTTCCTCCTGTGCAGTTCTCAAGCCAAGTCGTTCCTCGTGTTGAATTCTTGACCCAGGTACACATAGCTGCTGCATTTGGAGATGTTTGTCCCATTGAGAGCTAATGGAGCGTCAGGGACTAGTTCGTTTTTCATGAGCATCGTCTTGTTGAGGTTCAGCTGCAGTCCGACCTTTCCGCACTCGTGGTCGAAGTCAGCCAGCATTTGTGCCGCTTGGCGTTATGAGAATGATGTCATCAGCGAATCGGAGGTGGTACACATTGCTGACCATCTATCTTCACTCCCATTCCTTCCCATTCCAGTCGTCACATGACGTTCTTGAGGGTGGCACTGAAGAGTTTCGGTGAAATAGTGTCGCCCTGCCGAACCCCTCTCTTTACGTCAATGATCACTTCCTTGTAGAATGGCGAGATCCTAGTGGTGAATCCGTAATACAGCTTGTGGAGGATCATGATGTACTGAGTTTGAATGCCCTCTTTGGCTAGGGCTTCAATGACCGCTTCAGTTTCAACAGAATCAAAGGCCTTCTTTAAGTCAATGAATGTTAGACAGAGCGGCATCTTGAACTCTAGCGAAACTTCAGTGAATTTGGTCACTGTGTGGATATGGTCAATCTTGCTGAATCCTTTTCAGAACCCGGCTTGTTCACATGGTTGTCCTTCATCTAGTGTTCTGCCTATTCTATTCAGGCTGACATGAGTGAACAACTTGTAGATGACAGACAGCAGGCAGATTGGGCGATAGTTGCTGATGTCGTGGATGTCTCCCTTCTTGTACAACAGAACGGTCCTGCTGGTTTTCCACTGGGACGGAAACTTGCATTTAGTCAGGTAGCATGTGAAGAGCTGAGCCAGTGTATTGACGAGTACTGGCAGCAGATTCTTCAGGTATTCAGGTCTGACCTTATCTGGATCGGGTGCTGTATGCGTCTTTACCGATGAAATGGTGTGTCGGATTTCGGAAAGATGTTGGGAATGACATATCCATCCTGCGGAATTTGGTACATGGGCAAGTGGACATGGCTGTCAAAAAGATGCAAGTAGAAGTTGTGAATAATTCTCTCCATTGCCTTTCTGGAAGATGTGATAGATCCATCAGGACAGGGCAGCCATCTTGGTCTTGTAGTTGGTGAAGGACAGGCGAGCATTGTGAATATTTTTCCTGGCTTCTGCCGCATTGGCCAACACTACCGCTCTTCTCTCTTTGAGGTCTTCCTTTATCGTTTCTCTGCACAGCTTTGCGAGCTCGGATGTTAGTTTGTGGTTGCCTGAGGCTCGTGCCAAACCACATTGACGAATGAGCTTGAGAGTTTCTAAAGACAGGCATCTGGTTGTGGCTTTCTCACTTTTGGCATTCTTCGCGTAGTCATGGAGGTGCTGAACCAGTCGATCGTATTCTTTGTCAATGTTGTCAAAGATGGCATCTTCCCATGTTGCTGCAATGGCGCCAAAGAGCTCCCAGTTGGTGGTCATTCTGGGAGTTCCCTTCTTTGGTTGTTTTTTTGTTTTGTTTTGTTTTTGGGTCACACCTGGCCCAAAACCCCTGGTACACAGGGGTTGCTCCTGGCTCTTCACTTAGGAATTACCCCTGGCGGTGCTCAGGGGACCATATGGGATGCTGGGATTAGAACCCGGGTCGGCCACGTGCAAGGCAAATGCCCCACCTGCTGTGTTATCACTCCAGCCCCTGGGAGTTCCCTTCTTAAACTTAAACTTTGCAGACCTTTCTCCCCGCTCTGTGAAATAGAATTTTGCACGAAGGAGATGGTGTGGTGGTCTGATCCCGTTTGGAATTTTGGGACAACAGCAACATCGGTCAGGCAAAACCTTTGATTGAATATGATGTGGTCAATTTCATTGTAAAACTGTCCACTGGGAGACTCCCATGTCCAGCGTTTAGATTCGGCCTTCTGGAACTGCGAGTTACCATGGATGGTCTTGGTCGACATGATGAACTCAGACAGTCTCTCACCCTGATCGTTCCATTGTAGGCCATGGGTCCCAATGTAGAGTTCTTTGGGTGACCTTCTCGGTCCTATCTTGGCATTAAAATCACCAACAATGATCTTGTAGAGAGTGTGGTCTTCTTTATAGAACCTCTCCAGTTCCATGTTCCATGTAGAACACATCCCAAAGCTGCCACCCAGACAATTAGCATGCTTAATGGCCTTGCAACTATCTGTGGTCAGGGTTTGAGATTAAGGAGAGCTGAAGCCTGTAGTGTCTGTAAAGATTACTGGGGTGTGCTGCCCCACAGGTCAACCTGTACCCGCAGTGGTGAGCACATCAGCAGCCTAATGGTGCCTTCAGGCTTCCTGATTACCCAAAACTGCTGCCATGCCACTGGCCGGACCTCAACAACTTGGGACCAATATTCCTGAGAAATTAAATGGCCAAAAGTTAGGTATGGAGAGCCACACCCACAAACCACCTCCAGCTCAGCTACACAAGCTCATTTATCAGTCTTGATTCAGAGACCCATAAATAAATCTCAAAAAAGATCAAAAGCCACAGTTAATCTCTGACCCATGCAAGGCTGAACAGACCAAGGTAAATCAGAAGGGGGTGGGGTCAGCCTGGTGCCTGCCCAAACATATACCCTGGTAACCACTTGCTCCCACAATCCAAAATCGCCACCACACCCTCAGCCAGACTCCACCATCTCAGGATTGACCTCATTGAGGTATTAATCTCTTGAAAATTTGGGTATGCAGGTTTTGTGACTGAAATCTCCAGGTTCTCTTGGGGTCGGGATGGGCTACCTACCCCTACTTCCCCGTACTTTCGGAAGCCTCAGAAGTCACGTCCACATCCCAAAGCTGCTACCCAGTTAAAACAAGCTACTCCAGCCTTACCTTCCCAATAAAAATACTGACGTCCCTGAACAAACACGATAATCTCTAAGTATCTGCATTGCAAACTATAATGCACAATAGGGGAGGGAGGGAAGGAGGAGAGAGAGAGAGAGAGAGAGAGAGAGAGAGAGAGAGAGAGAGAGAGAGAGAGAGAGAGAGAGAGAGAGAGAGAGAGAGAAGAAAAGTGCCTGCCACAGAGGTAGTCTGGTTGGAGATATTGGGGGATGGTGGGAGGAAAATGGGGGACACTAGTAGTGGGAAATGTACTTGTGGGGGAATAGATGTTGGATCATTGTATGACTGAAACCCAATCATGAACAACTTTGTTAATGGTCTATCTCACAGATATTCAATTAAAAAAGCATACTCTACCAAAATATATAAATTGTAAAACTGATGAGAAAAAGAAATTTCAGACAGGTTAACTTCAAGCAGGCTAATAACAAAGAGTAGGACCTGCCAAGCAGCAGCTGAGACTGGGAGACATAACATAATGATGGATATCATAATGATGGATATCAATAATGATGGAATGTGTTCAGATTGTCTTTAAGATTGTCAGAGTCTCACTTTGTAAGCTTGGTAACCTAGAAACGTACTCCTAATATGCTCCAAAAGTGCTCATGTCCTTGAGGTGGTCCAGACCCTGCTTTGCAAATTAACATGCTTTGGAATTTTTGCTTCTGTACTCTTCTGCAAGCTGCCTGCAAATACCCCAACCCTCAACATATATTCTATAAAACAGAGCGTTTGCCTTTGTTCTGAATCCGGTACCAAGCACAAGCTCACTGAGTTCACTAGCATGATAGACCAGTGTTTTCCCACTTCTCAAACTGAGTTGCTTGTTTTTCCTGGGTTTTGGTGGGAATTTCCACAACAGAAAATATCTTAGAGGAGAATCTTTGACATCCAGTGCCAAGAAAAGAATTCTTAGAACCACACTGGCAAGCTCCCAGTGGCATATTTGATATGCAAAAACAGTAACAACAAGTCTCACAATGGAGACATTACTGGTGCCTGCTCGAGCAAATTGATGAACAGTGCTACACTAAAAACATGATCCATAAAAGGAAAAATAAACTGGGGCTGGAGCAATAGCACAGCGGGTAGGGCGTTTGCCTTTCACGTGGCCGACCCGAGTTTGATTCCCAGCATCCCATATGGTCCCCTGAGCACTGCCAGGTGTAATTCTTGAGTGATCCAGGAGTAACCCCTATGCATCGCCGGGTGTGACCCAAAAAGCCAAAAAAAAAAAAAAATAGAAGTCATGTAAATGACACAGAGCTAATAGCTAAAATATATAAAGGAGTAGCTAAATTCAATAGCAAAATAAAACAATCCAATTATCAACAACTTTGTAAACCACAGTGTTTATATCAAGTGTAAAGGGGAAATAGGGAAAAAATTTTAAAAATCCATTTAGAAAGCTGGCATAAAACATGAAAGAAAGAATTCACCAAAGAGGAGGTATAGAAAGCAAATAAACACTTAAAAAAATAACGTTCAACATGGATGTTTAAACTTGTAACTAGCTGGTTGGGAGAGACAACACAATGGGCTGAGCACATGCTTTCACTGAGGAGTCCCAAGTTCTACACCTGGTAGGGCATAGTTCTCCTCTCGCCCCTCCCCCCAGCAGTGCTCAAGGGCTCTGGCTCAGGAGTGACCCCTGGTGGTCCTTGGGGGACTATATATGGCATGAAAGGTAAGAGCCTTAAATGCTGCACTATCTCTACGGACAGCTCCAAAGAGCTTTGTAACCTGGAAAGCACTGTATCTATGTGAAGGAAATTGAGTTTCGACTAGCACTAATCCTCTTAGTAATTATCATTATTATTTCTACTTTCTAGTTGAGGAAACCAGTCTCAGAGTGATGGCCTCCCTTGGGGTGGCAGTCAGAGCAGGACCTGAGCAGAGCAGGAGCGTCAGAGACCAGGGCAGAGACCTGAGACGCTCTGGGGAAGGCAGATGTTCTCAGCAGAGTGTCCATAAGAGTGAGTAAAACTCACATCTGAAACAACAAACTAGAAAACAGAACTCCTAACACTGTATTTCACAGAGTCAAATGGGTTGTCACGAACTTTCAGTGCAACATTCTCACTAGGTTTATATGTATAGAAATGTACATTCAGGTTATGTAAAATTTTCATTTATTAAGTTGGAAAAAATAATATAAATGATGGTTAAAGGCTACCTCCAACATTGTGCTGGGGAGTCACTCCCAGCTGTGCTTAGGGGACCAAACCTGGTCTTTATGGATGCAAAGTAGCTTTTGAACACTCTTCATGACCTCTACATATGACTTTTAGAAAATAACATACAGGGGCAGGAGCGATAGGGTAGGGCATTTGCCTTGCATGTGGCAGGCCCAGGTTTGATCTCTGGCATCCCATATGGTCCCCTGAACCCTGCCAGGAGTAATTCTTGAGTGCAGAGCCAGGAGTAACCTCTGAGCAAAGACGGGTGTGACCCAAAAAGCAAAAAGAGAAAAAAAAGAAAAAGAAAATAAAAATAGCATACAGGGCCAGAGAGGCAGTGCTAAGTTGTTTACCTTCCACCTGGCTGACCTAGATTCAACCACCAGCACCACATGCAGTCCCCAACAGTGCTCCCTGAGCACTACAGGTATAGCCCAAATCACCTCCCCTCCAAAAAAGGAAAAAAAAAAACAACAAAATCAAGAGGAGTCTTACAAACACTTATGACCCCGGCCAGAGATATAATTCAAGAGGTAGAATGCATGTCTAGCATGTGTGAAGCACTAAGTTTAATCCAACATATGTGAGAGCCTGCAGATAGTGTAGGGGCTGAGAGCACCTGCCTTACAAGTACACAGTCATGAGTTCCAATCCTCATGTTTCACATGTGCCCAATCCTGGAAGCTCTGCAGCTCCACAAGCAAATTCCAGCCGCACCACAGGCATTGTCAGCACCATGGGGAGGAGTCTGGGGTAGGGCAAGCTCTGCAACTTAGAAGGGCCATGATTAGGAAATCTGACCCTCAGCGAGCATGTGTGTGAGCACTGCAGTGACACCCAGAGCCATGGCTTGTGTGTCTCAACTCAGAGTATGAGCCCTGGAGAACAGGTGGGTAAGCACAACGGAGGAGTGCAAACCTCGATGAGCACCGTGGCCGCGTATGTGAGCACGCCTATCTGAGATGCTGAACTCCTGGAGAACTTCACAGCTGAAAAGGTGTGAGCCCCACAGCCAGGTGTGTGTGTGTGACCCTCTGGTCAACACCACAGCATCAACAACAAAGGGAAGGGGAGAGAGAGAGAATAGAGGGAGGAGTTAAAAATTAGTTAATTGGACCAAAGAGATAGTACAGTGGGTAAGGTACTTGCCATGCCCGTGCACAACCCAAGTTCATCTCCGGCCCCAGATGTGGTCTGTGAGCATTGCCAGGAGTGACCTCTGAATAACGGGCCAGGAGAAAATCCAAAGTACAACCAGGGGTGACCCTGAAGTATAGTGTAATGACAAATAAGAAGCTGTATGTAATGAGAATTATGAAACTGTAACAAAAGTTAAGAAAATGTGATGGGGGGGCTGGAGTGATAGCACAGCGGGTAGGGCATTTGCCTTGCACTCGGCCGACCCAGGTTCAAATCCCAGCATCCCATATGGTCCCCTCAGCACCGCCAGTGGTGGTTCCTGAGTGCACAGCCAGGAGTGATCCCTGTGCATCCCTTTTTGGGTGCGACCCAAAAAGCAAAAAAAAAAAAAAAAAAAAGTGATGGGGACTCAGAAACTGAAACTGACCCCCTAGATTAAGCAAGAGAAGGGAGGGAGAAGCATTCCTTTTATGACCCCAATTAATGGAGTTAAGGGCCCACCAGTCCACCAGATGTTTGGGAGTGCACTAGGCCTGACAGATTTATGGGATTGTACGGGAGACAATTCCTGAAGGCCACACCAAATGGATGAGCTATACTGAAACCAGCTGTGTTCCTCTTGAGCACCTGAGGCCATACCATGTGGGAATGATGCGTTGTTGTTTTTTTGCCAATTACCTCTGTATCTCTGTTTGATTGATAAGAATGTACATAGTTTGTAGCCCACCCTTAGAGGATAAAAGAGAGACCCTCTCAGCAAATGGGGTTCCAAGTTTCTTTCTCTACTGACTTGGGATTCTCAGTGCTGAGCCTCTAATAAACTTGATGTTGGTGGACCCCACAGGTGGCTCACATGAGTAGGGAGGAGAAAGATGGTCACTTTCTCCCGACCCGCCTCTGCCACCCGGGACCCAGGGTTACTGGGTTCTTGTCTCGCTCGCAGAAAAAAATTTCAGGAGTAGACAAGCAGTGAAGTAAAACAGATTTTATTTGGAGGGTCTTTTTGAAGGGAAGGAGAGAGAGAAAGTGGGAGAGAGTGGAGAGTAAGAGAGACAGAGTAACACTCGCAAGAGAGAACGTGGGCTTCTCCAAGGGCGGAAAGAGCCCCTGCACACACCCCAGTGTTAGATAGGAAAGCATAAAAGTACACATCTCAAGAGGGGAGATGCGGGTGACACATATGCTCAGGCACTGCATGTGTTCGGCCACATGGGCGCAAGCAGCACACAGGCTCTGGCAGCAGATGCGTGTCCTTCCTTTGTTCAAGGTGTCTTTGATCCGGAAGTTCTGGAGTGAGTCTTCAGGGACTGGATCACATTTTATTTATTTATTTATTTATTTATTTATTTATTTATTGCTTTTTGGGTAACGTCTGGTGATACACAGGGGTTACTCCTGGCTCTTCACTCAGGAATTACTCCTGGTAGTGCTCAGGGGACCATATGGGATGCTGGGAATTGAACCTGGGTTGGCCGTGTGCAAGGCAAACGCCCTATCCCCCTCCCCGCTGTGCTATTGCTCCAGCCCCAGGAATTTTGTTTTTATCTTTTATTTTTGTAGGGTTTTGGAGTCACATCTAGCAGTGCTCAAGGCTTACTCTCAACTCTGTGCTCAAGATGCTCAGGGGACCATGTGTGGTGCCAAGGATCAAACCCCAGTCATCCACATGCAAGGCAAATGCCTACTGGCTGTAGCCCAGTCCCATGGAATTTGTGATTTTTTTGTTAAGAATGTTGTGAAACTACCTGTCACTCCCATTTTTTCATTTTCTTTATTCCTTTTATAAAAATTAAATTCTCGGGGCTGGAGCAATAGCACAGCGGGTAGGGCATTTGCCTTGCACGTGGCCGACCCAGGTTCGATTCCCAGCATCCCATATGGTCCCCTGAGCACCGCCAGGAGTAATTTCTGAGTGCAGAGCCAGGAGTAGCCCCTGTGCATCTCCAGGTGTGAGCCCAAAAAAAGCAAAAAAGAAAAAAAATTCTCCACCCCCCTACTTGACAATAAGATTTCTATTTTAATATATAAGTGTAATTATATGAAAACATAAAATATATTAATATAAAATAAAATTTCTATTTTAATATAGAAATCTTGGTAGCACGATCCTTCCAATCACTGACAGACACTTCTACTGCACTCTACCAAGGAAGTGGAGATGGATCAGTGGTGACTATGGGGACAGAGGGAGGAGAGTCTAGGAGGTAGAAGCCAGGGCACACTATGTGCAGGGGGCGGGGCGGGTTGAGATAACCAGCAGACTTTGGATCCAGCCAGGTTCCCTGATGACCTTGGCTGCAGCAGATTCAGCAGAGATACGTGGGCAGAGGCCACGCACTGAGTCTGGAGGGCAGGACCTTCGGATCCTGATCTTCAACGGGAGAAAGGAGGTGGGGGTGGGGCAGGGATTATTTTAGAGATGTTAATGAATCTTCAGGTAGTTTTGCATTGCAAAGAGAAACATTTTCTCACCCGCAGAGCACTGATTGGCCACACAGCTAAGTGGACACTGGAATGTGGGGCCAAGGGCTGTTCTCAGGCATTGACTGTGGGAAGATAAAGGTTAAACTACCTTATAAAGGAATTTGGCAATATTTAGCAACAGTGAAAAAATGTGCTTTCAGCAGAGAAATGCCACCCGTAAAGGTACATTCATGGGCACTAAGAAACTGGATACAATCCGAGTATCAGCAAGCAGAATAGATTGGAACGTACAGAATGGACTGGAATGTAATACTGGAATGCACACAACTAAATCTTAAGCAGCAGTCTACAGTTATACCACACTGAATGTGCCCAATCTCATCTGGAATAGTAAGCAGCAGAAAAATTAATGAATATATTTAAGCTGTTTGTTTGTGGCGCAGCCACACCTGTGGTGCTCAGGGCTTACCACAGGTTCAGGATCACTCTTGATAAACTCTGGGTATCATCTGGGTGCCTGGATTGAATTTGGGTTGGCTGTGTGCAAGGCAAATGTCCTACCTGCTGCACTATCGCTCTGGCCCTATTTGATTTCAGATTTTTAAAAAAAATTTTAAAATTAAAAAAAAATTTGCAGTAGTTACTCTGGTGTGCAAAATTATGTATGGAAGCACTGCTGCCTCTACAGGCAATGTGCAGAAAGCTACCCACCACTGACCTTATGTCACTTTTTTTTTTATAAACCACAGAGTTTATATAAAGTTTAAGGGCAAAGTTTATATATTATAAACTATATATCTATTCTATAGAAAAATATGAGACGCTTCACAAATTTGCGTGTCATCCTTGCACAGGGGCCATGTTAATCTCTGTATTATTCCAATTTTAGTATATGTGCTGCTGAAGCGAGCACCTTATGTCACTTCTAGTTATATGCATAAATTTTTTTTGGGGGGAGGCATACCTGGCGATGCTCGGGGAATATTCTATTTTTTTTTTCTTTTTGGGTCACATCCAGCAATGCACAGGAGTTACTCCTGGCGGTGCTCAGGGGACCATATGGGATGCTGGGATTTGAACCCGGGTCGGCCGCGTGCAAGGCAAACGCCCTACCCGCTGTGCTATCGCTCCAGTCCTGCATAAACTCTTATAAGTATAATTTTAAAGGAAAAATTAAATTGCAGAGGGGTAAGTATATGGTATCATTTATATCAAGCCATCAAATGGAAAGAATTCTATGAAATGTTTAATGATTTAGACATAGGTGCCAGGGACTGAGAGGAGCTAGAAACACTGACATTGCAACTTCGATTTATAATCTGTGTGTTAAGTATCACTTAGCCCATCTTACAGGTGAAAATTGAGGATTAGGAAGTGGGTCGGTTGGGATTTCAGTTCCATTCGTTTTGACGTCGGATTCACTAATTCAACAAATTAAAGGACAACCACGAGTTCACGAGTTCACCCTTTCCTCCCTCGTACCTGTAGTGACCACAGGCAAGAAGGTCAAAGGGCAGAGAGGTGTAAAATCTGGTGCCCTTTCAATAGGATCGTAATCCACCCAGACCCCGCCCCTCGACCGCTGAGCCCCGCCCCGAGCGGCTCGGCAACAGTGAGATCATGAATATGCAACTAAGGGGCAGATATTTAAAGGCGCCGGCACCACTCGCCTATCCCTGCCCCGCGCCGTTCGCCCCGTTCCTGTCCCTACTTCCTAGGCCAGGCCCCCTTCGCCCGCGTCCGCCGCTGCGTGCGGAAGTTCTACCAGCATGTCGGAAAAACTGCCCTACAAAGTCGGTGAGTTCTAGGACGTGCAGCCGGCAGCGCCTGCTCCGGGCTTGGGGCGGCGGCCGCGGGGCCGGCCCGGGCCACTCAGGACCCCTCGAATCGCAGTCTGGGCGCGCTTCTCGCCGCGCGCGGCCGCCTGGGGGTTGGAGTTCTTTTCTCGGGTCGAGGCGGTTGTTGAGGGCCGCCCGGGACTACAACTCCCGGCGTGCCCCGCGAAGCCCCGTGTCGCGGCGCGGGCTGCGCTGCCGCTAACCCGCGGCGTGTTCTTCGCGGTGCTGCCCCGAGTTGGTGGGGAACGCGCACCTGGAAAGCGCGCATCTACCCGGACCTACACTAGGGAACCCGGATTCTGTTTCCTGGCTCGCCACCGGCCCCTTGGTTATTTTGACTGCGTTATTCCGCACAAATCCGTGCCCTTCTCGGGGCCTCCTACGGGAAAGGCGAGGGGTGTGGAGCCCCTAACGGCGTGTGAGGCCTGCTTAGCCCACAGCTCGGGGACTTTGCTTTAATTGCTCCACGTTTGGGGTCACTTTACTCGCCCCTCCCCCAGTCCCGTAGGGAAAATCGTGCGGAGAATGTCGAAGGAAATTCGGAACGGTTGGAAAAAAACCCCTTCCTGCTGTTCCGTGGAGTGAAAGGCTGCTCGACTGACATTTATTAACATTTATTTGCTGGGCCTTGACTCTGGAAGAACCTCACGGCCTACCTTCATTTTGCATTGGTTTTCTAAGCCTTTCAGCTCTTGAAGTTATGAACTATTTCTCATTATGTGATGAGAAATGGGTACCGGCATAAAGGGAATTTTTGCCCGTGATCTTACAGCTGGAAGAATCTGGGGCACGACAGGAACCCCAGCCATGTATGCCTCAGAGCTCAACTTTTCACTGCTGTGTACAACAGAACATACTTGGGGGCTGAAAGGTAGTTCGAGTTGTCAGGCGTTTGCCTTGCAAACCACGGTCCCTGGTTTTACCTCCACGTGGCATATGCTGATGGCTAGCATATGGTAATACCCGTTACACCGCCTCCCCCAACTGGCACTGAGCCAGGATATTGCCCCTGAGCACAGCCAGGTGGGATCAAAACAATATAATTTGGACACAATTTTCAGCAAACCCTGTTCTGACTGGCCAAAGCTTTTTTTCTCTTTTTTCTTCACTTTTGGGGTGTTTAACCCAGTATGTTTTTTTTTTGTTTGTTTGTTTTTTGCTTTTTTGGGTCACACCTGGCGATGCACAGGGGTTACTCCTGGCAGTGCTCAGGGAACCACATGGGATGCTGGGATTTGAACCTGGGTTGGCTGCATGCAAGATAAAAGCCCTATCCACTGTGCTGTCGCTCCAGCCCCAACCCAGTATGTTTGGTAGGAATGCGTACTTGGATTATGAGGTGACAGGATCAAATATGGGGCTCCCACATTGAAAGCATGCATTCCAGCTCCTTGCACTATCTCCCCTAACATGTTTTGGGGTTTTTTGTTTTGTATTTGGGCCACATCTGGCAGTGCTCAGGGCTTACTTCTGGTTCTGTGCTCTGGGGACCATAATGGGATGCTGGGGATCGAACTCATGTTGGCTGTGAGCAAGACAATTACCCTACCATTGCTCAGGTCCCACAGTTTCTAAAATAGTACCAAGGCACTATAAACCTTGATAAAAGAATATTTGTGATGTCCTGTGCTGTGCATTGTTTACAGAGTCTGTGGAGGTGGACTTGATCCCATTATGCAATGGAAGAAAGAGGCTCTAATAGGAAATGGCTCCCAAGGATTCTATTATAGTAACTTACTGGGGCTGCAGAGAGCCCAAAAGGCCAAGCATGCACGAACCTGGGTTGGATCCTTCATCCAGGCACTGCATCGTCTCCCAAGCACTGCAATGAACTGTAAAGTGCTGTGAAGTAGCAAGTAGTGACCTCAGTAGACTGTTTGTGTAGCTGTGGAAATTGAAGGCCAGAAAGGTTGTCATGATCACATCAGTTTCAGAGCTGAATGCAGGCTTGTATAACAGTCCAGATAGCAGTGGGTGAGATTGAGAGTCTTGGATTGTGTGGGAGGAGACAGGACATTGAACGCGTGGTAGAGTTGGAAGAAGGAAGCCCCCAGTCAGGAAATCATCCTCTGCCAGACAGTGTCCATATGGCTTTTTCTTCAATCCACAGGGCTTGGGGTCAGAGCCATAGTAAAGCAAATTGGGTGCTTGATCAAATTCCGGGCATCCCATATGGTCCTCTGAGCACCACCAGTAGTGACCTGAGTACATAGCTAGGAGTAACACCACTGAGCACCATCGGTTGTGGCCCAAAATCCAAAAAAATCTCAGGGTATCTTATAGCAAGGGTAAAGATGGTGATTCCCATTTTACAGACAAAGAAACAGACTCAGAAGATCCTGCTACTTCTCTCTCTTATTCTAGAACAGAGTTCCGCAGGTCCTGTCATTGGGTAACTGGACACCAAAGCACCAGAGCCTAGAGCACTGAACACTCCGTACCCTTTTTGAGGAGCCCATGGGAAGGGCAGTGAAGGGGGCAATAGTGTTGGAGGGGGTGGAGTTTAACAGGATAGGACAGAATCTGGGGAGGAGCCTCGGGCTCTAGACCTGTTGCCCCACCTCTGCCACGGCTGCTTCCCAGCTGTGGAACCTGGGATGGATCCTGTCCCTCTCTGGGCCAGTTCCTTATTGGTAAATGCTCGTAGAAGCTGGACTAGTTTTTTGCTACTCCTGTCCCATATGCCAACTGCTTTCATGGACCTTCTTTCATTTACTCCTAAGAATAGATAGGTCGGTAAGTACTGACTGACCCATTCTGCCTGCCAGGCCCTGGAGACACAAAGGTGACCCAGCACCAAGCACACACCACCATTGTTTCTTTTTTTTATTCTTTTTGGATCACATCTGTAGATGCTCAGGGTTTACTGGCTCTGCACTCAGGAATTACTCCTGGCAGTGTTCAGGTGACCATATGGGATGCTGGGAATCGAACCCAGGTCAGCTGTGTGCAAGACACACTTCCTACCCACTGGTCCCAACTGTCTCCATTTTTTCCTACCTTCTGGCTGCTAGCCCAGTTCTGGATCCCTCCTTAGCTCTCCCTGGGTCTCCTGCTCTGCAGATCCAGTCAGTACAGCAGCCAGGCAGGGTTCCCCCCCAATGAAGGTGGTCATGTTACTCTTAAAACTTAGTCCTGGGCTGGAGAGATAAGGAGGTAAGGTACTTGTCCTGCATGCCACGATCCCCAGCACGGAGCCAGGAACAGCCCCTGAGTATCATTAGTATGACCTAACACCCTGAATCCAAAAAATAAAAGCAAACCAAGCAACTTTATAATCTTGGCTGGGGATGTAGCTCTAGGGTAGAACATGTCTTGCACTTATTTGGTGCCGGGTTTGCTCCCCCACACCAAACAAAAAAACCCCTACAAAACCTGTGTAGGCTTCTCACCTCACTAGCAATAAAATCCGGACTCATGTTTCTGCTAATTGATTCACCTTGGTGCACACCCCATTCCTTCATCAGAAATATGCCAAGTTCTTTCCTGTTTAAGGGTTTTAGTTGAGCATCTATTATGAGCCAGATGTGTCAGTTGCTGGGGGTAAGCCTTCAGGTTAAAAGAACTGCTTTGCTTAAACTGGAGTGGGAAATGAAGATGTGAAGCGGTAGGGCTTTAGACTTGGTGAGGGGGGCTGGAGCGATAGCACAGCGGGTAGGGCGTTTGCCTTGAATGCTGCCGACCTGGGTTCGATTCCCAGAATCCCATATGGTCCCCTGAGCACCGCCAGTAGTAATTCCTGAGTGCAGAGCCAGGAGTAACACCTGTGCATTGCCAGGTGTGACCCAAAAAAAGAAAAATAACCCTTAGACTTGGTGAGGAAGAAGAGGGAGAAGGGGCCTTAAGGCTTTGTGAGGGTAAGTTAAAGCACTGGACGTTGATTGCTTTTATTTTATTTTATTTTATTTTATTTTATTTTATTTTATTTTTTTGGATGGGAGAACATCTGGCAGTGCTCAGAGATCACTCCTGACCAAATGGGGTGCTGGGGGTTGAACACAGGTTGGCTCATGCAAGGCTAAGCACCCTGCCCACTGGCACTATATCACTTCATCCCGATTGATTGGTATTTTTTACTTGAGAAGAGTGGTGGCATTAAAAATTTAAAAAGAAATCATGTGAGGAGCCAGAGAGATAGTAGAGCAGGTAAGGTGCTTGCTTTGTATGTGGCTAACCTGGTTTGAGCCCCAATACCATATGGCACAGAGCCAGCAGTAAGCCCTGAACATAGCAGGCTATGGACCCCCCGACACCTCCTGTAAGAAAACAGAAATCATGTGAGTTTTTGTCAGAGCAGACAGTGGAATGGTCATTCCAATTGGGAAGTTGGGGACCATGGTTCAAACATGACCCACACAAGACCCAATACAGCTGTATGGACAGCGTATAGTTTCCAAGTGGTGGTACTGAGTGAACATTTAGATTAGACCAGTGTCAAATTCAGGAGGAAACTTTGGACAGGAGAGGCTTACGTGGGAGTTATTACCCTTGAGAAAGTATTTAAAGCTAGTAAGGCTGGATGAGCTCATCTGGTAAGACTTGGAGAAGAGAAAGATGACAGTGCCTCGAGGGCCTCCAAACAGCTGCTGAGTCTTAACTACACCAGGAAGGTCAGAGGCAAAATCACAGGTTTGCCCAGAGGGCAGAGAAGTCAAAGAAAGGCTTTTGGGAATAGAAAGCAGTAATTGGTGGCATCACTATTGCTGCCGGTATTATGAATACCAGTAACTCACTGTTCCGTTTGTGTGTGTGTGTGTGTGTGTGTGTGTGTGTGTGTGTGTGTGTTGGGGGGGGGGTTCTGATGAGTCTTTGGAAACCTCAAGCTGAGTCCTTAAGGAAGTAAGAGGTGATGGACCCCAGAATGGCTTCTCTGGTACAGTGAACAAAATGTTCAGTTCCTGTAAATGGACGAGAAGGACTAGGGTCCGTGGGGAGGTGGGGAGTGGAATAGTTCTCAACTCTTCTCAGTTGTCAAGCGAGGCTGACAGTTGAGGGAAAGGGTTGGAGGTCTGGAAAAAGCAGAGTAGAAAATTTTTCATTAAGAAGATGCCGTGGGGCAGCTGGAGTGGGCCTTGAGGCTTGTGGTCTTAATCAACTAGTTCTTGAGGCGAGGCTGTGGCTTTCCTCCTTGCTGCAGTGACGTGGGTTCACGAAGTTTGAGGACATGAGGCTAGAGAGACTCCGTGGCAGGAAGGAGTTGACAATAGGCAATGAATGAACGTGAAAGACCGTGATGGGAAGGATTAGCGGACTGGCTGCAGTCTTCCTGGAGCTGAGGCTCTGGGGAGAAAGAGCCGGAAAGAGACGACTTGGCCAGAGCGGGCTGCTGGAGACCCAGATTGCCGAGTGTGCCAAGAGAGTGGATAGGGGCGTTGGACTGCGGTCCAGTGGGAGTCCGCCCTCCCACGGGAGGAGTAGCTCATTTCTGAAATTGTTCAAATGTGCAGTGGAAAGCATGCGGCAGAAATCCATTTCATATTAAATTCCCTCACACCCACCATGCCCTTGGGTGATTGATAGAATCTTAATGTCACTAAAGATAAAAATGCAGCTGATGAGATAGTACAGAGAGCAAGACAAGCAACCAGCATTTCACCCACAGGCGGCACAGATGGTCCCCCCAACATCACCAGGAGTGATCTTGAGTTTCCAGTTAGGAAGCCAGGAGTGAGTCTGTAGCAGAGTGAGTGAGATGTGGCCCACCATAAAATAATAATGATTAAAACATAAAAATAAAAAAGTTGGGGCCGGAGCGATAGCACAGCGGGTAGGGCGTTTGCCTTGCACGCGGCCGACCCGGGTTCGATCCCCGGCATCCCATATGGTCTTCCAAGCACTGCCAGGAGTAATTCCTGAGTGCAAAGCCAGGATTAACCCCTGAGCATTGCTGGGTGTGACCCAAAAAGCAAAAAAAAAAAAAAAAAAAAGTTTTCTAACAGAGGCTGGAGAAAGAGCACAACAGGGAAAGTACTTGCCTTGCCAACCCAGGTTTCGATCCCTAGTACCCTATATGGTCCCCCAAGCCCACCATAGTGATCCCTGAGCACAGAGCCCAGAGAAAGCTCTGAGCCACTGCCAGATGTGACATCAAAAAAAAAAAACCGGGGGCTGTGCTATCGCTCCAGCCCCCAAAAGTTTTTTTTTTTTTTTTTTTTGCTTTTTGGGTCACACCCAGCGATGCTCAGGGGTTACTCCTGGCTTTGCACTCAGGAACCACTCCTGGCGGTGCTTGGGGGACCATATGGGATGCCGGGGATCGAACCCAGGTCGGCCGCGTGCAAGGCAAACGCCCTACCCGCTGTGCTATCGCTCCGGCCCCCAGCCCCCAAAAGTTTTTATCAAGAAGAAGGTGGGAGGAAATTCCAGGCCAGGGGCTTAGAGCACTTCCCTTTCAAACTCATGCTCCCAAGTTCAAATCCTGGTCCCCTGAGCACCTTTTTTTTCTTTTATTTGTTGGGAGAGGGGCGGTCAGGAACTATTCTTGGCCCTGTGCTCAGGAGTGATCCCTGGCGTGCTCAGAGCCCAGCTACAGTACTGGAGATTAAACTTGGGTTGGAGAATGCAAGATAAGTGCCTTGCCCACTGCGCTATCCCTCTGGCCCTCCAGAAGTAATTTCTAATGACCACAGCTTGGACTATGTGAGCACCATGCAAAGGGGTATGCCTGCCCCCACCCCCCTGTTGTAGAGCACAGCTAAATAGGAAGTGTGACCCCTGGTGACAGAGTGACCCCTAGCAAACATGCATGTGAACACAATTAAAAGGAGTGCAAAGTAGCAGAGTGCAAGCACCATCACTCACCCTCTTAAAAAGTTCAGCAGGGCTGTGGTGCCGGGGTGCTAGCACAGTCGGCAAGGTGTTTGCCTTGCACATGGCTGACCGGGTTCTTCAGCATTCCATATGGTCCCCTGAGCACCCCCAGGAGCAGTTCTTAAGTGCAGAGCCGGGAGTAACCCTCAAGCATCATCAGATATGGCCCCAAAACAAAAACAAATCAGGGCTGGAGAGATAGTACAGGGACTAGGGGTGCTTGCTCTGCATGTGGTGGACCCAGGTTTGATCCCCTGCATTCCCCCCCATACAGTCCTCTTTAGTACCACTGGTTGTATTTAATGTACCCCCATTTTTTTTTTTTTAATGGCGAGTCCTTTCTAGGCCTACTGAATCTCAGATTCCAGGGAGGTCTGCAAAGATGACACCATCAGGGAGATTTGTAAACCTTTGACCTAGTGACCACTTTAGGGGTGGGTAGAGGGCTGGAGTGATAGTACAACAGGTAAGGGCACTTGCATGTGGCCCACCAAGGTCCGATCCCTGTCACCACATATGGTCCCCTGAGCTTATCACTGGGTATGATCCCCCCCCAAAAAAAACAAGGAATGGGCTATAGTGGGGTGGGTAGGTTTTGGAGAGTACTGAGATAGTGAGAACTCACAATAACCTCTCGAGAACCTTCCTGAGAATCTGAGTCAATGAGAGCTTGAGGTGGTAGATGGTGCTCAAAATAACCTGGGTCACTAATGACAGCAAGAGCTGAGGATGTAAATCACTGTACCTGATGATCCTACTAACTGAGAACTTCCAAAGTCAGAAGCTACCCAGCAGTTCAAGTCTAGGGGGTCCTGGGGACACTGCTCTGAGAGAGCAGAGAACCTACTTGTGGCAGCTCATTGCTGCAAAGGAAGGAAGAGCCGACCAAGGCTGTCCCACGCCGTCCACCTCCCCTGGGAGGAGAGCCCGAGAGCACACCTTCCACAGGCCCGTGCCCTTCCCGCAGAGCGAAACACTTGGGTGTTCACAGTCTTAAACAGCTGTCAATTCCAGGGTGTTAGATAAGACCAATTTGGAGTGTTGGCGTCATCCCTTCCCGAGAGGGATGACTGGGAAGGTGGAGAGCCAGGAATGGGGTGTGTCGGCGGCGGCAGAGAGGGGGAGGAGTGGGCGGTGTATTTGGTCTGGCGGTTGTTTTTCAACGGGGCATTTAGCCATGTTAAACGTTCGCTTGTATGTGGGCCTCTTTGGTTAAGCGTGCGGCCGGCCAAGGCTGTACGCGGCGGCTAGGCAGGGACCCGGGTGTCACGGTGTGGACTGCCCCGGCTCTGGCTCCGGCTCCGTGAAGTCCGCACTGAGCTTGTGGTGCACATCCCTACGCGGGGGCGTGGGGAAGGGCTGAGAGGCGGTGCTTTGCGGGCGGTGGGACAGGTGGCTGACCAACTCCCACCCTTCCCTGCCCCTGCAGCTGACATCAGCCTGGCTTCCTGGGGACGCAAGGCCCTGGACATCGCGGAGAATGAGATGCCGGGCTTGATGCGCATGCGGGAGATGTACTCGGCCTCCAAGCCACTGAAGGGCGCCCGCATCGCTGGCTGCCTGCACATGACGGTGGAGACCGCCGTCCTCATCGAGACCCTCGTTGCCCTGGGCGCCCAGGTGAGGCCCGGAGCTGCTCGCTGTGGAGCCGCCAAGTCCAGGGCGGTGATGGCCCCTCAGGCCCGCTGGAGCTCCAGCCGAGTCACAGTGTTTCCACCATTGGAGGGACCGGGGGACGAAGGCGGGAGGTAGGAACACCCAACGGGTGCTGGGAGACCATGCCACGCAGGGATTGAACCCACGGCACCCACATGCAGATCGTGGCACCAACACTGTTAGCCACCTCTCTGGCCTTGCTGCCATCCTTTGTGCCTTTGTGTAGTGACTGCTCTGCATTACTTTCTTCCCAATTGGGAAAACAATCTCACTGTCCTCGCTTCACATCTTCCTGACTGACAAATAAACAGGAAGAGACTAACAGGAAAAAACTAACAGGAATCTCTAACAGGAAGCTCTAACTGGAAGAAACTCACTCCCCTTGTCCCACTGGATTAGCTAAGCTCTGATCTCATAGGCTGGCCCAGGGTCATGTGCCTGCCTTCCACCAATCGTGGCTGCCTGTGGATGGTGTGTTCTGATTGGTTCAGTTTGGGTCATGTGTGCCATTGATTGACAGGCCTTCCAAGGTCATGCATAGGCGTGAACTGGTTAATGGAAAAAGGAGCTGGGCAGAGCAGTCAACATCAAGGTACTCTAGGGCTCAGTTCTTTAGACCTTTACTTTGTAATATTCATGTCCCTGGTGATTTTGATTAATTTTGGTTTTAAGTCCGGAGCTCAGAGGTCCAGAGAGATAGTACTGGGAGTAACGGGATTACCTTTCGTGGGACTGACTCCGGTTTGATCCCCATCCCCCACGTACCGCTAAGGAGTGACCCTGAGCACAGCCAGAAATACAATGAAGAGTGTGACCCAAATCTGCGCCTTGCCACCCCCTGTACCCCAGTTCTGCTTAGATGGCAGTTATGTACAAGTATGTATTCTGCACTTCTGAACTCTGGGTGTTTTTGTGTGTGTACACATATATATATGCAGCTGCTGAGACATCATCTCCATATGGACATCTAATAGTTTAACTTTGACAAGCAACAAACTGCTTTCCTAATCCCTTATCTACCCCCTGCAGTTTTCTCCACTTAAACAGGAACTTGAGCCATCCAGAATTTTTTTGTTTTTCGATTTGTGGGTCACACCCTGTGATTGATGCTCAGGGGTTACTCCTGGCTCTGCACTGAGGAATCACTCTGGTGGTGCTCAGGGGACCATATGGGATGTTGGGGATTGAACCCAGGTTGGTCATGTGCAAGGCAAACTGCTCCAGCCATGCCATCCAGGTTTTGTCAGCTCTACAACTTCGGTTCCTGAATCCTCTCTTGCCAACAACTAATTTCCTCAGCAAGTCCTGTCAGCCTGGCCTTCAGGATATACCTTCCCCAGTACTGCTACTAATTGCGTTCAGCACTGCAGTTGCCTTTTAGCTGTCTTGCCTGTCTTCCAGGTGCAATGGTCCAGCTGCAATATCTTCTCCACCCAGGATCACGCAGCAGCTGCTATTGCCAAAGCTGGCATTCCTGGTGAGTTGTGTGGGCTGTTGGGAAATGGGGCTGCATCCTGGGGCGCTTCTGTGTGTCACTGACTCCCATGGGGACAGGCAGGTTGGGAACTTAGGCCCACAGGCTCTTAGCCTAGTGGCCATAGGAAAGCACTGATTTGTCCCGCTGGCATCCAGAGTCCTTGGGAAAGTGTGTATGGTCCAGTTTCAAGTTATGTGATGGGCTAGAGAGATAGTACTACAATGGGTAGGGCCCTTGTCTTGCACTCAGAAGTCAAGTTCTGTGACAGGGAAAGGTGGGCTTTTAGGATTGGGAACCACATGATGTAAAGGAGGGGAAGTTCATGCAGGAAGAATGTTGTCTGTTTGCCAGAGTTGGGAGGGGGAAATAGTGGTCAGAAGAAGTCTTCTGATAGGTTTCCATTACCTAAGACTTAAGGTCTAGAGGGTATGAAGCAGAAGGATTTTTCTCAAGTTGCTGGAGAAACAGGGCATTTGCCTATGCCTGGGGAGGAGAGTAGAGACCCTAGGAGGGGAGTGGAGGCCAGGAAGGAGGAGAGACCAAGGAGGGGATAGGGGGAGGGGTAGAGGCCCAGGAGGGGAGGGGGAAAGGAGAGGGGAGTAGCCGGACATGGAGGCCAGGTAATGAACTAGAACCTTAGCGATTCCTTCCAGCCAGCTCCAGTTGGAAGATGGAGGGGGACGGGGGTGAGGCCCCCTCCAGAGACTGTGCAGCTGTCTCCTACCCTCAGCCCTGCTGGGGCTCCATGGCCCTCTGGGAAAAGCTTGGCTTCCATAACCGTGCTGCCCCAGGTGGGGAGAGGCAGCTGGCTGGCTTTATCCTTTGCTTATGGGAAGGTCATAGGAGTGCCGCACCTGTGTCCCAGTCATGCCGCCTCATGGGAACGCTCGTTTCACAGGGTTTCTGTGAGGGGAAAATGAGTTGGGGCATGAAGCAGTTAGAGTAATGCCTGGCACAAAGAAGTAAGTGCTTCATACATAGTAGCGGCTATTAGTAATTTTTTTGGCCAGACTCTGGAACCACCCACCAGTGCCTGCAGGGTCCTTGAGTTCTTGTAATGGAACTAAAACTTGAACCTTGTTTCGTGGGTCCATGTGAGTGTGGCTTCCTCCCCGTGGGGCACCCCATCTCAGCCGCAAGCAGCGTGGGTAGGAACTCCAGGGTCGCTGTGGGTTTATGCCCCAAATCCCTGGGGCCCGGTCAGAAAGGATTGGGAATGGAAATAATTCTTCCTAGGTACTTCTGGGGCATGGGTGGTCAGGGTGGGGGTGAGGTACCTCCAGCTCACTTAGTCTGTACCATAGTGAGCCCCATTTACAAACTGGCTCACTGAGGTGAAGTGGTTTGCTCAGACCCACAGCTCTGCGGTGCAGAGCCAGAGCTCCGGTCTTCCCAGCTCCCAGGGGTGAAGTGTCGCTGCTAAAGGGGCTGGAGGTGGCGGGGGTGGGAATCTTCAAGGCGATGGAACTGGCTCTGCCCTGGCGGTTGAACGTGCGTCTCCCTTGCAGTATATGCCTGGAAGGGGGAAACGGATGAGGAGTACCTGTGGTGCATTGAACAGACCCTGTACTTCAAGGACGGGCCCCTCAACATGATTCTGGACGATGGTGGTGACCTCACCAACCTCATCCACACCAAGTACCCTCAGCTCTTGTCTGGTGAGCACCGTGGGTGTGGGTGGAGCTGGAAGGCAGACAGGACCTCAGGCTGGCCTGGCAGGAATGCTGGGTGCCTGAATCCAGGAGGGGCTCCTGGAGGGAAGCTGAGGCCTGGCTGATAACGTTCCAAGGGCCAGGCAGGGTGAGGTGAGAACTGGGGAGGAGTGAGCTTTGTTAAAAGCAGAGGGAAGGGACGATCAGTGCTAAGGGGTCTAAGTGGTCAGTGCTAGGGACCTCAGGTGGGAAAGCAGGCCTGTTCCTAAACAGAGGAAGCCCACCTGGCCACATCTTCACTGGGAAGTGCAGATTTTTTTGTTTTTGTTTTTTTGTGTTTTTTTGCTTTATGAGTCACACCCGGTATTGCACAGGGGTGACTCCTGGCTCATGTACTCAGGAATCACTCCTGGCAGGGCTCGGGGGACCATATGGGATGCTGGGAATCGAACCTTGGTCAGCCACGTGCAAGGCAAACACCCTACCCACTGTGCTATCATTCCAGCCCCCAAGGGAATTGCAGCTTTTGGACTTCCATGAAACCTGGGTATGGAAGGACATCACAGGTCAAGAGCAAAGAATTTGGATATATTCTGAGAGAAAAGGGAATTGGAGGCTTTAAGTGGACTTCCGAATATATATATTCGGAAGTCCACTTAAAGTCCACTGGTATATATATATATATATATACCAGAAAGGACTGCTGGGGCTGGAGGATAGATAAGGGGTGAGGAGTGCATTTATCTTGCACGCAGCCAACCTGGTTTGATTCCAGGTATGGTCGCCAGACTCCCCCACCCCCTTCTACTCCACACAGACACACTCAAACACAGACATAAACAGAACTGCTGGAGAATGGGGTGTGATTGGCTGATTAGGTCAGATTGGCTGATTAGGTCAGATGGGGACAGGCCTGTGGGAGTTGAAGGCTGAGTCCTCAGGCCCTGGGTGAGTACAGCCTCCCTCATACCGTGGGTAACTGGTTTGTACTGGTCCAGACATGGGAACCCAGACAGGAGCTGCTTTAGGGGATAAAAGTGAGGAATTTGGGTAGATTAGGTATGGACTCTGAGGCTCTCTGGGCCTCATTGTGGTATGCTGACTCCCCCTTCCTGGCCTGAGGCTCATCCCCTTGCTCTTATTCAGGCATCCGGGGCATCTCTGAGGAAACCACCACTGGTGTCCACAACCTGTACAAGATGAATGCCAATGGCATCCTGAAGGTGCCTGCCATCAATGTCAACGACTCGGTCACCAAGGTGAGCCCATGGGCCGACCACTGTGCTAGGCAGCACCTCTGAAGGACTCCAAGGTGGGACTGGTCAGGGTGTGCAGCAGACCTCAGCCAGACACCAAGAGCTTCGGTCGAGTAGCCTCTTGGATGCAGCCCATTCCTTATACTTGACCCTCAGGAGCTTTTCTGGACAGTCAGGGAAAAGGGGAGAAAACCTCGGGGTGACAGGGGAAGAAGTCTCCGGAGGTGATCAGGGCCTGGCCTACCGCCAATCCATGTGCCCCGTTTCCTCTCAGAGCAAATTTGACAACCTCTATGGCTGCCGGGAGTCGCTCATTGATGGCATCAAGCGGGCCACGGACGTGATGATTGCAGGCAAGGTAGCAGTGGTGGCAGGCTACGGGGACGTGGGCAAGGGCTGCGCACAGGCCCTGCGGGGTTTCGGCGCCCGAGTCATCATCACCGAGATTGACCCCATCAATGCCCTGCAGGCCGCCATGGAGGGTAAGGAAGGGTGAGGGCAGGCTGGCAGCCATGGGGGCAGGGTAGGGCACCCAGATGACCTATGGCCACTGTCTGCACAGGCTATGAGGTAACCACCATGGATGAGGCCTGCAAGGAGGGCAACATCTTTGTGACCACCACAGGCTGCGTGGACATCATCCTGGGCCGGTAGGTGCCAGGCAAGGGCTGGGAGGAGCGACTTGGGGAAGGACTTCCTGGGTCCCTGATGGTCCCGTGGGCTCGGCTCCCGCACAGGCACTTTGAGCAGATGCAGGATGACGCCGTTGTGTGTAACATTGGCCACTTTGATGTGGAGATCGATGTCAAGTGGCTGGAAGAGAACTGCGTGCAGAAGGTCAACATCAAGCCCCAGGTGAGTAGCGCAGAATCTGCAGTAGATGGTCCGCAGCAGGGGGCGTGTGCCACACTGCCAGGGCTTTGGGAGAACCACCTGGGGGGTGCCAGCTCCTGGGCCACCTAAATTAGAGTTTCATGACATCCTACATCTTTTTTTTTTATAGTAAAACAGATTTTTTTTTTCTTTTTGGGTCATACCCAGCAATGTACAGGGGTTACTCCTGGCTCATGCACTCAGGAATTACTCCTGGTGGTGCTTGGTGGTGCTCGGGGACCATATGGGATACTGGGAATCGAACCTGGTTTGGCCGTGCGCTAGGCAAACGCCCTACCCGATGTGCTATTGCTACAGCCCCTAAGTAAAACAGATTTTATTGGGAGGTTTTTGAAGGTGAGGAGGAGAGAGAGACAGAGACACAGACACAGACACAGAGATTCGCTCGAGAGTGTGGGCTTCTCTGAGGACAAAGAGAGCCCGTACACACACCCCAGCATTAGCTATGGAAGCATGAAAGTACACATCTCAAGAGCGAGATGCAGGTGACACACGTGTTCGGGTGCCCTGTGGGCTCGGGCAGCATATGCGCCAACATCTTACATCTTTGAGGGCCAGAGGGGACATTCTAGCAGTATTCAGGAGGCCCCAGTTTGTCTCCTGGCGTTTCACAGCCAGTGGGTTTGGTGGTTTTCATGGCTATGGATGTGCAGCTGCTCAGGCCCTTAGTGCCTGGAATTTCCCGGGCTACCCAGCAGTGCTGGGGGCCTCCAAGGCCATGCCTGGCAGTGTTCGGGGCACCAAGTGGCGGTGGGGATTAAACTGGCATTAGTCACGCACAAAATGGGCGCTCAACCCCACTGCTGCCTCTCCAGCCTGGCTGTGCCTTTGCATGCTTGTGCAGCTGACATGCAATCAGCTTGTCTCGGTTGGCTCCCTCCTCACGCTCAGGCTTGAACTGCCATCACGCACTTCAGAGTGTGTGGCTCCAGACTAGTGACTTAACACCGCAGACTTCAGTTCATCTGTGAAGTGAAAATGCTAGTAGTATTTAAGTCACAGGGTTATTAAGACTAAGTGGGGGGGCTGGAGTGATAGCACAGCGGGTAGGGCTTTTGCCTTGCACGCGGCCGACCCGGGTTTGATTCCCAGCATCCCATATGGTCCCCTGAGCACCGCCAGGAATAATTTCTGAGTGCAGAGCCAGGAGTGACCCCTGTGCATTGCCAGGTGTGATCCCAAAAGCAAAAAAAAAAAGACTAAGTGGGAAAAAATAAGACAAAATGGGATTGATATATCTATAAACATAACTACAGTTAAATGTGTGCTCTTAATCTGTGAAAGTGATATTAGTAAGATAAACTATATGTGTGCCAGTGTGCATGCGGGGATGGGTTGTGACCATAGTGGTGCCTGGGGGCTGTTCTGACTCTGCTCAGGGCTCACTCCTGATGGTGTTCAGGGGACCATTTGCGGTGCGGGGAATCGAACTTGTATCTCCTGCATCTTTGTATATGCTCAGCCTGCTGGGTTCTTTGTCTGGCCCTTGGAAATTTTTATTGGATACTTAATGTGTGCCAAACCTCCAGCCAAGTGTTCCACACATGTCAGTTCACTATATTCTCCCAGCAGACCTGTGGGCGCTGCAGCTCAGAGTTGCTTCCATGTCACGTCATTGATTATTAATGGCCAGTGCCAGGGCCTGGAGGCTGTTCCTTTTTTTTTTTTTTTTTTTTCATTTTGGGTCACACCTGGCGATGCACAGGGGTTCCTCCTGGCTCATACACTTAGGAATTACTCCTGGTGGTGCTTGGGGGACCATATGGGATGTTGGGAATTAAACCCGGGTTGGCCTCATGCAAGGCAAACCCGCTGTGCTATCGCTGCAGCTCCTGGAGACTGTTCTGGAGTGGTTCACACCCCACCTGGGCACTGTGGGTGGGCATCGGGTGCCATAACCTGCTAGTCCTCACCGGTGCCCTGCCCACTTGCAGGTGGACCGCTACGTGCTAAAGAGTGGGCGCCGCGTCATCCTGCTGGCCGAGGGCCGACTGGTCAACCTGGGCTGTGCCATGGGTCACCCCAGCTTCGTGATGAGCAACTCCTTCACCAACCAGGTGCTGGCGCAGATCGAGTTGTGGACCCATGCGGACAAGTACCCTGTGGGGGTCCACTTCCTGCCTAAGAAGGTAGGTTCTCATGCCAGACAGGACCCCACGTGTTTGCCTCTCTCCCCTCTGTCAGGCCCTCAGAGGACCTTCTGTAGGGCAGAAATCTTTCTTTTCATGCAGGAGAAGAGGAAATAGAGACCCCAAATTGGGATTGGGTGGTGAGGGTATGGGCCGGGAGCAACACACAGAGCCCAGGTTCGAATCTCAGTCTCCCCATTCTGCCGCTGTGTTAATCAGGTCAAATCGGCCTCCCCATGTCTCTACTGTACCTCGGTACAGCAAAGGTAAAAGTATTTCCCTGAAGAAAGTGAGGGACTCTTCGCTCGTGTCACTAAGGATTTAAGAATCCTCAAGGAGCTGGAGTGTTCCTGTCTCTACCCTTCACGGAAAAGATGTCCCATTCGTAGTACAACTCCAGAAAAGCATCTGGGCTGGCCGCTTGGGGCGGGGTGGGGTGGGGTGGAGGGTGGGGGCTGAGGCTGAGGAGGGAGATGCAGTTGCTTCTCCCACCAGTGCTCAGAGAGGAGGTTTGGTTCCCTCTTGAGGCAGAGCAACTCGGAAGCCAAACCAGCACCTGCCTGAGGCTGGCTCCTGGGATCGAATGAGATGCCTGCCACGTTTCATGTGACAGACACCACAGCACAAGGGTTTTTGTAACTATTGGCAAATTAAGGCGGGAAACGGGTCTCCAGGCATGACACTGACACCAGGTCTCCCTCCCCAGCTGGACGAAGCCGTGGCTGAAGCCCATCTGGGCAAGCTGAATGTGAAGCTGACCAAGCTGACCGAGAAACAGTCCCAGTACCTGGGCACGCCCCGCGACGGCCCCTTCAAGCCCGATCATTACCGCTATTGAAAGCCAGGCCCGTTGTGGCCTTCCAGCTGCTGTCCTTGCCCAGGTCCCGCCTCTCCCCAAGAGCAAATGGCACCAACTTTGCAAATAGTTTGTTCATGTCTCCCTGTGGCTGGTCACCCTGTGTTTGGCCTCTGCTGCATCCCTCATACCGTTCCTAGTGTGTCAGGGGGAAACGAGAAGCCCTTCTCCAGCCCTGGTTGCCTTGAGGGGACAAGGGAGACGCCCAGAGGGGGCCATGAGCTCAGGGGTCTTGAAACTACTCACTTGGTCAGCCCTTCCTCAGACCAGAAGTTGGCAAGTCTGGTTACAGAGCTTGTGTGCTCTACTGCCTGGTCTCTCACCTGGCCGGTGGACTTTATCCCCATGTTCTCAGTTTACAAGTTCGCTGGTTTCTCAGCCCATGACAAGGAAAGGAGCAGGGAGGAACTGCTAGTTTTCATGCTCCTGAGAGCCTGGCTTAGTGCTGGGCGTTCTCTTAAACCTCAGAGCAATGAGGTTGCTGTTTTGAGTCCCTGTTTTACAGGGGTTAGAATATACGGCTTAGGACCAGCCAGGCCCAAAGTGACTGCCCGAGGTGGAAGGACCCACGCGAGGAAAGGGCAGGTGACGGTTTGCTGCCACTGTGAGACATGGTTCCTGTCACAACCCTGGGGCAAAAAAGTGTCTCGGTTCGTTTCTAAGGCTCATGATGTTAAAAGAGGAGGAAACATGGTTAATAAACTTTTTGGTGCCTAAAAAAATTTTGAGACTTATTGTCCTAATAATCCAGTTGAATAGCAGGTGATATAAGAAGGGGTTCAGACTGTGTGCTGAGGAGTCAGTGAGACAGTGGTTTGGGGGTCTCATCAACCCATGGGGCTTGGAGGGATAAGGACTTCAGTCTTCCTGGCAGTGCTCAAGGCTTATTCCTGGCTCTGTGTTCAGGGATCACTCCTCCAGTGGTTGGGGGGCCATATGGAGTGCCAAGGATTGAACCTGGGTTGGCTTCGTGTGAGGCAAGTCCCTTACCTTTTGTACTATTTCTCCAGCCTCTCTTCAATGGTTTTGATCACTTTAAAGATTTTTTTATTTTGGTTTTTGGGCCACACCTGATGATGCTCAGGGTTATTTTGGCTCTACACTCAGGTTAGGCTCAGGGGACCATATGGGATGCCAGGGATTGAACCTGGGTTGGCCACATGCAAGCCAAGTACCTTACCTGCTGTACTATTGCTCCAGCCCCTTATCACTTTTATTTATTTATTTATTTTTTGCTTTTTGGGTCACACCTGGCGATGCACAGGGGTTACTCCTGGCTCTGCACTCAGGAATTTCCCCTGGCCATGCTCAGGGGACCATATGGGATGCTGGGATTTGAACCCAGGTCGGCCGCTTGCAGGGCAAACACCCTACCCGCTGTGCTATCTCTCCCCTTATCACATTTTTAAATACCCCAATTAAGACTCATTTGATAGGTGAATTAAACCTGCTTATGTTTATTTCATCTGTTTATCTCACCTACCTATTTTGCTCCCAATTCATATTTTTTGCTTCAGTTTATTTTCTTTCCTTCTGTTGTTGGACCACGGTGAATGGTGCTCCAGAGTTACTCCTGGCTTGGTACTCAGGGGTCACTACAGGTAGTGTGTGGGGGACTGTATCACTATTTTCATTTTGGTTTGACCCACTTCCCTAGCTCTAATTTAATTTTTTTTTAATTTTGGTTGTTTGGGCCCTTGATGGTGCTCAGGGGCTACTCCCGGCTCTATATTTGTGGGTTGCTCTTGGCAGTACCCAGGAGACTACGCAGTGCTGGGGATCAAACCTGAGTCTCTTATTTGCAAAGTATGCACTCACCTCTGCGCTCTATCTCCTGCTAAATCTTATGGATGAGAATGAAGACCCAGAGGTTAAGTGACTTTCCTAAAATCAGCTTATAAGAAAGAGGCTTTATCGTAATCAAATTAGGGAGGTTGGGTAGGAGGTTCTGCTCCCTTTTAATTGTCTCAGGGGTCCTTGACTGAACCCTGGTCCTGGTTTTGGGAATGGTAGCTGGAGACTTCAGCAGCACCCAGCAGCAGTGGGAGAAGGAAGAGAAGGGGATGGGGGGCAAGAACTTGGAAAGAATTGAAGGCAGTGCGGGAAATAAGTGAGGGGACAGGGAGTGGGAAAAGATTGATTGTAGTGTTGGAGCTATGAGAGACAGACTGAAAAGGCAGCCTGGAGAACGAGAGGAGACTGTCAACATAAGACCTTTGGTTTTCATCCTCACGCTGCACACGCCCCCAAGATGGACCTACTTGGCAGAATATTCCATGACGGACTTGCTTTCTGGTCTCTGCCATGATGCCCATGTTAGTAATGAGAAATTCAGAGATACCAAAGTAGCCTGACACAAGGTCCTGTGGTCAGCAGCAAGGAAATAGGGGAGCTACTGCTCAGAGTTCACCTGCTGGCTGCATCATCAGTAATGGGTGATGTGGCAACCACTTCTAACTGATGGCGGCGCCAATGACCAACTCTGAGCCACTCCCCTGCCCAAATGCTATTTCTTTTACTCCTGATTGCAGCTGGGCCCGGTTCTTCACTGTTTATTTCTCATGATAACATGGTCATGATGATACCCAGAGCGGGCTATGAGCTCAGGGGTCTTGGAACTGCTCAGTAGGTCAGTCAGTCCTTCCTTAGACCGGAAGTTGGCAAGTCTGGTTACAGAGTTCATGGGCTTTACTGCCCGGTCTCTCAGCTGGCCGGTGGCCTCTATCCCCGTGCTGGTTTCGAAGCAAGCCTTCATTATGGCAGGGCCTGGAATTCTTGCTGCAAAGATGAGGACATAGGCTC
Source organism: Sorex araneus (assembly GCF_027595985.1). NCBI lineage: Eukaryota > Metazoa > Chordata > Mammalia > Eulipotyphla > Soricidae > Sorex > Sorex araneus. Next base: position 118,186,233 of record NC_073306.1, on the reverse strand, counting down.
TAAGGGTACACAGTCTTTTGTGCTAGGCAGGACAGTCTGAGACCCTAATCAAATCCTTTGCCCCACGCCCAGGTTTAGGATGAGATAGTCTGGTCATAGACTTTTAACTCTTGGATCGATAACTAACTCTGTAACTCAGGACCCCTGTAGGGAAGGTTTCCCTTAAAGTACTGCCCACCCCAGCTTCTCCCAGGAGGACCCCTGGGACCCAGGAGAAGGGCCCAGGCTGCTGCCCCTTCAGAATCAGGGAGGTTCAGGGATGTTATTCCCTCAACAGCACTCCAGCCTTTGTCAGCACCTTTTTCCTCGGCTCCCCTCACAGACTCAGGAAATACTTCACTTCAGATGTGCCCCCTGTGCAGTCCCAGGTTGTCCCCTAACTCCAGGCCCCCAGTGGTTCTGGTTTCTGTTACCTCCTACTGCCTTTCTTTTTTTGAGACACACTGTCAGTTCATAGAAATATCTTTCTTTTATGAAAAAAAAAAAAAGCCTCTCCTACATCTGGTCTGGGTTACCTCTGATGTCAGGTCTGCTAATGTGTCCCATGTGTGATTCTGACCACATTCCCACACTGACACACAGCAGTGTCTCCTGCTCCCACCCTGTATCTGGGTTCCAGCGAAGCTTCCCGGGCAAAGAAGGAGTTGGCTGCGAGTTCTGTAGTATTTGGCCAGGTCCTGAAAGTACTACTTTTGAGTTAAGAGAGAAGGGAAATTAAGAGCCAATGTTGGGGGTCAGGGAGGGGGTCTGCTGGGGGCCGCCTGGGGAGGATGGAAGACGACTCTCAGCCACTGAATGCATGCATCACACAGCACCCACATATTTTGTGAACTCACAGCCTAAGTCTCACTTGTCCCTCAGATAAACTCTAAACTGGGATGGGGACCGGTGCAATGATTCCAGCTGTTCCAGACCTGGGAAGGACATTTAGGCAGTCCTGTGCAAATCTGTCATGGCAGTGACTGCTGTTCCTGGCAGGAGCCCCAGGTATGGCCACAGCACCAATATGGGTGTTGGGGAGGCTCTGCGGAGGGAAACACCAAATCTTCTGGAGGAAGCTGCTGGTTTGGTCCCATGAACTTTGTAGTTCGGAGTAGCAGACCTTGCTAACGGGGGCCTGCCATCTGAGAATGGGGACTCGGATTCCCTGCAAAGGCCAAACTTGGAGGACTGCAGAATTCCAACTAGAAGTGAGAAGAAGCATGCCATGAGGCCAGAGCCACAGTACAGCGGTAGGGCACTTACCTGGCATGTGGCTGATTTGATCTGATCCCTGGCACTCCACATGGTCCCCTGAACCCCGCCAGGAGTGAGCCTTGAGCACAGAGCCAGGAGTAAACCCTGAGGACCTCTGGGTGTGGAGAAAGGAAAGTTTCTGCTCCAGTCGCTCTCCGGCTCAGGACAACAGTGAAGTGGCCAAGCAAGCGGTTAGGAAGAGCCAGGACCTGTGAAGGGACTGTGCATGTCATGGGGAGGGAGGTCAGCCCACCTGTAACAGGGTGGTAGTTACCAGGCCAGATCGGGGTTCCAGTAAGTGGAACACTACTCAGACTGCAGTCTCTGAAGAGGAAGATGCCACGGAGATCTCAGAGGGAAAAAGAAAAAGACTTGTGCAAAACACAAAAATAGCAGAGATGGCCCAAAGGAGTGCATCGTGGTCTGCTGGATCCTGCGTTTAACCTTACGCAGTACGGCTGTTCCCTGCTCCAAAAGCCCTGCAGCTAGAGAGGCCTGGACAGACGGTTTGACAGGCTCAGCACCTGCTTTTGTAAGTGGCACCGAATTCTGTTCCTGGCACCGCAGGTATGTGGCCCTTCCTGCACAGGCTGTCCTTGGAGACGCTCATAGAAAATGCCTGTGACATCGGGACACAGGCCTCAAAGACATTCCCCCCTCACCTGGTGGCAGACTGGTTCTATGGGTCCTTTCCTGTGCTCAGAGGGATGGTTCACCAGTGTGGATCCACGAGTCTGAACTGACCCCTCCTGCTCTTTCCCTGCTGGTGGGTACATTTGCCCACCCTCCCCTCCCCCGATGGTTGAAAGTGATCCTGGGACACCCTTTACTGGCAACAGTGGGTAGGAAAGTTCACCATAACCTGGCTTTACACCCGTGACCTCCCCAGGGGTGCGACTGAGGAACCACCACTGGCCTCTGCAGACAGGACAGGAAGTGGCCCAGGGCACTGAGGGTTTCCAGTGAAGCAGCCCTCATGGGAGCTCTCATACAAACAGGGGCTCCTCCACTGTGGCTGTGGGGCAGCGCTCCACCCCCAACAGGGCGAACCATAGCCTGTCACTGCCCCAGTCATGGGGACCTACATCGGCCTGGACTGTCCAAGTGCCACCATGTTGGGGTGCTCTGGGTTAAACCTGGTGCAGAGCGGGACCTTGGAGCACACTTGCTGAAGAGGTGAATGGGTGGTTCTCTGTGGAGGCTGGTCCCTGCAGCCAGGGTATATGTTAGAAGGGACCGGGAGACAGGCAGTGACCACTGAGAAGAGTGTCTGGAGATCACAGGCGTGCACCAGCTGCGCTCTGTTCCCAATATTGTCCCGCCTGATGACATTTACAGCAACCGGGGCACAGGAACAAAAGGTTCTTGTTCTGTGGCAGCTCTGGCGTGGCAGCTAAAGGACAACAAAACAGGCAACTGGCAGCCTCCCTGCTACGCCCTCGTTTTCTTTTATCTTTTTCTTTTTTTTTTTTTTTGTTTTTGCTTTTTGGGTCACACCCGGCGATGCATAGGGGCTACTCCTGGCTCATGTACTCAGGAATCACTCCCAGTGGTGCTTGGAGGACCATATGGGATGCTGGGAATCAAACCTGGGTCAGCTGTGTGCAAGGCAAACCCCCTACCCGCTGTGCTATCGCTCCAGCCCAGCCCCCATTTTCTTTCTCACTACAGCTACTTTCAGATTTCTCTTGTGGGGGGAGCAGGAATTGGACCACACCCAGTTGTGCTCAAGGCTTACTCTTGGCTCTGTGCTCAGGGATCACTCCTGGCAGGGCTTGGGGGACCATATGCAATGCTGGGGATTGAACCAGGGTTTACCGTATGCCGCACTCTCTCGTAACAAGAGACAATCTTCTGGTGAGAACAGCTGGAACGATGATCTCCCACTTTCGAAAGAAGTGGAAGCCCAGAGAAAGGCAGAGACTTGAGGAAGCAACAGAATTGAGTCCAGCCTAGGCCAGAGAAGCAGTTTTCCTGGGACTTGTCCACCTGGTTCTGAAGTGGGAAAATTGGAAGTGGAAGCAGGAAACTGGAGTCAGGACTCTGAGCAACCCATCCCAGGAGTTGGGTGATGAACAGGTTGTAAATCACAAAGATCTAACAAGAACTGAGCAAGTGAGCAAGTCTGATTAGGTTACCTGAGCAGGAACAGGGTGTCAAAAACGATTAGCAAATGCTTCTATGAAACAAGGCAAATCAGATTTATCACAGATTGTACCAATACAGTTAGCAACCGCTGAGTAGGTTAAAGGAGAAGTGTTTCTCCCTAGGAATGTTGCCTGTGACTGGCCTATAAAAGCTCTTTGTGAATTGTGTTAGGGGAGAGCCTTTTTGATCTCCTTTTTTATCCCTGGTGATAGTCAGGTCAAGTCCATGTGTGTAGTAAATGAAACTGCTGGCCTTTCCTCTTCTCTCTGCATGTGCCAGTCTGTTTCTCGGTCAGATTTCTGTTTCAGTTGCACTCCATCAATCCTGATTCTGGCATATTCCTCCCTCCCAGATTCCAGTTACTTTATCACTGTAGGCTCCATCTGGGTTTCCAGGGAAAGGTCCTTGACAATCGAAGGTTTTTTTTTTTTTTCTTTTTGGGTCACACCTGGCGGTGCACAGGGGTTATTCCTGTACATGCACTCAGGAATTACTCCTGGCAGTGCTCAGGGGATTATATGGGATGCTGGGAATTGAACCTGGGTCGGCTGTGTGCAAGGCAAATACCCTACCCGCTGTGCTATCACTCCAGCCCTGGCATGTTAAGTTTTTAGGAACTTGAATGACAGACCTTTGCACATAGACTATTGTGTGGAGAGAGGTGATTCCCTGGGCTCCAACATCCTTACTATCAAGAACTGAGATACATGAGGATGAGGAAGCTGCTCGATTATTCTGTGTCTAGCCTTTTTTTAGAATCTTTCTTGTGCACAAGGTTTTAGGAATCACCATCTTCCTGAAGGGGTAGAAGGAACCTTCCTCAAGATAATAATGGCTATCTATAACAAACCCATAGCCAGTATCATTCTTAGTGGTGAAAAACTAAAAGAATTCCCTCTGAGATCAGGCATAAGGCAAGGATGTCCACTGTCTCCACTTTTTTTCAATATAGAATTAGAAATCCTGGTTACAGCAATCAGGCAAGAAAAACTAACCAAAAAATGGGATCCAAATTGAAAAAGAAGGTGTTGGAGAGAGAGTACATCAGGTAGGGTGCTTGCTTAGCATGCAGTCAACTGAGGTTCAATCCTCGGCATCCCATATGGTCTCTGACCACTGCCAGGAGTAATTGCTGAGTACAGATCCAGGAGTAAACCCCGAGAATCTCTGGGTGTGGCCCCCCAAAACAAAAAAATTAGAAAAGAACTCAAACTATCACTATTTCCAGATGACATGATTATATACATAGAAGACCCTAAAGAGTCCACAAAAAAGTTCCTAGAAACAATAAACCAATGCGGCAATGTGGCTGGCTGCTGAGTTAATACACAAAAATCAGTCACATCCTTATGTACAAATAATGACTCAAAGGAGAAAGCAATCAAGGATCTGGATATCATTTATTTTTTTAATTTATTATTATTTTTTTGCTTTTTGGGTCACATCCGGTGATGCACAGGGGTTTCTCCTGGCTCATGCACTCAGGAATCACTCCTGGCGATGCTCGGGTGACCATATGGAATTCTGGAAATCGAACCCAGGTCGGCCACGTGCAAGGCAAACAAATGCCCTACCTGCTGTGCTATTATTGCTCCAGCCCCTGGATACCATTTAAAATAATACCCAAATACGAGTGTTTAGGAATCAACAAAAGTCATGGGAGATTTATATCATGGTAACGTTAAATCTCTTAAGAAGGAAATAGAAGGGGCTGGAGTGATAGCACAGCGGGTAGGGCGTTTGCCTTGCATGCAGCTGACCCAGGTTCGAATTCCAGCATCCCATATGGTCCCCTGAGCACTGCCAGGGGTGATTCCTGAGCGCATGAGCCAGGAGTGACCCCTGTGCATCACTGGCTGTGACCCAAAATGTGGGGTCCCCCCTGCGGGCATCATCCTGTCCTGCAGGGAGGACCCTTCGTGGGGCTAAGGAGGGGACGTAACCGAATGAACAGACGCAGAGCCAGAAGGAGGAGGAGAGAGTTTATTCACAGCAGTTACAATACTTATACCTCTTGGTAGGAGGGGGTGGTATGCATGCTTGGACCCCCACAGGAACAATAGTAAAATGTTGATCAGGCATGGCCATTGGCTAGTGAGACAAGTGGTGAAATGATAAGATCACAGGAATCCCAAGCAGCCTCGCTTGACTAGACGATAAGAGCCAAGCTCTGTAAGATGGCTCCCTACATCTCCCCCTGTTTTGTTTTAAATTAAATGTGGTCAGGGGAGGCATTGTCTGGTATCCCTTGTGACACAAACACGAAAGCATGAAAGTACACATCTCAAGGGGGGAGATGCAGGCGACACATGTGCTCGGCCACATGGCACAAGCAGCACATGGGCTCAGGCAGCATATGCGTGCGCTTCCTTTGTTCAAGGTGTCTTTTATAGGGTCTCTTCAACCTGCCCCCACATGGGGGCTTCTCGGGTAAAAGTCCATTGCTAAGGAGGTTACCAGGGAGGTTGGGAGTGGTGATGGTCTTCTTTAGAAAGTCTTATCAGGTCTGTTTTCTGTATCCACAGGGTGGGTCAGTCTCAGGATTCTCCTTCCCAGAGACTTTGTTAATCTGTTTCATTGCCAAGGGCCTTTCCCTATCTACCTGCCTACATCATATTCCCCCCTAGAGATTTCACCACCTTAAATCTTTAAGGGGAAAATGGTCGGTGATCCATCTTCTGAAGCTGCTTCATGCTGACAGAGGGGCGCAGACCCTGCCTGCACAAGGGGTGAATCCTCAAGCTACCTTAGTTTTAGTGGACTCCAGGCAATGAACTGGTTGGGTTCCTGAAGTTATCTGAAAGAAAAGATCAGATCAATTAGACTGAGGGATGGCACTTTGAAATGATTAGACTCTGGAGATGTGGAAGGTCCTTTCTGACCTAGTAAGGACAAAATAGTTTGCTGTCTTAGGAAACATAAGAGTTAAAGCAACAGAAACCAAAACAACATAATGCCATACCCATTTCTGTCATAAAAAACAATGGAAAAGAATAACTGCTTCACCCATGGTAGATAGAAAATGACTTCCTATGTCCAGATTTTTCTAGTGGCCTAGAAGCACCAAGCCACTTCTCAGGTTGGAAAAGCTACCCATCCACTGAAGCTATCAATTGGAACCAACAGATATTTATACCTTGAATGAGTGTTTGATCATTTGCATGTCAAGCTGCCAATCCTCTCCTTGGTGAGTTCCTTGATGCTGAACAAGTGTTAGGAAAGGAAGCCCAGAATTTCCACTAGGTTCATTAATGAAACAGAAAGCACAGTACTGAGTTCCTTCCCATGAAAGATGGCTTTCAGACTAGTGATAGTAAGTTCAACATTGAGTCCCAAAGACTAGGCTGCTTACTTTACAGTCAGCAAAACACATTTTACCTGAATTACCCAGAAGGGATACCTTTTAGATCAAGATTAGAATACATTTACTAAATCACTCTGTAGAATTTGAATCTGATTCTGTAAAAGGCAAGTTACAGAAACATGGTTTTCTCTCCACCTTCATTTTAAAATTTGCCTGATGGCTTAACAAATCTGACTTGTTCTTTTGCATAAACACAGCAAGATTGGAGAACTCTCCATTTTGGGGTACCCCATTATTTACTGAGAAGTCCTGGGGGTTGGGCTAAAGACAGGAGGCACACCAATAACGGCATTAATCTTATGTGGCACGTCAGAGTTACCCAGGCCTGGTCATAAATGTCCCACGGTGAACTGGATGGTCTCGAGCTTTCAGGTTGAACTGGAGGTGGCCTTTTCCGTAGATGCATCCTGGCAGAAAGGAGTCCATCCCCTCCCTTTTTCAGGGCTGGGAGAGATCCTGGTTTCCAGGGTTTTTCTTGATGCTGAGTAGGCCCAGATTGTGCCAGTCACACAGATTCCCAGATTCCTCATTTCCATAGCAGTGATGATTTCCATTCTTTCCTTAAGCCAACTGGCCTCTAGGGTCTCCCTGAGGTTTGTAGGGTACTTGAAACAGTACCTGTTAAATACCTGCTCCTGTCATTTAGACCAATCCCTTGACTCTTTCCCTGAAAGAGGGCTTTGGGGTCCCATAATTGATTTTCCTATCTGCATGAGGGGTAGACCCTATTACAGAGAGGAAAGACTTTTGTCTGGATTTATGCAAACCAACATAGTGCCACGAAGCATCAAAAACATACCGAAGGTACAAAGAAGAGAAAAACATTTCACTTTACTCATAGTGAGATGCAACACACCCATTTGTTGTAGTTCCTAGCCAAAGAATCTAAAATCTGTAGAGAAAGTGTACAATTTAACATCATATTTAACCCATTCAATCCCATGTTGAAAACGTTGACTTCCCATTAATAAGAGCACTGTACTGGGAGTCCAGTGTACAGTTAAACATGTCTAATTCATTTAATCCCATTTGAAAAAACCCTTGATTTCCCGCAACTTTTGAAGAATTCAATTATCTAAGAGCACTCTAACAGGAGTCCAGACAATCCATCCAATATCTTTTCCATAGATCCCACCAAAAAACATACTAGAACAATTCTGCATGTGATTTAAAGAGTTTCTTAAAACAGTGATCAGTTTCTTTCCTTCAAACACAACCTCAAACCTTCTACACTTTCCTTTATATTCATTCTGTCCTGTAACTTTCCTTCAACCCATTTCAAAATCAACTTCACTTTAACAGGATTACTTTCCTTTTTCCAAATGATGATATCTGCATCCATTATCTTTCTGACTTAAGACATACATCTATATTCCTTATAGTCGTCCCACAAATTTAAACTCTTATTTTACTAAACTCAGTACAACATGATTTCCCAAATTTGGACACTAATTATCAATCATCTCATTTAACACGACAAAACTACTCTGCCATACCATTTCAAAAGCATTGTCAGTTCTATAGATATTCAAAAAGGTTTAGAAAGTTCTTACAACATATATTCACTTGGCAAAAGTTCACTTCACATTAGAAATTAACCAGGAGACATCTTAGAATTCTGATTTCTAGGAAAACACAAATATAAAGATTAAAACACTAGGGGCCGGAGCGATAGCACAGCGGGTAGGGCGTTCGATCCCGGGCATCCCATATGGTCCCCCAAGCACTGCCAGGAGCAATTCCTGAGTGCAAAGCCAGGAGTAACCCCTGAGCATCGCTGGGTGTGACCCAAAAAGAAAAAAAAAAGATTAAAACACTCATAGATTACCATAAAACATTAAGGATCTCACACTTGCGTACAAAGTTCTCTGATGGTCCGAGCTAGGTATGATACCTGGTGACAAAGCTTTGCAATGAATAAAGTTATCAGAATAATAACATGCATTTTCATGTACTGGACAGACTGACTTAACAATAGTCAGTAAAAGTTCCCACATCTCAAACTTTAACCAAGGCCCAATACTATGGCTTTAGACTATCAGGCTGACACCTGAGATTAATCTATTATAATTCTTTGCTAAGTATCTATAGAAATTTTAGTTACCGAGTCTCAGATCAAATAAAACACTTGTAGAATAAATTTTTCAACCAATTTTATAACTCTAGAAAAACATTTTAACTAAACCATTACTCTTCGAACCTGTTTTTAACCACAACTATTTCAGCTCACATTCTAATAATCCAATATAGATGCATATGTACATTTACACAACAGCATAAGACCTTTAAACCATCAATTTTTATGAAACATGAGTAAATCTTCTTTGGCTTAAGTTCAATAGTTCTCGTACCTTAGTTCAAATCACAAGCTTTCTAACTTTATCAATTCCACAATACAAATATGCTTTCAAACACAGAAAAAACCCTTTGGGTATTTATATATATATATATTTTTTTTTAACCAAACTTTGATAATAGCATAGAAAGAAAAGCATTTGGACTGTCAAATATTTATGGAAACACAAGTAAACTTTGTTTATTTTGAGGGTTTCTGTACCTCTGTTGCTTGAAAAACACCTAAATTCCTCATTAAAATTGGCTGAGGCTTATAAGATAAAGCCTTGCACTCTCTGAATTCTTATTTCACTTTTAGTTTTCTGGCTCTAGCTCTGTAGTTTTTTCTAGATAGTACAGCTACTGGAATTCAAAAGAATTTCAACTGTTAATAACTATTAATGTTCTTCCAATAAGAAATTTAGACTAAAAATTTCAATTTCGTTGTAGGCGCCACATTCTAATTAGAAATCTTTGTTTAAACCTGGTCTAAAAGGTTCCAAAATCACATAGATCCTTTAAATTGCTGAACTGCATATCACTCTGATCTCTTGAGACGATCCTGTTTTCCCCAGGCCTAATTTTTACCACTGATTTTCACTCTGGCTCCAGCACTCAAGTGTTCCACATAGAGAGACAGACAGACAAACAAACAGACAGACAATAAGTTCACTAAAAACACCACATGTACATGTGCACACATCTGCAGTTGATCTATCGATCTGGCCCTTCAGAAACGGCAAGGAAAAAACTGATAGACTGAGAAAGGAAGGAACAAGTCCCCAGGGCAAAGTTAAGCCCTGTCGGCCGATTGGGAACATTGCTCCCCGTTTCTCTGCCTGACCAGCCCGTTTCCTGCTTGTTAAAAATGGGTCAAGAAAGCGCTTTTGTTGATATAAGCCGGCAAAACCTTTTCAAAATTGTTGAAACCTAAGGTGGTCAGATGCTAGCATTTTTCTTTCTTGGTCAAGACTAGTTCTGAGGCAGGGAACTAGTGACTTCTTATCAGATTTGGGGATAGGCTACCTTAGTGATATACTTTTATTTCCTGATATTATTAAACACTTAACCACATGATCTTGCATTTTCCTGCCTTCTCTGCTGATAATAATAAGCAGAACTAAGAGAAAGATAATGAGACAATTACACACACACTAAAGGCACATGCACAAAGCACACTCCTGCACTCGCTCGGACCGGTCCTTCTTTCACGAGGGTGCGCACCCACTCACCACATTCACACTGAAATTCCTGAACCTGCCCTACGGACGTCCACATTATCTTTGGTCTTATCCCCCTGACAATGGGGTTGCTCCAATGTACATTGGGCTCTTTCTAATTAGAAGCTAGCAAACTAAAGGCAAAGCGGGGGTGATCATCAGGATGCAAGGGAATTGAGAAAAAGCAGTCTTTTAAATCAAGTACTGTCTTATACATTTCTGAAGGAATGGCTGCTGGGGACGGCAGTCCAGGTTGAAGCGCCCCAAAAATGACTATGGTTTTATTTACTGCTCGTAGATCCTGTAGCAGTCGCCAACTGCCATTTTTCTTTTTAAAGTCTTGGAGGCGCCTCCGCTTGGGAGGGCTCAGGTAGGAAAGCAGGATGGTCAGAGTCTATAGTAGTAGAATTTGAGGAGTCAGTTCCGTGCATGGGGGTGGCCTCATCCCCACAGACTGAGGGAGCCTTGGAAACAGAGGATAAACAGGCCATAAAGCAAGAAGAGAAAAGAAAGGGTCACTGGTAGGCTGTTTCTGCCAACTCGACAGAAATGAAAACACAGGACAAAGGGGTTCAAGTCTTCCACCAGTGGCTGCTTCACTGGTAGGCTGTTTCTGCCAACTCGACAGAAATGAAAACACAGGACAAAGGGGTTCAAGCCTTCCACCAGTAACTGCTTCACTGGTAGGCTGTTTCTGCCAACTCAACAGAAATGAAAACACAGGACAAAGGGATTCGACCTTCCACCAGTGACTGTCTTCACTGGGAGGTAGTTTCTGCCAACTCGACAGAAATGAAAACACAAAAGACACAAGAAGGGGGCGGGGGGGATGGGGACACTCATAACAAACCACTCAGATGCATGTCTGGCCGGTGAGGAACTTAGCCATAGTGGATCAGCCTGAGAGGTGACTTGCGGCCGGTGTCTAAACCAGCACCACCCTAGACCATATGTTCCTCGTGGAATCGCAGACAGCCCAATCGGACTCCGTAACCTTAAAGGGATCTTAAGGATGCCAAGTCATGGAGCCACAGACTCAGTACAAGGACGAGGACGTCCAAGACTGCACAATCACTCACACATACACACAAGACAAGGGAATTCAAGCCTTTCCGCCAGTGACCGTCTCGTCCTTAACATGAGACTGTATTCGAGCCCGGTCCCATACCAGGGTGTGCGCCAAGAGAGAGGCGACCCTCAGAGACACTCACTTTTCCATGAATTCGTTGGCCGACGTGAACTTGACCAGGCGTTCGGTGGTCCCCTAGTGCCCCACGCTGAGTGCCAGATGTGGGGTTCCCCCTGCGGGCATCATCCTGTCCTGCAGGGAGGACCCTTCGTGGGGCTAAGGAGGGGACATAACCGAATGAACAGACGCAGAGCCAGAAGGAGGAGGAGAGAGTTTATTCACAGCAGTTACAATACTTATACCTCTTGGTGGGAGGGGGTGGTATGCATGCTTGGACCCCCACAGGAACAATAGTAAAATGTTGATCAGGCATGGCCATTGGCTAGTGAGACAAGTGGTGAAATGATAAGATCACAGGAATCCCAAGCAGCCTCCGCTTGACTAGACGATAAGAGCCAAGCTCTGTAAGATGGCTCCCTATACCAAAAAGCAAAAAAAAAAAAAAAAAAAAAAAAAGAAGAAGAAGAAGGAAATAGAATAGGACTTTAGGAAATGGCAAAATATCCCATACTTATGGATCAGAAAAAACAGTATTGTTAAAATGAATGCCCTGTCTAAGCTGTTACATAGATTCAATGCAATCCCTATCGAAATCAGATGACATTCTTCCAGGACATAGAAAGTCAAAAATAAATGGAATCAGAAAGGACCATGAATAGCCAAAGCTATACTGAAAAATAAGAAATTGGAAGGTATCTCATTACTTAATTTGGAACTGTATTATAAAGCTATAGTGATCAAAACTGCATGGTACTGGAATAAAGAAAGGCTCGCTGCTCTCCACCCAGATGTGACCCAAGTGGCTGCACACATGTGGCCCCTCCGTTGCTGAACGCCCATGATCCCGGAGGCCAACTAACTACTTTCAGCATCAACAGCTTCTTGCAGAAATGCCTCTAGACTGTGAACTAAGCTACGGCCAATGCCGCCCCAGGAGGGGAAAGGTTTTTCTCTCTTGGCCTTTTCTTTTTCTGGTGGCGGCATGGCGACCGCCATCTTATAAGACCCACTAAACAGAGGTACAAGCTTGCAGTGATGCAATTTCTGGCAGAAATTTCTCTGGACTTATTTACTAAAATACCAGAAATCCAAAACTGCACGGCCGCATATGCTCTTCATTCTCAGCAATGGAAAACAAATTATCAAATGCTGCCTTTTCAGCAGGTCTGATTTTTGGGGAAAAATTCCAAATAACAATAGTGAGTTTTCTGTTGAAATATTGAAAATAATCAAAGTAAAGAGAAAGTAAAGTGAAAATCATTAGCCACACAGGTGGGGGATGAGGGTGGGATGGGAGGTATACTGGGGTTCTTGGTGGTGGAACATGTGCACTGGTGAAGGGATGAGTGTTTGATCATTGTATGACAGATTTAAACCTGAAAGCTTTGTAACTTTTCACATGGTGATTCAATATTTTTTTTTTTTAAAAAGAAGCAATTTAAAGCATTTCCATCTGAAAAAAAAAAAGAAAGGCTCTCTGATCAGTGGGTCAGAATCGAATATCTAATGATAAAACCCAAATATATGGACAATTAACTTTTGATAAGGAAGCTGAGCACATGATACGGAGAAATGACAGCCTCTTTAATAAATGGTTCTGGGAAAATTGAATAGCTACGTGTAAGAAATTAAAGTCAGATTCATATCTTACACCTTACACAAAAGTCAATTCAAAGTGGATCAAAGATCTTGAGACCAGACCAGAAACTTTGAAGTACACTGAGGAAAATATAGGCAAGACACTTCAAGATTTGGACCTCAAAGGCATCTTCAGTGATCTAATACCACTAGCAAAGGTAACAAAATAAAAAATTAAACAAATAGGAACACATAAAATTAATTTCTGCATGACAAAAGAAATATGGGCTAAAACTAAAAAACAACTAGCTAAATGGGAAAAAAAATTCACATTCAACACTTAAGGGAAAGGGTTGATATCCAGGATATACAGAGTACTCACAAAGATCAATTTTAAAAAACTATAAAAATAGGGAGAGGAAATGAACAGAACTTCTCAGAGAGAGACAAAAGGATGGTCAGTAGCACATGAAACAATGCTCAGCATCACATATCATTAGAGAAATAACCACAGAGACTGGCCCACATCCAAAAGAACAAAAGCAACCGGTATTGACGTGGATATGGGGAGAAAGGGACCCTTCTACACTGCTGGTGGGAATGCCGACTGGTTCAGCCCTTTCGGAAAACAATATGGACGGTTCTCAAAAAATTAGAAATTTAGCTCCCATTTGACCCAGCAATACCACTTCTGGGAATATATCCCAGAGAGGCAAAAAAGTATAGTTGAAATGACATCTGCACTTATATGTTCATTGCAGCACTGTTTACAATAGCCAGAATCTGGAAAAAACCCCAGTGCCCGAGAACAGATGACTGGTTAAAGAAACTTTAGTACATCTACACAATGGAATACTATGCAGCTGTTAGAAAAGATGAAGTCATGAACTTTGCTTGTAAGTGGATCAACATCGAAAGTATCATGCTAAGCGAAATGAGTGAGAAAGAGAGAGACAGACATAGAAAGATTACACTCATCTGTGGGAGATAAAGTAACAGAATAGGAGACTAACACCCAAGAATAGTAGAAATAAGTACCAGGAGGTTCACTCCATGACTTGGAAGCCGACCTCACATGCTGGGGGAAAAGGCAGCTCAGGTAGAGAAGGGAGCACCAAGTAAAATGCGATTGGAGGACCCGCTCAGGATGGGAGATGCGTGCTGAAAGTAGACTATAGATTGAACACAATGGCCACTCAATACCCCTATTGCAAACCACAACACCCAAAAGGAGAGAGAGAACAAAAGGGAATGCCCTGCCACGGAGGCAGGGTGGGGTGGGTGGGATGGGATTGGGGGATGGGGGATACTGGGATCCCCATTGGTGGTAGAGAATGAGCACTGGTGGAGGGATGAGTTCTTGAGCATTGTATGACCGAGATACAAGCATGAAAATATGTAAATCTGTAACTGTACCCTCACAGTGATTCACTAATAAAAAATTTTTTAAAGTCTCATTAAATGTTAAAAAATCAAAAACAAGATGATAATGAGATATCATCTCACACCAGTGAGAATGACACGTCTCAAAAATAGTAGGAACAGGGGCTGGAGCAATAGTACAGCGGGTAGGGCGTTTGCCTTGCATGTGGCCAACCCAGGTTCAATTCACAGCATCCCATATGGTCCTCTGAGCACCGCCAGGGGTGATTCCTGAGTGCAGAGCCAGGAATAACCCCTGTGCATTGCCAGGTATGACCCAAAAAGCAAAAAAAAAAAACAAAAAAAAAACCCAAAAAACAAAGTAGGAACAATTTGTGTTGGGGGGTACATGGTGAAGAAGGAACCCTTGTCCACTACTGGTGGGAATGTTGCCTAGTACTACCCCTGTGGAAAACAGTATGAAAAGTCCTTCATAAAATTAGAATTGAACTACCATCTAACTCAAAAATTACATTTTATGGGAACTGGAGTGATAGTATAGCGGGTAGGGCATTTGCCTTGCACGCAGCAACCCAGGTTTGATTCCCAGAATCCCATATGGTCCCCTGAGCACTTCCCCTGAGTAATTCCTAAGTTCAGAGCCTGAAGTAACCCCTGAGCACCGCCGGATGTGACAAAAAAAAATCAACATCCTGAAGTGATAACACAAAGGGCAGGGTGCTTGCCTTGCATGCAGTTGACCCAGGTTCAATCCTTGGTACTCCAGAAGATTCCTGAGTACAGAGACAGGAGTAAGCCCTAAGCACTGCTGGGTGTGACCCAAAGACCAAATAAATAAATAAATAAATAAATAAACAAAAACTGAATAGTTGACTGGATAGAGAAACTATGGTACATATACATAGTGGAATATTACTCAGTCATAAGAAAAGATAAAATAATGCAATTTGCTGCTACATGGAGGAGGAGGTGATGTTGAAAGTTACTAGAGCATTACATATAAAACTCTATCAGAAACAGTACTGTAAACCACAAAAATCTAATTATAAAAACTCCTCTCTTAGAGGCAGACTGGTGAATGGGAGGCAAATGTCAGGATGGGCACTGGTGAAGGGACTAGTATTGAAACATCCTATTCCTGAAACCCAGTCATGAATAACTTTGTAATTTCATGATGAAAAAAAAATCACTTTCCTAAATTGGGTTGGAGGCATAAGTGTGGGGGTTTATGCCCCAGCAGATCAGAGTGTCTCCTGAGACCTGCCAGGAGGGATTTCTTGAGCACAGAGCCAGGAGTAAGCTCTGAGAGCAGCTGGGTGTGACCCCAGAATAAAATCATCTTCCTTTGAGAGTCATTTCTTAGGGTCCAGGAAGATGGCTCAAAGGGCCAGCTTTGCATTTCAGAGGCCTGGGTTTGGTTCCCGAGCACTGCTGAGTGTGGTGCCCTCCAAAACCATTGTTTAATGGTTGTAGCACTGTTGTTTGCAGCTTCTTCCGTGCTTATAGTGCTTGCTTGGGCAAGAGCTCCAACTGATGCGGGCACTGACAGGTGGCATGTCGTCAGTAGGGATTCTACCTCACCCCAAACAGTGCAAGAAGCTGCTGTGATTTGGAACCTTTGCCCCTCAAAGTTCTGGAAGCTACCACATGACTCCCAAACCTGCCCAGTCCGTCTTCAAAAACTCTAATACCTCACTCTATGAAGAAATATTCTAAGTGCCTGGGGCCCCTGGTAATGCAGGACTCACCATGCCCAGGTCCCCTCCTTACTGCTTCATGGAGTTGAGCGGGGAGAGAGGACAGATTCCTGGACCTTTGCTTTACCTGGGACCCCAAACTCTAGTCTATTAGTAGTTCTTGGTGACAAATGACCAGTGTTCATTTAGCTTCCCAGACCCCAGCACCTCAGGAACCCTGGGAGAAAGGGACAGGAGGGAGTAAATGGTATCTTTATCTTTGGATACCTTCCTGGGTATAGGTTCCTCCTGTGAGACTGGTGCAAAGAAATTAAAAGCAGCTGGGCCAGGGAGAGTTCAAATGGATGAGCACATGCTTTGCATCGGGAGGTGGGAGATTTGATCCCTGGCACTGCTTGGTTCTCTAGCACTATCTGGAATGACAACCACTGCCCAGCACAAAGCAGGAGTAGCCCCTGAGGGATGTGTCCCCCAAACAGTAAAAAGATAAGAAGGAAGGAAGGAAGGAAGGAAGGAAGGAAGGAAGGAAGGAAGGAAGGAAGGAAGGAAGGAAGGAAGGAAGGAAGGAAGGTAGAAAAGAAGGTAAGAAGGAAAGAAGGTTAAGAAGGAAAGAAGGAATTAGGGGTAGCAAGCTCTTCTAGATAAGGTGTTATCCTGGTCTTCCTTTTCCAAGAGCTAGAGATAAGGATAGTGTTCTTCATCTGTCCTTCCCCCAAAGCCTAATTTTAATTTAGTTTACATTTGCAGATAAGATGGAGTGTACCTTAGGGAACTAGGCCTTGAGGGAATTTATTGTTCATTCCTGCAACCCGCCCTTTGGAAAACAAAAACAAGCTTCCCAGTTCTCTGTTTCCCTCTCCCCTCTCTCTCTCTCTCTCTCTCTCTCTCTCCCCCTACACACACACACACCCACACACACCCACACCCACACCCACACACACACACACACACACACACACACACACACACACACACACACACACACACACACCCCTTAAGCAGTTTCCTTTGAGGATAGGTGTGCCTACCATCTTCCAACTTGCAATTCTCCACCTGTCACTCTCCAGTCTCTCCAGTCTCTATGGGCCTGTCGACTGGTAGTGGAACTGACCTTCACAGCCACGGTGGAATCCACAGCAACACCCAGTCACCTACAACTGGTCCCAGGTTGGTTTTCCCCTTCAGGCTTGGAAAATAGAAACGTTTATTGAAAAGTAGAGGAGAAAGGAAAAGAAACTCCCCACGTGGAGGGAACTTAGTATAGGACTAAGTTCTGCTTCCAAGTTTTACCCATAGAACCCCTGGGATGGAGAGCAGATGGGATTACTAATTTTTTTGTTTGTTTGTTTGTCTGTTTGTCCCTTTGGGGTTGGGGAAGCTCTCTAGAATGAGGAAAGTGTTAAAAACTGATGATTTTTTTTTCTGTTTTTGGGCCATGCCCAGCCAAGTTAGGGGACTGTGATACATGTCTGTGTGGCAGGGATTAAACCCTAGGATCCTGCATGCAATACACGTGTGCTATCTCTCCCAGGACTGCAGGGTTCCTTAGCTCTTTTATCTTGGTATGTCTGCTGGTCTGGCTAATTTTTTTTTTTTGGGGGGTCATACCCGGCAACACACAGGGGTTACTCCTGGCTCATGCACTCAGGAATTACTCCTGGCGGTGCTCAGGGGACCGTATGGGATGCTGGGAATCGAACCCGGGTCGGCCGCATGCAAGGCAAACGCCCTACCCGCTGTGCTATTGCTCCAGCCCCTGGTCTGGCTAATTTTGAAGGCTGTTTTGCGTGTTCCTAAGTTAATTATTTAGGGTTTTGGGCTATACCTGGAAGTGTTCAGGGTTTACTTTTGCTTACTTTCTGCTCTGTGCTCAGGAATCACTCTGGGGTGTGAGGGAGGCCTGACCTGCTGTGAGAAAACAAGTGGCTTACTTGTTTGTCCCCCAAGTATCCTAGCATACCCCCAAGTTATCTGTGTCCCTGGGGGTGTGGGGGTCAGGGGCGGGGCATATACCCAGAGGTGCTCAGGAGATCGTGACTTAAGCAAGTGGAACTGGGGCATCACATGTACTCAAGCATCTTAACTCCTGAACTATGACTCTGGCTCGTTCCTAGTTTTATTTTTGTTTGTTAGTGGGAGTATGTGTTTTTTTTGTTTGTTTGTTTTTTGGGTCACACCCGGCGATGCACAGGGGTTACTCCTGGCTCTTCACTCAGGAATTACCCCTGGCGGTGCTCAGGGGACCATATGGGATGCTGGGATTAGAACTAGGGTCGGCCACATGCAAGGCAAACGCCCTACCTGCTGTGCTATCGCTCCAGCCCCGTTAGTGGGAGTATGTGTGGCGGGGGAAGGGAGGATGAGGGGGCACACCTGGCAGGGGCACACCTGGCAGGTGTTACTTCTGGCTTTATTCAGGGATCACTTTAGACAGGCTCGGGGGACCATATGGAATGCCAGAATCGAACGTAGGTCAGCTGTGTGCAAGGCAAGTGCCCTAGCACAGTACTATTTCTCCGCCTAGTTCCTAGTTTTTAAAGGTAAGGAGAGGCACCGTCTCCGTGGGCCAGATATGGAGAAGCGCTGACCTAGAGCACAGTCAGCCCTACGGAGGGCTTACCGGGGTTCCCCCAAGAAACCTGGGTAAGTAGCACGTGCTCAGTCGGTGGGATTTCCATGGTGATGGGGATTTGGCAAAGGGAAAAGGTTTCAAGTCCTAGAAAGGAAACAGCTACACACTCTGGAGCAGCCTACGTTTATTCAGGTTTTAGCCCGACCCTCGCCAACGGTCTTGGAAGCCCCGCCCCTCCCAGAGCCAGGACAGAGGCCCCGCCCACCACAGACCCCGCCCACCAAGCCACGCCCATTTCCGCCTCGGAGGGGGCGGCGGCGCTCAGCAGTTGGGGTTCGTCACCCGGCAGGAACAGGCGCTCCGGAAGAAGCGGCACTGGCAGGAGGCGCACGGGTCGCAGCAGGGAGGGGCGGGAGGCCTGCAGCTGTCGCGGGTGGCCACGCAGGGGCTGGGCAACCGAGGCCGAGCCGCTTTCTTCATCGAAGTCCTTTTCTGCGGGAAAACACCGGGGCTGCTGGCCTGTCCTCTGCCTGGCCATGGGCGCCGCCCGCCCCGCTCTTACCCATAGAGCGCCGGGGCAGGTGGCCGCCTGCTCCCCCACTCATGCGTTCCTGCCTCCTCTATCAGAAACCCCCTGGGGGGTTCCCACTCCGCTTCACAGTGATCTGATTTTTGTCTTGTATTTTATTTTAGTTTTTGCTGTTTGAGTCACACCTGGCGATGCTCAGGGGCTACTCCTGGCTGTGCACTCCTGGCGTTGCTTGGAGGACCATGAGGGATGTCGGGGAGCGAACCTGGGGATCGAACCAGGGTGGGCCGTGTGCAAGGCAAATACCCTCTGTACCGTTGCTCTAACCCCCTTGTTTTGTATTTTAATTGCTTAAAAAAATTATCTCCTAAATATAGACTAGAGACTGAACACAATGGCCACTCAACACCTTTATTGCAAACCACAACACCTAATCAGAGAGAGAGAACAAAAGGGAATACCCTGCCATAGTGGCAGTGTGGGGTGGGGGGAGACGGGACTGGGGAGGGGGGAGGGATGTTGGGTTTACTGGTGGTGGAGAATGGGCACTGGTGAAGGGATGGGTTATCAAACTTTGTAAGGGAGAAACATGAGCACAAAAATGTATAAGTCTGTAACTGTACCCTCACGTTGACTCACTAATTAAAAATAAACTATTAATTTAAAAAAAAATTATCTCCTGGGGGTGATGGGAGGGAAAGTGGACACTGGTTCTGGGAAATGTACGCTGGTGGATGGATGGGTTTTGGAAGGTTGTATGACAAACCTAATCATGAATAGCTTTGTAAGGGCCTATCTCACAGTGAGTCAGTAAAAACAATTTTTAAGTTGTTATTTCTATTATTTCAAAGAGAGAATGCTGATCGTGATTCACATACTGATTTTTACAGTATTTCCTACACCTAAGAAACATGGTGGGTTTCAGTGCCATAGATTTTAGC
The DNA here is from genome assembly GCF_027595985.1 of Sorex araneus. Classification (NCBI taxonomy): domain Eukaryota; kingdom Metazoa; phylum Chordata; class Mammalia; order Eulipotyphla; family Soricidae; genus Sorex; species Sorex araneus. The sequence continues at coordinate 118,166,042 of NC_073306.1, read as the reverse complement.
TACCACCTCCAGATCTTTCCTCTTACAGAGGAACCTCGGTGTGCCAGCTGGACCCCGCACTGGCCAGGTACCCACTTCCACTCCTACCCCGGCCTGCACAGTGGCTGGCCAGGGCTTCTCACTTGGCTCTAGAATGAAACAAACTTCACTATAGCCTTTGAGATCCTCTTGCTTGGGCTCCACCCACCTCTTGGACCTGGCTCTGTGCTCAGAGATCACTTTCTGGCTGTGCTCAGGGTCAGTTGCATGCAAGGCAAGTGCTTTCCTGCCATACTAGCTCTCCTACCCTCATCTCATGTTTATGATTACCTTTGATTTATGGCAAGTGATACGGTCTTAAATCTAGTTATACACTTTTTTTTATACACTTTTTAAAAAGTTTTTATTTTTATTTATTTATTCATTTTTGCTTTTTGGGTCACACCCGGCAATGCACAGGGGTTATTCCTGGCTCTGCACTCAGGAATTACCTCTGGCGGTGCTCAGGGGACCATATGGGATGCTGGGAATCAAACTCGGGTGGGCCACGTGCAAGGCAAACGCCCTACCCGCTGTGCTATCGCTGCAACCCCCTAAGTTTTGATTTTGTTTTAATTTAATCATAGGTGAAACTCAAATATAACAAAAATTGTAGCAGTGGTTTTGAAATGATCAAAGTGGGAAACATTCAAAAGAAGAGAGTGTAGGTATTTCAGGCAGGCTCGTATAAGACTGTGTTTTAGCTGGTTTTCGATTTTGCTCAGGAAGCCTCAGCATCCTGAAATTCTGTGGGGGTCTGGCTCCAGGCCAGGAATAGTTTCTGTAGTTTTCAACTCTTTGTTTTTGCTTTGGGGTCACAGTCATTGGTGTTTAAGGGCTACTTCAGACTGGGTGGTCCAGGATTGCTCCGGGAATGTGCAGTGTTAGGGATTAAGCTTGGACCTCAAGCGCATAAAGTGTGTGCTCAGTCTGTTGAACTCACTCTCTGGGCCCAGTTTTCAGCTAAGAAAAATCTTAGTTCCAAGTCAGGCTTGGAGTCCTTCCCTACGGTCTCAATCCCACCAGAATTCCCAGACCTACCTTGGAAGATTTCTTCTCTGCTTCTTTTCTGCTGATGTTTTTGGATTTCTTGTTCAGTGCTTCAAAGAGAGAAAGAAGGAGTAAAGTCAGACGTTTTTGGGGCTCTGAGCTTGGGAGGAGTGGAACGAGTGCCAGGAATCCCAGGGGATGAAGTGGAGGGGTTGGCTGGATGAATCTAATCTTGGCACTTAAGAACCATCTGTTCTTGGTGACCTGGCTAGCTGGGGCCAGGGCCTGCAGTCTTGTCCTCTGATCCCAGCAGAGGCCCTGAGATCCACCTGCCTGTGGTCTCTGATCTCCTATAACCTGGTTCCTCCCTGTAGTTACCCCAGGGACCCTTTGGTCCCTACTCTGAAGAATATTGTGATACCTGAAAATGGTCTTAGTGTCAGACACATAACAGGACTTTTTTTTTTTCTTTTTGGATCATACCTGGTGATGCACAGGGGTTACTCCTGGCTCTTCACTCAGGAATTACTCCTAGCAGTGCTTGGGGGACCATATGGGATGCTGGGAATCGAACCTGGGTCGGCCGCGTGCAAGGCAATTGCCCTACCTGCTGTGCTATCGCTCCAGCCCTGGGACTTTTGTCTTCTTTTGGTTTGGACCACACTAGAAGATTCTTAGGGCTTACTCCTGGCTCTATGCTCCATAAGCAGTGTAGGGTAGACTGTGTACCTTACCCCTGCACATTCTCTCCAGCCCAGGACTTGTGGGCTGGAGAGAATGTTCCATTAAATACTTTTTCTTTTTGGGTCATACCTGGTGATGCTCAGGGGTTACTCCTGGCTCTGCACTCAGGAATTACTCCTGGTATGCTCAGGTGACCATATGGGATGCAGGGGATTGAACCTGGGTCTGCCACATGCAAGGCAAATGCTCTACCCACTGTACTATAGCTCCTACCATTAAATTCTTATGTTTCATTTATTGGAGCTTTAGAGTCAGGCACATGTTATTTGTTTGCTATATGACAGCTAGATGTCCTTAGGAAATCAACTTTGTCTTGTATGGACTCATTTTCTCATCTGACTTGAGGATAAATGAGATGGTTATAAAGAGAAAATCTGGCACATTAGAAGTAAATCTGGCTCCTTCCATGCCCTTACTTCCCTGTAAGAGATATAATATCATCCCTTGGGGAGGGCAGAGAGGTAATACAATGGGTAGAGTACTTGTGTTGCATATAGCTGACCCAGAGTCGATACCTGGCACTCTACATGGTCCCCAGTACCACCAGGAGTAATCCTTGAGTGCAGAGCCAGGTAAAGCCCTGAGCACTGCTGGATGTGCTTCTTCTTTCTTCAAGAAGCAAGGCATAAGCGATATTAATTTTGAGGTTACTTATGTTAGTCCTGGAGCTAATTACCTGGGTTTTAATTCTGGCTCTGCCAATTGATAGCTATGTGCTATTAGAGTTGTTACTCCTTGGCCTCAGTTTTTATCATGGCGAAATAGGAATGAAGAATAGTACTTGTGAAAGAAGTACTAAACCTGTCAGTTATTGTTATTGTTTGAAATCAGTAGGATTTCCAATGCCAGGTTCTAATACCTGAGATTGGCCCCCAGGCATTGCAGGGGTGGATCATTCATTACCTGGTTATTGTTCATTGCATTTCCTGAAGTTTGGTACCCTTAATATTATTCGACAAGTTTCAAAAGCTAAATTTAAAGAAGTTCATAAAGTATCTTAACCTTAGGCCTTCTCAGAGGTCTTAAAATGCTAAGCCTTTGGCTGGAGCAATAGTACAGGGGTAGGGCATTTGCCTTTTATGCAGCCAACTCAGGTTCAATCCCTGGCAACCCATATGGTCCCCCAAGTACCGCCAGGAGTATTTCCTGAGTGCAGAGCCAGAAGTAAACTCTGAGTATCACCATGTATGACCCAAAAGTGCCTCAAATAAAACAATAATAATAATGCACTATAGCACTGTCGTCCCATTGTTCATCGATTTGCTTGAGTGGGCACCAGTAATGTCTCCATTGTAAGACTTGTTATTGTTTTTGGCATACTGAATACGCCATAGGTAGCTTGCCAGGCTCTTCCGTGCAGGTGGGATACTCTCGGTAGCTTGCCAGGCTCTCCAAGAGGGACAGAGGAATCGAACCTGGGTCAGCTGTGTGCAAGGCAAATGCCCTATCCGCTGTGCTATCGCTTCAGTATAATAATTATAAAATAATAAGCAAAATTTATTAAAAAATAAATTCAATGCTATGACATCTTATATTTTTCACCACTAATATATCAAGAGTATCATACCACATTTTATGGGGTGTAAAGTAGAAGACAATCTTAGGGAGAAATACATTTATACATATACACTTATACGTATATAGATTTTATATATATATACATATATATATATATACACACACACAAGGCTCAGCCTTTAGCAACATGTTACTAATCTCTTATAGAAGGGCTTAATGACTCCTGGGTGAAATACAACAATCTTCACGCACTTTCCTCTAAGAAACCTTTTTTGGATCATTTTTAGTGGATTATTTATAACAAGGAATGCAGAATAAATTATTTCGGTTCTGCTTTGGGGGTAGGGTTGGGTTCAGGAGGGAAACACCCAAAATATGCTGGTGGGAAGGTGTAATGGTGTTGGGATTGGTGTTCAAATATTATATGTAATCAAATATTATGGTAAAAATTTAATTAAAAAAATGCTAGGTCTTGGGGCTGGAGCAATAGCACAGCGGGTAGGGCGTTTGCCTTGCACGCGGCCGACCCGGGTTCGATTCCCAGCATCCCATATGGTCCCCTGAGCACTGCCAGGAGGAATTCCTGAGTGCAGAGCCAGGAGGAACCCCTGTGCGTCGCCAAGTGTGACCCAAAAAGGAAAAAAAAAAGAAAAGAAAATGCTAGGTCTTATAATTTGGTGACATGCAGGGCTGGCCCAGAAGAGCCAAGGGACGCTTCCTTTCTCCAGAGTGACTGAGTGGGAGAGCACGGAGGCAGGTCTATAGCAAGGAGCCCCAGCATCACCCTGAGGAGAAGGTCTGCCACCCCGCACCCTCCTCACAGGCTAGAGGCCAGAGTCTGGGCCCCAGGGCCAGGGCTTACCTACAATAGAGACAGCCGGGAAGTCCAGAAGGTTTAAGGAGGAGTTGCTGCGCAGGCTCTTGTCATCCTCAGGTGCCAGGTGGCAATAGGCAGCGAGGCCACACAGAAAGACCAGCAGGGTCAGCAGGAGCAGGCGGGGAACAGTCATCCTGGGGTACCTGACTGGAACAGGGAAGACCATCAGGAGGGGTAGCAGAGGTGGTGAGGACGGGTGCCGTCTGGCTTTCTCTGAGTTTCTCAGCTGGTATCCAGGTGAGGTTGGGTACAATCAAGTCTGAAGACCAAGACAAGGAAGGGAAACCGATGAAGAAATGAGAAAAGGAGAGACAAGATGAGGAAGTAAGAAAGACCAGGAATGCCGCCAGAGAATGCAGTTCTCACTCTAGTCAGTGAGCTAGAACACATGCTTTGAATGTAAATAGCTACCTTACCTCTAAAAGCCCAAATGTCTAAGACCCTTAGCCAGTGGCCCAAGAAGCCTGGGGCATAGATACAGCTCATTTTGCCAATGCCGTGCGTCTGAGCAATGCCACTCAGGCACCAATCCCAACACTTGCAGGTCCTTGCACCCTCCCATGGCATGGGGGAAGAAAGCAGGAAGACAAGACCACTGGATTTGGAGGAATTCGTCAAGTCCTGAAGTTGTTTACTTTCCTCTTTGCCAGTGGTCAGCCCAATCCCAGGGGCACTGAGGTGTTAATTAAAGCCAAAGCTACTTCAGATCAGACCACCATGATGCTCAGTCGACAGTTAGTGTCCCTTTTATTTTTGGTTTCGGGTCATAGCCAGCTAATCTCAAGGCTTAGTCTTGGCTCTTCACTCTGGTGGGCATATGGGGTGCCAGCGATGGAACCTGGGTCAGCTGCATGAAAGGCAAACACCCTACCTACTTAGTACTATCATGCGAGTCCCCTGTGTCTCTTAGTTGACATTTTGCCTCCATTCTTCTTCTTCTTCTTCTTTTTTTTTTTTTTTTTTAGGGGGAGGAGGATGGGACACACCTAGTGGTATACAGATTATTCCTGGCTCTGTGCTCAGGAGTGATGCCTGGAGGTGCTTCAGGGAACTGTATATGGTGCTGGGTGGGGATCAAACTGGGCACAACTGCATACAAGGGAAGTGCCTTCTCCCATGGACCCTCTTCAGCCCCTGTATCCTTTTTATTGTGGGTTACACCGGGTAGTGCTTGAGGGCTCTTCCCAGTGGCGCTGGGGAAATCATGCAATGTTGGGGATCATAACATTGGTTTGCTTATTACAAAGTATGTGCTCAGCCCCTTGAGCTATTTCTTCACCTCCATTCTTGTCCTGTTTCATCCAGTCTCTAAATAGTAGCCATAATGATTTGGGGATGGGGTGAGAACAAAATTCTTTTTTTTTTTTCTTTTTGGGTCACACCCAGCAATGCTCAGGGATTACTCCTGGCTTTGCACTCAGGCATTACTCCTGGCAGTGCTCGGGGGACCATATGGGATGTTGGGAATCGAACCTGGGTCGGCTGCATGCAAGGCAAATGCCCTACTCGCTGTGCTATTGCTCCAGTCCTGAGGACAAAATTTAAACCACCTATCATTCTCCACTTAAAACCTGTTTTTCATTGTTCTTATGGGGGGGGGGGGGAAATCCAAAGTTCCTGCAAGGCCCAGCTGCTTTCTCTGACCTTACCTGACAGGAGTTTATCAAAGAGCAGGTGGAGAGTGTCTCTGGTCATGTAGCTGCTGCCACTAACTCACAGGTGAGGCTCTTGAATGAATCTCTCTACGTGCATTTGATTCCCTAACTTATACTGATTGGTTCCAAATTCTAAATGAGGGAATAATTTTTTTTTTATCAACCTTTGTTACTCTATGTGACCTTAGAGAAGTCACATAAACTGGTATGTTCACCTATGTGCTCAGTACTGATGTTTGTATTTTTCTCACTGCTTCAAATTTAAATTATTATAATATATGGGGGGCTTGAACCTGGCAAGCTGCCGAGAGTATCTTGCCCACACGGCAGAGCCTGGCAAGCTACCTGTGGCGTATTTGATATGCCGAAAACAGTAACAACAAGTCTCATGATGGAGATATTACTGGTGCCCACTCGAGCAAATCGATGAGCAATGGGATGACAGTGACAGTGATAGTGATGGGGGTTGAAGCCAAGGACTTACATGTACAAGGCAAGTGTTCTGTTGTTGGGTCATATATATCCCTGGTGACCTGCTTCAGAATAAGGGGCTGCTTTGGGCCTTACCTGACAATGTTTGGGAGTTGCTCCCAGCAGGGTTTGTGGGACATGCAGAATTCGGGATCTTACTGAGGTTAGTCACTTGCAATGCAGGCACCTTAACCTCTGTGCTATCTATCTGTCTCCATACTTAGATTTTTAAAAAAGAAATAGAATGTTATAAATATAGCTCTCCATTAATTTTTCCTCTTTCCCCTGGATTGACCCAAGGGAATTGGTAAGTACCACTCTCGTGAATAGTTTTGTTTTGTTTTAGGCCACATCTGGCTGTGCTATGGACTTATTCTTGACTCTGTGCTCAGGATCAGTCCTGGCAGAACGAAGAGGACCATATGAGATGGGATTGAACCTGGGTCAGTGAGTGCAAAGCACTGTATGTAGACCGGCTGTACTATTCAGGCTCATCTCATGAATTTTTTTTTCTTTTTGGGTCACACCCAGTGATACTCAGGGGTTACTCTTGGCTCTGCACTCAGGAATCACTCCTTGCGGTGCTTGGGAAACCATATGGGATGCTGGGAAACGAACCCGGGTTGGCTGCATGCAAGGCAAATGCCCTACCTGTTATGCTATTGCTCCAGCCCTATCATGAATGTTTTAATACTTTTACATATATAATTTTATTTATTTATTTTGAAGTAAAATAGATTTTATTTGGAGGTTTTGAAGGGAAGGAGAGAGAGAAAGTGGGAGAGAGTGGAGAGTAACATGCTCAAGAGAGAACTGGGGCTTCTCCAAGAGTGGAGAGAGTCCCTACACACATCCCAGCAATAGACATAAAAGTACACATCTCAAGAGGGGAGATGTGGGCAACACATGTGCTCGGGCATCACATGTGCTCAGCCATATGGGCTCGGGCAGCATATGTGCTATTATTTTATTTTATTATTTTTTATTATTTATTTATTTATTTATTTATATCTTTTGCTTTTTGGGTCACACCTGGCGATGCACAAGAGTTACTCCTGGTTCATGCACTCAGGAATTACTCCTGGCGGTGCTCAGGGGACCATATGGGAAGCTGGGAATTGAACCCTGATCGGCCGCATGCAAGGCAAACACCCTACCCGCTGTGCTATCGCTCCAGACCCTTATTTATTTTTTTAAAAAACAATGTTTTGAGTGTTTTATACACTGATAAAAATGGTTGAATACTATTTTAATCCTTCTGCTTTTTTTTTTTTTTTTTTTTTTTTTTTTTTGCTTTTTGGATCACACCCAGCGATGCACAGGGGTTACTCCTGGCTCATGCACTCAGGAATTACTCTTGGCAGTGCTTGGAGGACCATACGGGATTCTGGGAATCAAACCCAGGTCAGCAGCGTGCAAGGCAAATGCCCTAACCGCTGTGCTATTGCTCCAGCCTGAATCCTTCTGCATTTTGATTCTTTTTAGTAACATCATACAATTGAGAAGCAACATAGTTTAATGTTCAAACACTAAGATTCTAAGGTGGACAACCAGGGTTAATATCCTGTCTTTACCATTACTAGATTCATGATCTTCTTTGTTTTCTTTTCTTTGTGGCCAATGTGTAGCACTGTTCAGGTAGTACTCTGGCTTTGTACTCGGGGATTACTCGTGGCATTGTTTGGGGAACAGTAATGTGGTACTGGGCATTGCACTGGGATTGATTGTGTACAAGGCAAGTTCCTTAACCTTGTACTCTCTCTCTGGCCAAGCTGTATGACAACGGGTAAGTTGCCTAACTCCCTGAATCTCAGTTTTCTCACACATAAAATATGAATCAAAATTGTATGGACCTCATAGGGCTTTTGGGGCCTGGAGCAATAGCACAGGGGTTAGGGTGCTTGCCTTGCATATGGCCAACCTGGGTTTTATCCCTGGCATACCATATAGTCCATTGAGCACTGTCAGGGCCAGGAGTAATTCCTAAGTGAAAAGTCAGGAAAACACTAAGCACCACTGGTGTGGCCCAAAATCCAAAACCAACAAACAAAACAAACAAACCAAAACCAAAAACACCATACACACACACATTCATAAAACCTCAAATCACGTAGGGCTTCTGAGAGAATTATGTATTAAAGTATACACAACCCATGGAACAAAGCCCTTAACACAGTAAATTCTATGTATATTTTACTATTATTTGAGATTTATGTAAATACTTACAGATTCCATTCATTCAAGTTTAACTGCAATAGAGTAGGGCCGGATTGATAGTACAGTAGGTAGGGCACTTGCCTTGCAGGTGGCGGATGCAGGTTTGATCTCCAGCATCCTATATGGCCTCTGAGCACGTTTAAGAGCAATTCTTGAACGTAGAGATAGGAGGTACTCCTAAGCATTGCCTGGTGTGGCCCAAAGCCCAAATTAAAAAAACCAAACTAACTGCAATAGTGTAACAGTTCCTAAAAAGGGACAGTTAGGTCAATGACCATTCTTTAACAGACCTTCCTGATCAGAAAATCTCCCTTAGGATTGATCCAGCTCTAAAATGTATGATCAAATACGACCTTGTTATGAATGGACTCAGTCCCATTCCCAGTACCACTGAGTGGCCTTGGGCTTGGGCGTTGAGGCCAGTGGGTGTGGTCAGGCCCAGGGTGCTCCCAGACCCTTGCTGAATATACTAGAGCTGAGCTGGGGAACAAACGGAGGCCCTCCCACCTGCTAGACATATGCTTAAGTACTTGAGCTATATCCTTGATCCCAAACTCTTTTTTTTTTTTTTTTAGCTTTTTGGGTCACATCCGGCAATGCACAGGGGTTACTCCTGGTTCATGCACTCAGGAATAACCCCTGGCGGTGCTCGGGGGCTATATGGGACGCTGGGAATCAAACCCGGGTTGGCCACGTGTAAGGCAAACCCCCTACCTGCTGTGCTATCACTCCAGCCCCAGTCCCAAACTCTTTAGCTTATGACAGAGAACTGAGATCAGAAGAAATGAAGACTTACTGATGTCCAGTGCCACTGACTATTGGATGATAGTAATACTCAAGCTGGAGTCTTTATCCCTAAGTGTTCCTTAGTGTATTTAGGTTTAATTAAAACTTCTCAAGGATCTGGAGATAGTTCAATGATAGAGTGCCTGCCTTGCACAAGTTTGATCCTGGACACCACCCTACCTGCCAAATTAAATCCAGTGGCATTGTCTTTTGGGACCACAACCAAGTGTTCGATCTCTAGCATTGTCACAATCATGCACATTTGCATACAGAGACCAAGTGTGGTTCCTAGTGAACACTGCTACAAATGGGGTAGTTCCTGGCAAACACTACAACCAAAAATGTGCCTGAGAACCACAACAAATGTGCCAGCACCAAAACCTAGTTGTGTATAACCCTCGTAATTTGGCAACAACCACTTAAAGGAAGACAAGTTTTAGAATGGAGAAGTTATGGCTCTAGTAGGGTCTTAAAATTTTTATACATCAGAATTGGGCCTTTTTTCTACTTTTGACTTCACCAAAAAAGTTTCTCCTATAATTACAATCTTTTCAGTAAATGTAAGCAGATTCTTTAAGATGGCATTTTGTGATTCATCAAAGACTTGTATTTTAGGCAACTGCTTGTTGAACCCAAGAATCCTCTATTGATTTTATTTTATTTAAAATTTTTTAAGTGGGGCTGGAGTGATAGCACAGCGGGTAGGGCGTTTGCCTTGCACGTGGCCAACCGAGGTTCGATTCCCAGCATCCCATATGGTCCCCTGAGCACCACCAGGAGTAATTCCTGAGTGCAGAGCCAGAAGTGACCGCCGTGCATTGCTGGGTGTGACCTAAAAAGCAAAAAAAAAAAAAATTTTAAAGTTTGGGGGGGCTTGGGGTCACACCTGGCAGTGTTCAGGAGCTGCTTCCAACTCAGGGTTCATGTGGGTTTATGATCAGATTCTGGCCTCCTGTACACAAAGCATGAACTACAGCCCCTTGTGCTATCTCTCCACCCTACTTTATTGCCTTTAATTCTTGCAGCAAGTCTAAGGGCTACTATTTTATTTTATTTTATTTTTTGCTTTTTGGGTCACACCCAGCGATGCTCAGGGGTTACTCCTGGCTTTGCACTCAGGAATTACTCCTGGCAGTGCTTGGGGGACCATATGGGATGCCGGGGATCGAACCTGGGTTGGCCGCGTGCAAGGCAAACGCCCTACCCGCTGTGCTATCGCTCTGGCCCCAAGGGCTACTATTTTAGAGGTAAGAAAACAGGGCTTAGAGAGAATAAGAAATCATTGAAAATTACAAAAGCTGTTATACTGATGGAACAGGATTCAAGCCCAAGCCCTTTTATTCAGAGACTTCTTCTCAAACAGTAAACCACCAGAAGGAAAAGTTCCGCCCTCTCTTTTTATTCTCACATGATACTTGTTTTAGGGTTACTCCCAGTAGTGCTCAGGGTATTATGTGGTGCTTGGGTCTAAAACCTTGCCTCGTGCATGCACTTCTGCCCTTTGAGTTGGTCCTTATTTTTGTTTTGTTTTGTTTTTGTCTTTGGGCCACATCCAGCAGTGCCTAGGGCTTTCTACTGGCAATTCCTGGCAAAGAGGGCCAGCCATTCAGTGTGAGGACCCAAGGCTGTTTTGCCGCTCAGGATCTGCAGTGTCAGAGCTGGCATCACACTGGAAAAATAAGCCAAAATGCAATTAGTGGATCCTCTGTTCTTAATTTCTTCCTATTCAAAATAAACAGCATGTCACTCGGGCACTTACTGGAGCAGCCTGACTCTGGCCCCACTAAATTCATTACCCTGAGACCTTCCTAATGCCTCTTGGCAGTCCATCTCTCTGCCGCTTCCTATATTCTCCCACTCACTTGGCTTCCCAGGTACCTCTGATCTCATGTCTCTGTGGACTCATTTTCCTCTTCTAGAATTTTTTTTCTTTTTGTGTCACACCCAGTGATGCACAGGGGTTACTCCTGGATCTGCACTCAGGAATTACCCCTGGTGCTGCTCAGGGGACCATATGGGATGCTGGGAATCGAACCCGGGTCGGCTGTGCGCAAGGCAAACACCCTACCTGCTGTGTTATTGCTCCAGCCCCTCTCCTAGAATTTTTTTTTTTTCTTTTTGGGTCACACCTGGCTGTGCACAAGGGTTACTCCTGGCTCTGCACTCAGGAACCGCCCCTGGCGGTGCTCAGGGGACCATATGGGATGCTGGGAATCGAACTCAGTTCGGCTGCGTGCAAGGCAAACGCCCTACCCGCTGTGCTATCGCTCCAGCCCCCCTCTCCTAGAATTTTTAAGCATGGAATCATATAGCATGATTTTTTCTCTGCCATCTTTCACAAAGCTATTTGTGATTCATCCAGGTTGTCATATGTAATCAGTAGTTCTTTCCTTTTTCTCTCAGTATAATCCCTTCATTTTGTTCCGAATTTTTATATCTTTATATATATTTTTACCAGTGGATAATAGTATTCAATATTAAAAATAAGCTTCTGCTCTCTCCGCCCTTGGACAAGCCCATGTTCTCTCCTGAGCATGTTACCCTGTATCTCTTACTCTCCACTCTCTCCCATTTTTCTCTTCCTCCTCCCCTTCAAAAGCCCTCCAAATTAAATCTGTTTACTTTATTTTTCTTATTTATTTTTTTGCTTTTTGGGTCACACCCGGCTATGCACAGGGGTTACTCCTGCCTCTGCACTCAGAAATTACTCCTGGCGGTGCTCAGGGGACCATATGGGATGCTGGGAATCGAACTTGGGTCAACCGCATGCAAGGCAAACTCCCTACCCACTGTGCTATTGCTCCAGCCCCAAAATCTGTTTACTTTAAAAAAATAATAAAAGGGGCCGGAGCAATAGCACAGCGGGTAGGGCGTTTGCCTTGCACATGGCCGACCCGGGTTCGATCCCCGGCATCCCATATGGTCCCCCAAGCACTGCCAGGAGTAATTTCTGAGTGCAAAGCCAGGAGTAACCCCTGAGTATCGCTGGGTGTGACCCAAAAAGCAAAAAAAAAAAAAAATAAAATAAAATAAAATAAAAATAAAAAAATAATAAAAAATAAAGCTTCTATGGACATTCATGTATGTCTTTATATGAATATATGCATATACTTTTGGGAAATTAAGTAGACATAGCATTTTAGGATCCTATACAAGATATATGTTATCTTCTTTGGTGAGGGTAAAAGGGAGATATTCCTGGCTCTGTTATCAGGAGTGACCCTGGTGATGCTCAGGGGACCATATGTGGTGTCAGGGTTTTGAACCAGGATCAGCCACATGCAAGGCAAGTGCCATTACTTCTTATACTATCTCTCCAGCCATATGTTTTATCCTTTGGGGAAAACAACAAACATTTTTTTTGAACAATTGTCCCATTTTATGTTCCCTCCAGCAATGCATATTCTTCCATGGGTCTCTGGCACTCCTTGGATTTTGCATATGTGCTGGAGGGCAGTGTTGTCACTGTCCTTGGCCTCGGCCTTTTCTATGGATTGTACTTGTAACTAACAATCTTGGGGTTGAGATCATTCCACCCTCTGTGACCAAACCCAGGCTAGCTACAAAACAGCAGTTTCTCCAAGAGCAGGATTCCTCTGCACAATGCAGCCCACCACATACACATGCATCCGCCTGAGCCTACCTCGTGACCCCCATGGTATTTTAGGGCCAAGGAGAACTCATGTAAATATTCTGAAGCATTGTGTTGCCTGTCAGACAATGTGTAATAAAGTACTTTGTTTTCCACCCATCTGCCATCCTCAATAAAACAGTGCCATGCTAATTTATTAGCATGTAAGTAAGATAAAAAAAAAATCCAGGCTTGAGAAAAGTGAGGGGGGGAACCCTGATAAAGATAGGGTTCTTTCAAAAACAAAGACTCTGAAAAAAAGAAGCAAAGTCTGGAGTTATGAAGAGATGCTTGGAAAATCCCCAAAGTCTTCATTCTTGCCCCAAAAAGTGAAGCAGCGGGGCCAGAGTGATAGTATAGTGGGTAGAGCATTTGCCTTGCATGCGGCCGACCTGGATTCGATTCCCAGCACATCCCATAGGGTCCCCCAAACCCCGCTAGGAGTAATTCCTGAGTGCATGAGCCAGGAGTAATCCCTGTGCAATGCCGGGTGTGACCCAAAAAGAAAAAAATAAACAAAAACAAAAAAGTGAAGCAGATGAAGACTTCCTGCTTGGCTGATCTATAAATGGGGTTGAAACCGCCAGCCAAGTGGTGTTGGAGGAATGACAATGGAGAGATAGCTCCTGGGTCCCAGTGACAAAGTACCTGTGACTGACGAACCAGAAGTCTCTAAGGAAGACTTGAGTTTGGTGGTGATGAGGGATTAGAAACTTTTTTCTTGAACAGGGAGCAAGAAACCCAGCAGAAATAATATGGATTCTCAGAAGAAAGGGAAATTATAGCATTGAAAGATTAGAGGGCATTTCTTAGTATAGAGCCCTACTGTCTACTGCAGCCACCAAATGCAAGTGTCCCTGACACATACACACACACCCCTGCCCTCCTTGTGTAGCTGTTTACCTGTTACTAAGCTATTGTTGCTACTAAGAGTTTGGTCCACAGAAGCGTCACAACTTTTCAGTCTTCAGTTCTATTTTGGATAGGTCAGTAAAAACTTTACATTTAACATAATCACTATTAAAATGGCATATTAAAGGGCTGGGGAGAAAGCTCAGTGGTAGAACCCTTGCCTTGCATGTGTTCTAGGCAAGGCCCTCAGTCTAACTCCTGGCAAGCAACAACATTCCCCACGCATTTAAGAGTACATCCCTCGTGTCATTTCAGCATTATGTGAAAACCGTCCTATATTCTACCACATGAAACAAACCTTCTGGCTCAACTGTGCCCCTGTTTCCTAGAGGTTTGTCTAAATGCCTGAACCTGCTTCACCAATGGTTTTGCTAAAATGGAAGCTGATGGTGTCTACTGGGTGGCTGAACCCAGGGACCACTCTGGAAGATACACAGTAGTAAGAGTCCATTCTTTTTTTTTTTTTTTTGGCTTTTTGGGTAACACCCGGCGATGCACAGGGGTTACTCCTGGCTCTGCACTCAGGAATTACCCCTGGCGGTGCTCAGGGGACCATATGGGATGCTGGGAATCGAATCCGGGTCAGCCTCATGCAAGGCAAACGCCCTCCCCGCTGTGCTTATTGCTCCAGCCCCCAAAAGTCCATTCTTCTAGTAAGTTGAAAGTTGAAATGTAAGTTATTACTTTTACCTTATGCTAGTCTGCTAGATAATTTTTTAAGTTAAAAAAAAAGGCTTTGTATTCAGAGTTGTGCAACCAATAAGTAGGATTATATATGTTATAAATTTTTATTGACTCTTGTACTATTGCCAGTGATCTGGTTGTCTGGTCTGCTACTTGGAAAACTACAGAGTGGTGGGCTAAAGGTGCCTTTCTTTGGCACATAAACTATGGAAACAAATCGCAGATGCCAACGGGAGTGTCTGGATCAGCAGTGATGTCCAAGATAAAGGCTCATTTGTTAAGACCAAATGAAATCAAACTGCTGAAAGGACTGGAGCGAGTTCTTTGCAGGCAGGAGGTCCAGGTTGATCCCTGGCACTGCATGGTCCCCTGAGCACTCCCAGTTGTGACCCCTAAACAAAACAAACAATTTCTTCCAAAAGTTGTCCTATTTGTTTCCTGATGAAAAAGGACATATCGTGCTGAATCTTCACCTGACTGTTCCTGACAGACTGATAACCTCTGACCTTTGACCCCTTTTGAGGATGCCTGTCTATTGGTGCCTCATTGTTATTGATTCTTTCAGTTAAGAATTTCTGTTCTAGACTCTCAGTCCAATCTGGCCAAACCACTGTAGCCTTGGAAAATAGTATTTGTCATCATTTTTGTTTCCTGTACCATGAAAATTGTGAATACTGAGTATTCAACCATGGGCTGGTGGTCAAAGCATTTTTCTGTTTTGTTTCTGGGAGATTTCTAGAGGTCCTCGGGAGACCTTCCTGGCTCTATACTCTAGAGACCCTGTGGTGCTGGAAATGAAATCCAGACCTCCTATATGCAAAGCATATGCTTAGCCTTTGAGCTAGTCTCTGGCCGCAGTCAAGGAATAGACATTCATTCCCCTTATCAATCTCAGATTGCTGACATCATTGAGGAATAGATGTGTATTATGTTTTTCAACTACATCTGGCAGTACTCAGGGGCCGGTCCTGGCTCAGTGTTGGGGGGGGGTCATCTCCAGTGGTCCATGGGGGGCCATGTAGTACCAATGGCTGAACTCAGGGCTCCTGTGTGCAAAGCCTGTGCTCTAGTCCACTAAGCTATCTCCCTGACCCTGAAAATAGCTTTTATTAATACATGATACATACACCATCAAATTTATCCTTTAAAATGTATAAAATTGTCTTTTAAAGGAATGTTTGCAATGAAGTACTATGTGTTTATTACAATAATAGATAACTATGTGTGGCCATTATAAAAGATGAAGTCATGAAATTTGCTGCTACATGGATGAATCTCAAGAGTATCATGTGGAGGGAAATGAGTCAGAGAGAGAGGGACAGACACAGAATATCCCACTCATCTACAGGATATAAAGAAACAGAGTAGGGGAATAACTAATACCCAAAGATAATGAAAACAAAGGACAGGAGAACTGGTCCTTAGTAGGAAGCTAGCCACTGTGAAGGGAGGGTTTGGAGGTCAGGAAAGGGACCACTATGACAATGATAGAGGGAAATAGTCTGGGCAAGGACTAGGTTCTGAAAGGAGGTAAAGTGATATGCATGATACTCTATTAGTAACAATATTGTAAACACAGGGCCTAAAAGGGAAAGGGAAAAATAGTTTCTGTTAGAGAGGCAGATGTGGGGTGGGAGAAAATTCAGGGAGATTGGTGGTGGGAGGTGAATATTGGTAAAAGGGTGGTGTTTGAATATTGTTCCCCTGAAACTCAGTCATGAATAGCTTTGTAATTCATGGTGACTCAATAAATTAATTTTTTAAGTTAAAAAAGACTATATTCCAATAAAAAGACTGTGAAACTATAAATAGACTTTTGCGAATGACTTATTTCATGTTGCATAATATTTTCAAAGTTTATCCATGTTGCAGCATACAACATAGTGAAGCATGTAATAGCATATTTCTTATTCTTTTTCCTGTCCTATTTTATGGATACCATATTTCATTTATGTTCTCAGCTATTGATAGGCATGGGGATTGTTTCTACTTTACAGCTCTTACCAATATGCCTCTATGAATATTTATATAAATGTTTTTCTACTCACGTCTTTTTTGTTGTTATTATAGATTGGGGGTTGTACTGGTTATGGTATTCACATGTTTTGTGGAAATGTGTTGGGTGTTGGGGTTGTACTCAAGGTACATTTGGCAGTGCTGATGATCAGATTCAAGAGTGTGGGCTGGTTATGCAGATTGAATTTGTAGCTTTAGGCATACAAGGCAGACACTGTGCTAGTGAGCTATTCCCCAGGGCCCTATCTTTTGGGGATATATATCTATGAGTGGAACTGTTGCATTATGTGACTGCTCTATGTTTAATGTTTTGGGTCAGGGTCACTATTTTCCAAAGTGGCTGCACCAAGAAATAATCCAAGCAACAACCTATCTGGCCCCTCTTTAGCTTTGTTTTGTTTTTGCGCAATATCTTATAGCCTACTTCTCCCTCTGGGAGAACCTGGCAAGCTACCGAGAGTTTCCTGTCCACATGGGAGAGCCTCGCAAACTCCCCATGGTGTATTCATATGCCAAAACCAGTAACAATGCTGGGTCTCATTCCCCTGGCCCTGAAAGAGCCTCCCTTGTTGGGAAGGATGAGTAAAGAGGGGCTTCTAAAATCTCAGGGCTAGGGTGAATGGAGACATTACTGAGACCACTCGAGAAATTTGATGATCAACAGGATGATGATAATGATGATGATGATGATGATTTTGGCCACACTCTACTGTAATCAGGAATCAACTCCTGGTGGACTTGGGTGAGCATGCAGGATGCTGGGGATTGAACCTGAGTCAGCTACATGTAAGGCAAGCGTCCTGCCTGCTAAACTATCACTCTGGCCTCTCTTTGGCTTATTTTTAAATAGGGTTATTTAATTATCTTCTGTTGTTGAGTTGTTTATATAATATGAAATTTAAAAAAATACCACAGCAGATACATTATTTCCAACTATTTCACCTAATCTGTAGGGAGTCAAAAGAGGGGGTTACTTTGCTGGCTGTGGTGACTGGTCCTGTCAATGGCGGGAAAACTGGTTTATATCACACTACTGTATTAGTCACACACACACATACACACTCGCACTCACACAGATAGAGTACATTTCTACTATATAGTGTGAATGTGTGTGTGTTGTGTATCTTCAACTGGTTCTTTTGCTCTGGAGTACAACGACCAACATAAGAACACATAAGAACCATGATGTTCTTTTGTTTTTGGGTCACATCTGGCAATGCTCAGGGTTTGCTCCTGGCTCTGCTCTGAGAAACCACTCTTAGTGGCGCTTGGGGGACCATATGGGATGCTGGGGCTTGGACTTGTGCCTTTACCGCTGTACTATATCTCTAGTCCCAGACCCATGCTGTTTTAGTTCTACAGCTTTGTGGTGACTGGTCCTGTTGATGTAGGGAAAACTGGATTATATCACACTACTATATTAGTCACACACAGAGTACTTTTCCACTATATAGGATGAACTAAGTTTTGAAATGAATGTATAAATCTTCCAACTTACTATACCCTTTTCAAGATAGTTTTGGCCATTCTAGGCCCTTTGTTTTTCTATGTGAACATTTGGATCAATTTGATGGTTTTTTTTTGTTTTTTGGGTCACACCTGGCGATGCTCAGGGCTAACTCCTGACTCTGCACTCAGGAATGACTCCTGGCGGCACTCAGGAGACCATATGGGATGCTGGAAATTGAACCCGGTCGGCCGCGTGCAAAGCAAACGCCCTACCCACTGTACTATCGCTCCAGTCCCTCAATTTGATAATTTCTGCAGAAGAAAAGCAACTTGAATTTTACTAGAAATATGCTATTACATGCTTCACTAGCATCTTAAACTCTTTACTCTTTAATTCAAAATTTATTTTCTAACTTTTATTTTAATTTCTTCTTAGAATTGTTATTTATTTATATTTTGGGTACTGGGCTACACCCGGCAATGCTCAGAAATTACTCCTGGTGGTGCTTGAGGTGCTTTAGATAATATCTAAAAGAGAACAAGACATATAGGATGCCAGGGATCAAACCTGGGTCAGCCACCTGCAAGGTCAGCACCTTCCCTCACTGTACTATTGCTTTAGCCCCAGAGTTGTGTTATTCAGAATGTGTTAATTTTGTTATTTAATTTCCAAATATTCCAAGATATTTCTTTTACTGATTCCTACTTCAAATTATGCTGTGATCAAAGGACATATCTCGTATGACTTAAGTCTTTTAAAATTTAGTTAGAAGGAAGGCCAGACCACTGAGCATTGAGCTGGGTGTCACCTGGAGCATTGCTGAGTGTGGCCCCCAAACCAAAACAAAACAAAATGATATTTTAGGGCTCTGAACCACTGTGCATTGCTGGATGTGGCTTCCATAATTAAAAAAATATATAGCACTGGAGCACTGTCGTAGCACTATCATCCCATTATTCTTTGATTTGCTCGAGTGGGCACCAGTAATGCCTCCATTGTGAGACTTGTTGTTACTGTTTTTGGCATATCAAATATACCACGGGTAGCTAGCCAGGCTCTGCCATGTGGGCGGGATACTCTCGGTAGCCTTGCCAGGCTCTCTGAGAGGGATGGAGGAGTTGAACCTGGGTCAGCCGCATGCAAGGCAAACGCTCTACCTGCTGTACTATCACTCCAGCCCCCCCCAAATATATAAAGCAAAAAATAAATAAAATAAGATTAAATGACTGAAGAGATAATGCAGGGGTTAGGGCACTTCTCTTACACATAGTTGACGCAAGCTCCATCCCTAACACCATGTAAGGTCCCCTGAACCCCACTGAGATCCCTGAGTACAATACAGGGGTAAGCAGCTCAGGTAAAACATCAACAAACAAACAAAAAAAAACAACTCAACAAACAAGATACTAAAAGATAATATCTAAAAGACAACAAAACAGGATAGCCAATCACCAATATCAAAAGGTGTTTAGCTTCCTGAGTCATTAAGAAAATTCTTAAAATTATACAATGAACCCGCCAACCCGCTAAATGTAAAGAACAGGCAATAAAAAGCGTTGGTGAGAATAAAGAAAAAAATAAGTCTCAGACTGGGTGGAAGTGTAGAATGATACAAGTACTTTGAAACACTGGTAATACCTGTTACAACAGAACTCACACATGTCCTGTGACTCAGAAATTCCACTTCTAGTGTCGGAGGGATCGAGTGGGTAGAATGTTTGCTTTGCACGAGGCTGACTCAGGGTTGTTTTTATTTCCTATTTTGTCTCTTTGGGTCATACCTGGTGATGCTCAGGACTGACTCCTGGCTCTGCATTCAGGAATTTGCCCTGGTGGTACTCGGGGGCCATATGGGATGCCAGGGATCAAACCTGGATCGGCTGTGTACAAGGCAAATGTCCTACTTGATGTACTATCACTCCAGCTCCAGATGAGGTTTGATTCTCAACATCCCATCCCACCCGTACCCTAATCCTGCCTCTGCCCGAGTGTTTCCTGAGTACACAGTGAGTAACCCCTGAGCAGCACTGGGTATGGCCCCTGAACCAAAATGAAAACAAAACAAGAAACAAAAGCAAAACAAGAAACTCCACTTCTAGATATGCTAATTGAAATGTATTTGTATGTTCATCAAAAATTGTTTAAGAATGTTTCTAGTAGCACTGTTTTTAATATCCCCCAGCTGGAAACAATCCACATGCTCATCAATAAGGGAATAGATAAGCTGTGGTTTATTAATTTATGAAACATGGTTCAGCAACAAACCAAACCAAAATATTACTCCTTGCAATAACATAAATGAATATTATAAACTTAATGTTCAACAAAATAAGTCACACACGAAAGTATAAGCAAAGGCAGGGAGCTAGCTCAAGAGGTTGGAATGCATGCTCAGTATACATGGTTCAGATCTCAGCACCACCTCATATGAGCACTGTCACAAGAAGCAACACCTGATCACTGAACTAGGAGCAGCCCCTGAGCACTACCACACGTGCCCCTGTCAAAAGATGTATAGACACATATCTATAAAGCCCCCCAGGTAGGAAAAAGTTGATTATGGTGCAAAAAGTAAGTTTAATAAGTCCCTTGGGAGGAAAGGTCACGAAGGAGCTCCTAGTGCTGGTAACATCCTTTCTCTAGACTGAGATTCTGGTTTCTTAGGTATGTTCATGTGTGAAAAACAGGTTGAATTGAGGACACTTTAGTTCAATAAAAACAGAAAAAGTTAGGCCAGAAGGATATGACAGGAAGTAGAGAACCTGTCTTGCATGTGGCCAACCCAGTTGCCATATATGTCTTATATTTTGGAAGGAGGGGCACTTCTGACCATGTTCAGGGCTTATTCTGGCTCTGCACTCAGGGATCACTCCTGGCTGACGTGGGGGGACCATATGTGGTGCCAGGGATCAAACACAGATAAACTGTGTGCAAGGCAAGTGCTCCACCCACTGACACATCACTCTGGTGTCACATTTGGTTCTCTTGAGCACAACTAGGGGTTCCTACTGAGCACAGGGCCAGGAAAAGGCATTGAGCACTACCAGACATGGCCCTCAGACCCAAACACCATCCTCTGTCCTCCCAAAAGAGAACAACAAAAAGCTTTCAGTAAAAATTTTTTTTTTTTTTTTTGCTTTTTGGGTCACACCTGGCGATGCCCAGGGGTCACTCCTGGCTCCGCACTCAGAAATTACCCCTGGTGGTGCTCAGGGGACCATATGGGATGCTGGGAATCGAACCCGGGTTGGCTGCATGCAAGGCAAACACCCTTGCATGCAAGGTGCTATCTCTCCAGCCCCCATCAATACAAATTTTTAAAGAAAACAAAAGTGTGTCCAGACCATCCAGGACTCCAGGGAAGAGAGAGATGAGAAATAAAATGAGCAACTAGGTGAAAAGTTGAGCTGCTGCTCTGCGCTTTATTTCATGTTCACTTCTGCCTAGCACATCCTTTGGTTGTCACCCAGTGTGTTCTTACACGTAGGGAAGGGTTGTCTTTGTTTTGCCACTTGTACAAGGAGCGAGCAGCCATGAGCAGGTTAATGACAAGATGAAAGCCCCACAAGTAGTCAGAGGAAGGGGGTACAGCACCAGAAACTGGATTCATTTTTTGTTTTTGTTTGGTTGGTTTTGGGGGGCCACACTCGGTGATGGTCCCCCAAAATCCTTGCAATAACATAATCCTTGTAATGCCCTGAGATTACTCCTACACTCAGGAATCACTCCTGGTGGGTTCAGGGGACCATATTAGATGCTGTGATCCAACCCAGGTCAGCCACATGCAAGGCAAACACCCTACCAGCTGTACCATTGCTCTAGCCCCAGAAACTTTTTTCTGAGCTTTGTGCACCAGGGTCTTTTGCTCCTGTTAGCTCAAATGACCACACAGACGTGAGGCTCTAAGTGGCAAATGCCTTCGGTAGGGTCTAGTGGAGTTTTGTCTTTGTATCTAAGTCCTTGTAATGCCAAAGATGAGGATAGTCTCTGAATTTCTTTCGTGGAACAGACTCAAAGCAGATAATTTGTCAGTCATTGTTATGTACAAATGTCAAGAGTTACCACTATAGGTCATAATAAGGTAATTTGAAATAACCATTTCCCCCTCTCTAAAAGCCTAATTACGGACTGTATTGAAGGAGCTGGAGGTTGGCTGCCGGGGCTGGGTCCCCAACCGCTGCCGCCATGCTCCAGGCCACTTTATGGACGCTCTGGCCGAGCCTCATGCAGGAATGAAGTCCCACGGAACCCATAATGCAGACCTTTGTGACCTCGGACTCTGGACTCAACAGGACCCGGAAGCAGAGATCCTCTGCCTGCTATTCCCCAATCTCTGGTGACCCAGGGATCACACCCATAAGCCACACCCTGCCGGCACCAGATAATCTCCCCATGGCCACCCTCCAGATCTCAACGGCTGCTCCTCCCAGACAGGAGTATAAAATGAGGTCCCCATAGCCATGCCACGGGACTCTGTGCCAGGTTGTTTTCACTCAGGACAACCCAGAGGGGGTCAGGTAAGAACCTTCCCTACCCCAAGGGACCCAGCCCTGGCAGCCGACCTCCACTACCCAACCACTGCCATGCTCCAGGCTGCTTTCCGGACCCACGGCCACGCAACACATTATAAAACACTTCCTACCCATTTTCCATAATTACCACACCATATTTGATGGAG
Organism: Sorex araneus; assembly: GCF_027595985.1. Taxonomy (NCBI): domain Eukaryota; kingdom Metazoa; phylum Chordata; class Mammalia; order Eulipotyphla; family Soricidae; genus Sorex; species Sorex araneus. Next base: position 118,143,395 of record NC_073306.1, on the reverse strand, counting down.
TTCAGACAGTAGGCAATAAATCATAGAGAGTCATATATATATATGTATGTATATATATATATATATATATATATATATATATATATACACATACCTCTCAGAGAGCCCAACAAGCTAACGAGAGTATCCCACCTGCACGGGCAGAACCTGGCAAACTATCCGTGGCATATTCAATATATCAAAAAAAGTAACAATAGGTCTCATTGCCCTGACCCTGAAAGAGCCTCCAATAATTGAGAAAGATGAGTAAGGAGAGGCAGCAAAAATCTCAGGGCTGGAGGAATAGAGACGTTACTGGCACCCGCTTGAGTAAATAGATGAACAACGGGATGACAGTGATACAGTGATTGAAGGAGCTGATGGCACTTGACAACAGAATAAACCAAAGGAAGATGGGGAACACAGCACACCAGGAATCCTATCTGCAACAACCATTTCTAAACCAGTGAACAGAGGCACATTTCCCATCCTTTCATCTTTTGAACACGATTCAAATGATGGTTTAGAATGTTATGAATTTAGTACTTTTGCTCTAAGCTGGTTTTTACTTGTTTTGGTTTTGATTGGGGCCACACCTGGCCATATTCAGGGGTTACTCCTGGCTCTGTGCTCAGGAATTATTCTTGGTGGTGCTTGGGGACCGTATGAAATGCTGGGGATCAAACATGGGTAGGCCATGTGCTAGGGAAACACTTGACCTGCTGTACTATCTCTCTAGCCCTAAGCTGATTCTTTTTTGCTTATTTTAAGTCACACTCAGTTCTTAAACAGGAGTCTGGCTTCCTGTTTAGTGCTGAGGAGGAAGAGTTCGTCGGGTTGTGCTCTGTGCCTAGGGAACCAGGTGGTACACGGTGCAAGGGATCAAACCCAGGCCTTCTGCAGCAAAGCCTGTGCACCAACTCTTTGAGCTATCTCTCAGAACCTAATGTAAGTTCTTCTTTAAAATAGCTGAAGATAGAGGTCAAGCCAAAGTGATAGCACAGTGGAGAGGGTGCTTACCTCGCACAGCCAACAGCACCCATATGGTCCCCAGAGCATGGGCAGGAGTTATTCCTGAGTGCAGAGCTAGGAATAAGTCCTAAGCACCATGGGGTGTGACTCCAAAACAAAACAAAACAAAACAAAAATACGTGAATACATGGAAAAATGATCTGAAAGAGTCTGAGGAACAGATGGAAGCAGGACTGGTGGCTGTCTAAGGCGATTTATGGCTGGTTTCTATCTCTGAGGGGGTCACCAGGGGGACGAAGAAAACTTTCTCCCTCCGCAACATCCCATTCCTCTTCTTGCTTGAGAGCTGACCTACGAACAAAATGCAGACCTCAAAGGGCTCTAGGGATTGCTTCACCCCCAGAACCAGCTGCATAGGTATTTAAATTGGACACAGATGCTGGTTTTATGCTTCTTTCTAGCTTCCTCCCCCCAAATAGGAACCAATATTCCCAACCCAACTGAAATCAGTTTTATCTTGATCTACTTCTTTACGTTGTGAAATCACACAGCACATGTCGTTGCTGCCTTCCCCACTTTCCACAACCTAATTATTTTGCCTACTGTATTTTATTTCTCTTCTATATGAATTTTTCTCTCTTTTTTTAACTACTGTCCCAGATCCTGTCCCTCCCACTCCTGCTTGACTCTGAGCATTTAGTTCCTTCACTTCTCTATATAACAGCATCTTTGTGAAAGTGTTTAAAATTTACATCTATGCGGAAATTCTTGGTAGTGAGAAACAGTCCAGGTGCAACTGAGAGATGGTGACTTTTATGTTGACTGCTGAGCTCCCTTCAGACTGTCTTGAAGAACCAGAAACAGTCCTTTTCCCAGACTGCATTCCAACCAAGAGTCATTTACTCAAAATGAGGGTGACTGCTATCAATTTTAAAACAGCCAATTATGCATAATTGTCTCACTTTGGGTTATATAATTCCTTATATCCATGACTCTGCAACGCTCCAATAGCATCTAGGATGTGGTTTTCCAGATTGACGGGTCTGCTTTTCAAAGCCTCAACCTGACAGAGATTGAAACCAAACACTTCAACCTCCAGCTTAATTCTTTTGAGGTAAAGGTTGATCCCGTTTCTACATCTGTCTAACAGGATGTTGGGATCACCCAGAAAAAAAAATAAATCAAAAGGCTATAATGGGCCCTCATTCTGATAATTACCTTCACATGGGGCCGCCCTGCTGAAGGTTGTGCCCCAAATGCAGCTGTTGATACGAGGACTCCCATCCGTAGCGAGACCCCCGTGCTTTAAGCTGAGAAGCAGACAAATCCCCTACCTTCAAGGGGAGTCAGAGTCTTTCCCTTCACGTTCACCGCAGTTTGACCAACAGAAAGATCTCGTTCCCAGGGCTGGATGATTTCTAACTCCATGCTCGGCGGCCTGGTTCCGTTCCTTCCCGGACTGGCTCTTCATACTGCCCCGGTGTCGGCTTTTTGCAACATGGCTGCTTCCTCCAAGAGGTTCTTCTCCCTCACTACATTTATTTCCAGAGAGCTCTGTACACCGACACGAAAGGGTACAGACCCGCAAACTTCTCTTCCCTGGAGCCATCTCAGCTACCTGTCTACAGGGGACGGGCAGGGTCCAGCTACTTTTACGATGTAGGTGTTTACATGGTTGAGCAGAATTCTATACCCGAAGAAGAAACGGTAATTCTGAAACTCAAAATTAGTGGCATGTCCCAGGCAAAAGTCATGTAAGCCCGACAACTTGGGGGCTTTTTTTTTTTTTTTTACTATAGAAGAAACAAAAGTAGAAAGCGGTAAAGTAGAAGAAGAAGAAGAAATTGAGCCCATAGATATCTTACTATCATATATGCTATACTGTACCAAAACACCCACCGAGAAAGAGAAAGAAATTTCTTCTTCCCATACTGGGGCTCACCTCTCACCGGACAGGACCCCGTCCCAGGGCGCAGCTCTCAGCAGCGGTCTTTATGATCCAGAACTGTTAATTCCAGTTCAAAGGAAGAGTTCTGAATCAGGATGTCGTTTTCAAATCAATGGTTCACTAAGTGGAATCCGGATCGCTGGCTGGTCTGCAAAGATTCTTCCAATCGTTCTGTGGGCTGGATCAAAATGTAGAGCACAGAAGTGTTTGGGGTGGGGTGTTCCCCCCCACTTTGAAAATTTTCCACTTCAATCAAAGCAGAAAAGCACCAAAACAAATGTATTTGAAGAGAACTATAAATAATCACAGGGATTCTCTAAGAGCACCTCAATTATGTTTTGTTTGCTGACTTGTTTATTTAATCGAGTAAATAGGTGAGCTTCTTGCTTTGTTCAAATAGGCTAAGGCTTACAAAATTTGAGACTTTCCAGACCATAGGAACAAATTAACTTTGCAAACATACCTTTTTTGGCGGCAGGGGGGCATACCCAGCAGTGCTCAGGGCTTACTCCCGTTTGCTCTGGGATCACTCCTGGCAGACTCAGGGGTGGGGGATGGGGATCATTTATATGATACCAGGAATCAAAACCCGTGTCAGCATACAAGGCAAATGCCCTACCCAGACCTCTCTGGCTCCAAAACATACCTTTCCCAGGGCAGGAATGTCCTTTCTTCCTTAGCTTCCTGCTTTCCAGGATGAGTTACTCCTGGTTTTGCCACTTCTCATTGCTTTCTAGCTCCTTGCCCACATCTTGGAAGTGAGAAGCAGCCACAACCAGGAGAAACCCTTCTCTGTGGCCACAGCTGTCTTTACTCCAGTTTCCAGGGCGCCAGGGCTCAGGTGTGGGGCGAGGGGGCTGGGAATGCTGCGAGGGGCAGCTCCAGTAGATCTGTTTTTCTTCATCTCTCCCCACAGCAAGAGTTAACCCCAGCAGAGTCGGGGCTGCGGGAGAGGAGTTTTATGAGTTATCTAAGAACCCGATGTGTAGCAGGACAAAGCTGCCAGGCCATGAGAGCTACTCAGTGGCCAGGAGATACAATTTAGTGCTTATAGCAAAGTTTGCTTTTCCCTCACTAAATAGAGCAACACGTACATGGAGTTATTTGTTGAGCCAACTTCAAAACAGAGAGGCAACCGATGCCGGAAGGTAACGAGTACGGAAGCTATAAATTAGAATGGACTTGGGGCCTCTAATTGGATTCTGCTAAAGTGTTTGCAACACCATTTACCTAGAATTCTATCCTATGCACAAAACACTCTCTGAGAATTTGGAAGCCAACCTGAATTACACAGACACCATTAACCCTCGTTGTCCTTGGGTGCAGACAGCCCCTCTCCGAATAAATACAGCATTATTCTTCCCACCTTATTTGACAAGGTAAAAAAGACTTTGTGATTTTTTTTTTAAAGAAAGCAGAAAAAAATAACAACAAACTAATCCCAACACCTGGATAGAATTTATTACATACCTCTCTGAACCCCCTGCTTCTTGTTCTGGCTAATGATTCCCTCTGCAGTCTGCAGAGCCTCGGCTCTCAGAGAATGAAACTTTGCTGCTAATTATTGCAAGTCGGTTAAATAGGCTGTCAAGTTGCTGTGGCGGTGACAAGCCTATGGCAGAGGGAGAGGGGTAATACATGCCCGTAAACACTCACATGGGGGAGTGCGGCACTCTCTGTGTGTGTATGTGTGTGTGTGTGTGTGTGTGTGTGTGTGTATGGTGTTGTGTGTGATGCTCAGTGGGAGGGCTATTGCCACATCTGAAGAAACTGGAGGCCCTCCACTGGTGACATGGTATCCCTCCACCTGAAAACCTGCCCCCTGCAGGTAAATGACATAAACCCGCTCAAGTTTCGGGGAAATATGTGTAAGCTTTCTTTTGTGGTGAATATTTCTGGATACCTAAGGTATAGCAGGAAGAGGACCACAGTTTTAGCAATCTTTTTTTTTTGTTTTGTTTTTGTTTTTTTGCTCTTTGGGTCACACCCAGCAATACTCAGGGGTTACTCCTGGCTCTGCACTCAGGAAAAACTCCTGGCGGTGCTGGGGGACCACATGGGATGCCAGGGATTGAACCTGGGTCGGCCGCGTGTAAAGCAAACGCCCTACCCGCTATACTATCGTTCTGGTCCCATTAACAGACAATCTTGTTTTATCTTCATCTGCTACTGAGAAGCTCTGTGATTTGGAGCTAATATTTCTGCCCTTCATGAGATTCGAGTTTTGGGGATGTGGGTATATAACATCCTTAGTGGAGACACTGGGGAATGAATTGAGATAACAGTGCGTCGTGCTCAGGATGGGATCCATGCACATGAATGCATATGAATCTGAGGAAGCGCATTATGGCAAAGGAGGGAACTCTTTGGTTTCATTTTTTTGTTCTCGTTTTTGTTTTTGCTTTTGGGTCACACCTGGCAATGCACAGGGGTTACTCCTGGCTCTGCACTCAGGAATTACTCCTGGCAGTGCTCAGGGGACCATATGGGATACTGGGAATCGAACCCGGTTGGCCATGTGCAAGGCAAATGCCCTACCCGCTGTGCTACCACTCCAGCCCCTGGTTACATTTTTGAGCCACACTCAGTGGTGCTCAGGGTCTACTCTTGGCTTGGTGCTAAGGGTCACTGCTGGTGGTACTCAGAGGACCATGTGGTTGGGGAGCCAACCCACACCTCCTGCATGGAAAATGTGCACTTGGCCCATTGAGCTACCTCTCTACCCTTGGATTCTTTCTCATAATTTTAATGGGAACCCAAGCAAAGGGGGTCAATGACTGCCAGGGATCCCTGTCTTACTGCAAGTTTCTGCTCACGTTTTAAGTGAAATATGTCAGACGGAGAAGACCACATTATTTCACTCATATGTGGAAGGGAAAAAGGCAGAGCAAATGAGCGAATAAAAGAAATCAAGAATAGACCCTTAGATTCTGACAACAGAAGAGTATTTACCCGGAGGAAAGGGGTTGTGTGGTGGCAAATGGCAAAGGGGCCTATTTCATGGTGGTGGGAGGGAACGAGCATTTTGGTGGAGAGTCTGATCACTGTCACTGTCATCCCATTGCTCATCAATTTGTTTGAGCAGGCACCAGTAACGTCTCTCATTGAGAGACTTTTTGTTACTGTTTTTGGCATAATATAAAATTAAGTGCTGTAAACTTGAAACCTATATAATGTTATAGAGTAATGTTACTTCAATTAAAAACAATTTTTAAGTGGATTGGTGGAAATACACTGAATTGGAAGTTAGAAAGTCAGGTTCTAGCCCTGATTGTGGTAACAAATAGAGTTAAGGAAATTTAGACAAGACATTTTAATCTTCAGATTTGTTTCCTCACCCACATAAAATAAATCTTCATAATTTTATTTGCCTAAGAACAATATTATTGTGAAGCTTAACTAAGGAAGGTTGTTTATAAGATATATGTAAAACATAAGAGATATTTTTACATTTATTTCTTTTTTGTCTTTTTGGGTCACACCCGGTGATGCACAAGGGTTACTCCTGGCTCTGCACTCAGGAATTACTCCTGGCAGTGCTCAGGGGACCATATGGGATGCTGGGAATCGAACCCGGTCGGCCATGTGCAAGGCAAATGCCCTACCCACTGTGCTATCGCTCCAGCCCAAGAGATACCTTATTTAGTTCAAAAAACTTCACAACAACCCTGCAAATCTTGGGGGGCTAAGATTTGCAGGGCCTAATACAACCTGAGAAGCTTACCTGAAATTTAATTTCAACTTCCTTCTGTGACTGACAAAAATAAACTATACCTGGGCTGGAGAGATAGTCTAAAGATCAAGGTGGCTGCCTCGTACTCAGCTATGGCAGCGACCCTAGTTTGAGTCCCTTCACTGCCAGGCCTGGCACAAAGCACAAAGCCAGGTGTGGCCTCAAGCACTGTCTAGTGTGCATGCCTCCAAATAAAGTAATCTACAGTTGATGATATTCTTTTTTGTTTTTTTTGTTATTTGGGTCACACCTGGAGATGCGCAGGGATTACTCCTGGCTCTGCACTCAGGAATTACTCCTGGCGATGCTCGGGTGACCATATAGGATGCTGGGAATAGAACTTGGGTTGGCCACGTGCAGGGCAATTGCCCTACCACTGTGCTATTGCTCCAGCCCCCCAGTTGATGATACTCTTATCCAAGCCTTAAACAGGCTCTTGGGTTCTGTGCATAGTCCTTAAAGGATAGTGAGGGGGGCCAAGAAGACAGCTGTACAGGCTGAGGATGCGCTTTGCATGCAGGAGGCCTGGATTCAATCCCTTGCACTGCACGGTCTATGAGCCCTGAGCAGGAAATAACCCCTGAAAACACTGTCATATGTGGCCCCAAATCCAGACAAACCAAAACAAAAAGGGGGGAGAGGCAACGAGAAACAACAGCAGGAGATGGGTGAAGATTTAGACATTTTATAAATTTTTTCCAACTGCATAGTAGTTGTTTCTGGGGACAATAGCATATTTTTTGTTTGTTTTGCTTCTAGACCATACCTGGCAGTGAACAGGGCTACTTTGACTTGGTGCTTGGGAGTTGTTCCTGGTGGTACTCAGGGGATCACGCAGTGCCTGGACTCTGACTGGGGCTTCTGCACACAAAGCATGAGCTCAGCCCATTGAGCGACCACTCCAGCCCAGGGCCCAGGTTTCTGATGGCTAGAACTGAGAGGTCTGTTTAGAGTTAATACACGTGAAGAACTTGCTCCCTGCTCCAATCTCAGGATACAGGGGAGCAAGTCACAAGGCCTGGGAAGCATGCAAAAGGTTAAGCTTAGGACAAATTCACCTTCAAATTCCTGATCATCGGGGCTGGAGCAATAGCACAGTGGGTAGGGCATTTGCCTTGCACACAGCCAACCGGAATTTGATTCCCAGCATCCCATATGGTCCCCGGAACACCGCCAGGAGTAATTCCTGAGTGCAAAGCCAGGAATAACCCCTGTACATCACTGGGTGTGACCCCCCAAAAAAATAATAATCCATGATCATCCAAGATTTGTAGAACACTAACTTTCAACATCAGCCCCTCCCCAGGAGAACCATGTGCTTGCTCGACCTTTCAGTTTCCCTCCCGTCTAAAACAAGCCCTCTAAAAATCTACCTGAATGCTTCTCCCGCCTGCATGGACACGGGGATGGACGCGCGCGCGCGTACACACACACACACACACACACACACACACACACACACACACACACACACACATATACACTCACACACTCTTTCCCCTACAAATAATGTCTTTTTCATGAAACCACTGCTGCAGTGGGTTAAGAGGGAGGAGAAAGGAGGCAGCACATGAACAGTAAGAGTTAGCATTCAGTCTTTCCCCAGGCACCCTGGCTTGGTCTACAGAGCAGAAGATACTGTGAGCTATCCCAGTTCTGGAAACACAGTCCCTCCTCCCCAACATAAACAATTTCTGTTCCCGTATCAGTAAGGACAGGAAACTGAACGCCACTGTAACAAGCCCTGTATTTAAAGTCCCCAAGCTGATCTAAGCTTAATCTTGCCATACTGAGTCTCTGTGGTCTTTTTAAAAAAATTTAAAAAAAATTTTGGGTCTCACCCGGTGATGCACAGGGGTTACTCCTGGCTCTGTACTCAGGAATTACTCCTGGCAGTGCTCAGGGGACCATATGGGATGCTGGGATTCGAACCCGGGTCGGCCACGTGCAAGGCAAACTCCCTACCCGCTGTGCTATCGCTCCAGCCCCTCTGTGGTCTATCTTTTAGTATGAATTTATTACTATTATTTTAGAAGCCTACCTGGGACTGGAGTGATAGTACAGAGGGTAGGGCATTTGCCTTGCATGCGGTCAACCCGGGTTCGATTCCTCCATCCCTCTTGGAGAGTCCGGCAAGCTACCGAGAGTATCCCGCCCGCATGGCAGAGCCTGGCAAGCTCCCCGTGGTGTATTCGATATGCCCAAAACAGTAACAACAAGGCTCACAATGGAGACGTGACTGGTGACTGCTCAAGGAAATCGATGAACAGGGACAACAGTGCTACAGTGCTATAGTGCTACCTAGAAGTGCTCAGGGGCTTATGAGTCACTTCTGGCAATACTTGGGGTCACTAGGGCTATACCTGACAATGTTCAGGGGATCTTACAGTGGCAGGGATTAAACTCAAACCTCATATTTGTAAGGCTTTACACTCCAGTCCTTTGAGCCAATTCCTTGTGAATATATTTTTAGTGCCTGTAGATGCTTCAGAAGCATCTGGGGAAAACCTAAAGTTCTTTTCGATAACAATACCTCGAAATCCTATTGCTCATCAATTTGCTCGAGCGGGCACCAGTAACGTCTCCATTGTGAGACTTGTTACTGTCTTTGGCATATCGAATATGCCATGGGTAGCTTGCCAGGCTCTGCCGTGCGGGTGGGATACTCTCGGTAGCTTGCCAGGCTCCCTGAGAGGGACAGAGGAATCGAACCCGGGTCGGCCATGTGCAAGGCAAACACCCTGCCCACTGTGCTATCACTCCAGGCCCAATAATAATGGTAACAATAATTTAATTTTGCTGTGAAACTGTACAGGCCTGAGGATCAAACAGGGTCAGTGGCATTCAATACAAGCACTATAAATACCTTGTACTACCTTTGACCCTCTAGACTTTAGAGAAGATGATCTGTTTAGATATGAAATAAACAGAACAATAAAGCAATGCTTGATTAAAATTTCTAAAATGTTTTCATCAGTTAATGAGAGTAAAGAATAAATAGGGGACCATTTTAATTTAATTTGGAGATGATCTGATCGGAGACCTTCAGGGGACCCTGAGGTTCCAGGGAGTAGGCAGGTTCTCCTCAGCCATTCCTACTGGAACTCCCAGCAGTCTGGCCAGAGGAGCATCCGGTGGCCCAGGAAAGCAGCCCCTTAGCTTGAGCATGTGAGATTGCCAGGACTTGGGGCAAGCACCCCTCTTTCACCCCAAGAAGCTTGTCCCCTGGCTGGCTCTCCTTCAAATTGTTCGGGCCTGTGATCTTTATTGCCAAGCGAAACGTATGGTTTTAATTCTCGCTCCTGGCTTAGCGAGCGTTTCATGTCTGTGGCAGCAGGAAGTCTTCTGGACCGTTCCAGCAGCTGTTTTGGCCTCCGAGGAGAGTCTTGGTCTTTCTTACCAGCTAAGTATGGCACCGGTAGAGAGCAACGCACAGCACGGAGGAAGAAAACAAAGTAGGAGTAAAGGGACATTCCTGGGGTGCCCAGAGGCAGGCACCAAGCTCTGGCACCTGTGTGTATCTTTCCCTCTCCATGCTGCCCTTGTACCTCCAGAGCAGTCTTCCTGGGAAATGACCTTTCCCTGGAAGGAGAGAGCAGGACCTTTTCAGAAGAGACCGGGAAGGCCAACTTCTCAGGTGGTCTCACTTCACTCCCTAGCACACTGTTTTAATTTTTTCCTGGAACTCTTAATTACATGACACTGTATTGTTTGTTGAAAAATTTTGCATTAATCTCTTTAGCCTACCATCATGTAAGTGCCATCTTGTATCCTCAGTGCCTGGAATAGATCTTGCAGTGGCTGGAGAGAAGGACAAAGATTAGGGCACTTGCTTTGCATATGACCAAGCTTGGTTTGATCCCTGGCACTTCATATGGTCCCCCAAGCATTGCCAGTGGTGACTCCTGAGCACTGCTGGGTGTGCCCTCCTCCCCAAAGAGTTCCTGCGGCACAGCATCTTTTAAATAAACATATACTGAAGGAGGGAGTAAGGAATGGAGGCTAGAGTTAGGAGGCTCAGTCAAGGAAAACTAGGAAAAATTCCCATGGGTTACATATGGCCAGAAAGAACAGAGATGATCAGGCAGGAAACTTGCAATCAGTAACCCAAGTCTCTTAAGAAGTGGAAATGGAAAGTGAAAATGAAAGAATGACATTTTGCTTGATGCTTTCCAGATTTCATCTCCAGGCTAACGGGCCTGCCTTCCTGGGCCACTGGGCGCTCCTGTTCAATACTTTCTGTGTGCCCAGAATTACGTTAATAACCTCAGATGCATAGATGAAGTAACAGGCTGAAGACGACGAGAAGAGCAAATGAAGTTAAGAGTGATTCTTCATTCAGTTTTCCAAGTCATTCACAGCGTTCACCCTTTGACAGGAAACACAATGGGCGGGGAGTGGGGGAGAGACATGAAGACGGAAGACCTAAGAGCTCTTTTGGTGGGGGGGGGGGCGTGGTAGAACAGAGCCCAGAGCCATCCACTCAGTGCTTGGGTGCAGTTCCTGGCTCTGTGCTCAGGAGTAACCGGGGTGGTGCAAGTTCCTTGCTCTCTGCCCCCCAAATGAGGCTGTTCTATCAGGAATGTTAGTAAACTTTGAGTAAGGGAACACGTCATAGGAAACTATAAGAGGTCAAGCGACAGAGCAAATGCTTAGGACATGCAAGGCCTGAGTTCGACCCCCAGGCCCACATGGCTCTCTGGGCACCACTGGGTGACGCCCTTATATGTCAAGATTAAAACAAAAAGAATAAAACTCCTCAGGATGGGGCTGGAGAGATAGCACAGTGGGGAAGTGTTTGCCCTGCATGTAGCCGACACAGGTTTGATCCCCGGCACCCCATCTCGTTCCCTGAGCATGGCCAGGAGTGATATCTGAGTATAGTGTGAGGAATGAGTCCTCAGCACAGTCAGGTTGTGACTCCAAAACAAAACAAAAAATCCTCAGATCTCAATTTGTTCCCTGTGCAGTCAAATCTACAGCCATGTAATTTCTCTATGCTTATGTCATTTTTTTCCCCCAGTTTATTTGGGCCACTCCCGACAGTGCTCAGGGGTTACTCCAGGCTCTGCTCTCAGGAATCACCCCTGGCAGTGGTGGGAGGGCGATACGGGATGCTGAGAGTTAAACCTGGGCCAGCGGCATGCAAGGCAAGTATTCTACCCACTTACCCACTATAGTATTGCTCTGGCCTACCCTGCTTATGTAATTAAATATATTCTTCTTTCCCTCTATTAATTTGTCTGATGTTAATTTGTTCATTGGGTCAGTCCAAGTAGAACCCAGAGAGGTAGAGGCAGTCTGCCCAGAGGATGAAATGGTACAAATTTGGATCTTTTACCACCCTCTGGCCTACTTCCTTTTCCGGAAGGGCTCCATACTCTGGGAACAGGGTATGAGACAGGTACTGCTTCTGTGTTTGACTTGGGAACAACTGTCACTTTTCTGTGGTTTTAGCTATTTCTGTTCCTCACAATCAAGTGAGCCATTCTATTTAGTCTTTGAAACAATGCCTGGGTCTCAGAGGTCACAGAGCTATTTTGTCTGTGACCAGAAAGGTTCTTAGGATGAAAGTGAAACAGTACAGAGTATCCCCTGTGGCTGGCTTGAAGGGTGAATGACCCCCTGCTCAGAGAAGTGAGAAAAAGCAGAAAGGGTGATCCCTGCAATTTGGGGACCTCAGTAGAAGAGTTCTGACCCAGCTAGGTTTCAAGAAAGGACCCTAGAATAGACCATTTGCATGAGTTCAGAACATGGGCGGCAGGCAAGGACTGCTAGGAATCTTCTCTCAAAAACACCTATAAACTCCTAGAGAAGAACCCATGACTGAATTTTTTGACTCAGCAGTGAGTGGGAATCAAGAATATTTATTTCAGGAAATGAAGGAACTATGGCAAGTCCATGACCTGGATGTCATGGGACTAAATGGCACCTTTTTCTATCAATCTGAACATTTGCAAGGTTTTAGGTTTCCAGGCTCTAGCCTGATTTATTTACCCCGCCCTTCAGCTGTCGGACACTGGAAATGTTCCAGTGCCTCTCTTGCCCATCTACCCAGAGCCCGAGCCAAAGGTATCATCCCTGGTACAGCGAGGCGCAGGGCAAGCAGGACTGGACTAGCTGAGCTTCAGGGTCTGCCCAAGCCGGTCTGTGAAACCACTCACAAGTCTGCACTGCCCTCTGGTGGTCACAGAGCACTTTGCGCTTGGGAGACCCAGGAGCCGAGAGAGAAGAAACGTCAAGAGGGGCGATCACCATTTGGACGCTGAAATAATCGTTTTGTAATGTCACTATGTGGTGGTTAGCGTAAATTTAAAGCTCAAAAAATTATAAGGATGAAATTCTAGGTAATTTAGGTTTACCTAAAATTTTCCCCATTTTTCCCATTGAAGACTAAAAAAAAAAAAAAAACAAAAAAAAAACCTTAAACTACTCCACCCTGCCAGAATGATAGGAGTTTGCATTGCACGCAGTCAACCCAAGTTTGACCTCCCAGCATCCCATACGGTTCCCTAAGCCCACCAGGAATGATTCCTGAGTCCAGAGCCAGGAGCAATCCCTGAGCACAGTCGGAGGTGGCTCCCAAACCAAAAACCAGCCAAACAAATCAATGCCATGCACTGTAAAAAGGCCACTTTACTTTAGGGGCTGGAGAGACAGCACAGCTGGTAGGACACTTGCCTTGTCTGCATCCGACCCGGGATTCAATGCTTGGCATTCCATATAGTCCCCCAAGCACTGCCAGAAGCACCATAAGGAGTAACTCCTGGGTGCAAGTCAGGGGTAATCCCTGAGCATCACCAGGTGTGGACCCCCAAACCCTCCTAAAAAAACAAAAACCTAAAACTACCTTTCTCACATAATTTATTTATTCAAATATAATAACAATAATTATAATTTAAAAATTATTTGCTTTTTGGGTCACACCTGGCGATGCACAGGGGCTACTCCTGGCTTTGCACTCAGGAATTACCCCTGGTGGTGCTCAGGGGACCATATGGGATGCTGGGAATCGAACTCAGGTCACTGTGTGCAAGGCAAACGCCCTACCCGCTGTGCTATTGCTCCAGCCCCCCAAATATAATTATTAATAGCTTATCTTTTGCCATGAACTATGCAAAAGAAGATAGACATTGTCACTCTGCAAAACGTACAAAACAGGGGGGCTGGAGAGATAGCACAGCGGGTAGGGCGTTTGCCTTGCATGCGGCCGACCCGGGTTCAAATCCCAGCATCCTATATGGTCCCCTGAGCACGACCAGGGGTAATTCCTGAGTGCAGAGCCAGGAGTAACCCCTGTGCATCGCCAGGTGTGACCCAAAAAGCAAAAAAAAAAAAATACAAAACAGACAAATAAGTATCTTTATATTATAAGCACATTATTGTGAAATAATAAAAATAATAAATGAAATTGTTTATTGATAGAAGTATACCTATGATATGAGCACCTAACTGTCAAAAGGGAGAAGGCTAGTCAGGTATGGCTTGAAAGAAATGACTAAACTGAATCTTAAACAATGAGCGAATTAAGCGTATGGGTGGGGAAGTTGATAACAGAAAATCACATTTTCTTTTTGGGTGGGCGGCACACCCAGCAGTGCTCAGGGCCACTCCTGACTCTGTGCTCAGGAGTCACAGCTGGCCATGTATGGTGCTCAGGGCCCATATGCAGTACCAGGATGCAAACCAAGGTTGTGGCCATAGCCACATACTATGTAAGTGCGTAAAGTTTGTACTTTCTCTTCAGCCTCCCCCCCCTTTTTTTGAAGCGCTCGGCCCTGCAAAGCAAACAAAATTCTCTATCATTAGAATGATCTTTCTAGGCTCACAGCCTGAAAGTTCCTTTATAATGCAAATGGAAGAGAAGTATTATTTGAATCCATTATCAGTCACATGAGTTGGTCTCAGTCAAGCAGAGAACAGGAACGGACAGTGAACAATAATCTTGGCTGGGTGGGAGGTGGGGAAAAGAAATGTTTCCCAAATGTTAGTTATTTGAATAGCATACGGATTTCAACTACATCTGTATCACATTCGTATTATATTTATGTTTCTTGAAATCAACTTTTTCAATTAAAATTGTCTAACTTCCAAATTTTACATATATTCATTTAAATGGGAATATTCCTCTCAATGCCACTGTCATAGATTGTGTAAACACACAAAAAAGAAGGGAGGGAGAGGGCACCACACCTCGGGCACAGGGCAACGGTAGTCTCCAGCTGCTTCCCCCACCCCGGGGAGGTTGATGGCGATGATGAGGCAGGCGAAGGAAGGAACAGAGCCAGGCTGGTTGGTCTCAGTTGCAGTTTATTCCATTCCCATCTCCATTCTCCTCTGATTCTCCTCCTGCATCTTCCTCCCCCATGCTACTTCATTCTCCTTCTCCTCTGGATCTGGATCTCGATCTGGCTTCTCCAGATCTGGCACTGGAACTGGCCCCCAGCCCACTCTTTCAGCCTAGTTAAATCCCCAAGCATGAGGGGTTGGGCTTACACATAGGTGTGGTCACAATCAATAGGGGTAAAGTTCTTTCCCTCAGGGGATGCTTCTTCTAGGACAGATTCTCTTTCAGCAGGACACCCACCAAGAGCGGAATCCCATGGGTGTGTTTCTCCTCTCCTTGTCCAACTAACATATAAGTATTCATAATATTAATCATTTTGTATGGACATAGCAAGAGATGCATTAATCTTATAGAATTGCTCTCCTGGGGTCATCTCGATCTCAGACTATAGTGCTCAGACCAGATTAGTCTTTTCTATCCCTAGCAGGGTCCTAGTCTCGTCGCTGCTTTTGGATCATGACAGCATTTGTCCATGACCAAGCTCTTAATTTATAGTTAAGCATTAGGCACTTTGGCCAGGCCCATCTCGATGCCAGGGTAGTACATAACTCACCGCTTGCCCTGGGTTCATCCCGTCCCTCATTGGGATCCTGCCTTTGGGGGTGCTAGGAAGTAAGGGCAGCTGAGGCTTAAGTGGAGAAAGCAGATGCCCGGGAGTGAATAACATTCAAAGCCAATTAAATCCCATGTTACCAAAGCATATTAACAACTGTCTTTCATTGTCCATACAAAAAGGACATTGTTTTAAAGTAAACTATTCAGAAGACACGAGGAGAGGAGAAAGGCAATATTAACTTACAATACAAGTTCACTGTCCTAGCAAGGTCTGACCTTACAAATTAACAGAGTCTGATTAGGGGAAAAGCTGATTAACTGGTTGGGGAAGAGAGCATAGAGAAATGGTTACAGATAAACAAAGGAATGGGGGTGACTTAGGAGCACTTTGATGGGTGTGACTGATATACCTAAGCTCCTAGTGGCAAGGGGAGCAGGACATACCAATGTAGTCTAGAATTGTTTAGAGATTATTACCAGATAAGCCCAAACTCTATGGCAAGGGAGAAAGGACAAGCCAATGATATCCTACAATAGATGATAAAAAGTAATCTTACATGGGGTCCAGAGCAATACAACAGTGGGTAGGTCACTTGGCTTGCATGTAGCTGACCTGGGTTCTATCTGACCTGGACATCCCATATGTCCCCCCAGGAACTGCCAGGAGTTAATTCCTGAGTGCAGAGCCAGGAGTAATGCCTGAGCACCAGTAGGTGTGGCCCCCAAACCAAATCATCATCATCCTCCTCATCCTACGAAAGGATTACCTTTTAGTAAAAGTGCCATTGATTCTAATGAACTGCTGCAGCTAGGAGAAAATTTTAACCAAGAAAATTTTCTTGGTTAAGAGAGAGGTTAAGGTTTGTTCTTCAAGCCCATATTCTCCCTAGGACATAGACCTCGCTTTGTCTCTACGTTTCTTTGCTTGCCTATTTCCATCTGGAGAAGCCTATGTTCTCTCTCTCTCTCTCTCTCTCTCTTTTTGGGGGGGGTCACACCCGGCTGGCGATGCACAAAGGTCACTCCTGGCTCTGCGCTCAGGAATCACCCCTGGCAGTGCTCAGGGGACCATATGGGATGCTGGGAATCGAACCTGTGTCGGCCTCGCGCAAGGCAAATGCCCTACCCACTGTGCTATCACTCCAGCCCCCGCCTATGTTCTCTCTTGAATTCCACATTTCTCTCTTTCTCTCCCCCAATATTTTTCTAAATAAGTTTCAATTAAAAACTACCTTGCTCACAAAAAAGATTTTTAGAAAAGTGAAGTTAGTGTTGAAGAATGTTAGTAATAGGCCCACATGAGACTTTCTTTTACATGCAATCCACACTTGACAGAGATCTAGAAAAGAAATTACCATAGCCCCCAGCCCCAAATTTTCAAAATAAAAATAAAAACAAGGTTCTGGAGCAATAGTACAGCAGGTATGGTGCTTGATTTGCACGAGGCTGGCCTGGGTATGATCTCTGGCACACCATCTGGCCCCTGAGCTCACCAGTAATTTCTGAGCACAGATTCAAGAGTAACCCCTGAGCATGGCTGGATGTGGCCCCCCAGACCTAAAAAACAAAATAAAAAAAAATGAAAACAGAAAGTCTGAAGATAGGTATAGGATTAAGTAAATATGGTTCCCTGAGACCCACCAGGAGTGATCCTGATCACAGAGCCTGGAGGAAGTCCTGAGCACTGCCGGTGTAGCCCCCAAACAACCACAATAAAATATTAGGGTTACACCTGGCGGTGATTGGGGCTACTACCACCTACATGGTGCTCAGAATCATTCCTGATGGTGCCTGGGGGACCATGTGATGCTGGGGATAGAAACTAGGCCTCCTGCAAACAGAGCATAAAACTTGTTAAGCTATTTCTCCAGTCTTGGGAACTATTTTATATTGATGTGAATATTTGTTATTTTATACATGTTTGCTTACCATCAAAAGTTATACCTGTATAACTTAAAGTAATTCCATGTATCCAAATGAATCTGGTACATGTTCCATCTTTGAAAATAAAGATGTAAGTGTCAGAATAAATTAGACTTAAGACATGGTATCACAGTGGGCTTTTGATACCAGAAGTAAATGAAAGAAATGAACAGGAAGATCTTCAAAAAGTTGACTTTGGGGCTGGAATGATAGCAGAGCAGGTAGAGTGCTTGCCTTATACCCAGCAGACCCAGTTTCTATTCCAACATAGATGGTTCCCTGAGCCCCACTCTGAGCACAGAGCCAGGAGTAAGCCCTCCACATAGTCAAACCAAACCAAGAGACTGATCTTTAAGCATGGTGTTCAGGGAGTGACTCCTGGGAGTGTCTGGGGGTCATGCAGCCCTGGGTTTGAACCCCAACCTCTGGCATGCAGAGCATATGATCCAACCCTCTGAGCTCTCCCCAAGCCCTGTTACTTTTTATAAACACTGGACATCTGAATCTCTCACAGGTAGTTAAAGAAATTCAGGACCTCTTATTAAGAAAGATGAAAACACCATCAGTAGGAATTTGCTCTGAGGAAGTCCATGTAAAAGTTACTAGATCGGTGAACAAAGACAATGCTGGCAAGCCTTGCATACTTTGACCTCGTGTGATGCAGAGAGCAGACCTTTCTCTGTGAAGGCATCTCGGAAGTTAAAGGAAATGTTTAAAAGATTAAAATAAACTTTTAAAGATTTGAAATAAACTTCTCTTTGAAAGGGTATAAGTTGGGTCAGAGAGACGAGTACAGATGAGTAAAATGAGATGCATACCTTAATTGACTGCAGTTCCATTCCCAGCACTGCACTCGGCCGCCAAGCACCACCAGGAGTGATTACTGAACGCAGAGATAGGAGGAGACCCTGAGCACCATCTGGTGTAGCCCAAACCACTCACCAGCCCCCTCATAGAGAAGGGGTATATACCAGCCATGGAAAACATTTCAGAAGTCTCCATCACCCTCCCACCCAGCCTAGTTAGGTGCTGAGGCTCCGTGCCCATATTTTAATAGAGCACCAGTTCCTGACTGTAGCTGGTTATTCAATTGTGAATCAGACATGGCAACTTCTAAACGATCAATTGGTTTCCCTTTGTGCCTTACTCCTGTGCATTCCCAGAGACTGCTAATAACATGATGACGATGATGATGATGAGGGTCCAAGCCTGGCAGTACTTACATGGGGGACTATATATGGTACTGGGATTCAAACTAGGGCCATCCCATGCTAGAGGCAAGCACCTTACCCTCTGTACTATCTCTCTGGCACCAGTTATTCTTTTTTTCCTTTTTTTGCTTTTTGGGTCACACCTGGCAATGCACTCTGCACTCAGGAATTCCTCCTGGCGGTGCTCAGGGACCATATGGGATGCTGGGAATCGAACCTGGGTCGGCCACGTGCAAGGCAAACGCCCTACCCACTGTGCTATCGCTCCAGCCCCTATTTTTACTTTTAATCTGAGTGAAATATAATAGGAACCCTATCGATGGGTTCTCTATTGTATTAGAGAACACCTGACTACCTGCCTGCAGAAAAATGAGGGTTAACCTCATTAGTAATTCAGGCCAGTAGCACTGGCCAATTTTCTTTCCAGTATCGATGGTACAGAGTAAAAGTGTCAGGCTTCTGAAGTAATTTTTCTTAAGACTTACCTGTGCAAACTGTTGAATGGGAAGGGACGGTGTGAAACCAGGGTCCCGGCTCTGGTTCACTGAATCTGACAGTCTGACCAAGACACAGCTTTTTATGCATCCTCAGCAGCTAATGACTTACAGCTGTGGCATACCACCCTCTCAACGCACCCCCCCCCCATCACTTAGTGTGGCTTCCCAGATATTCAGTGCTTTCAGGGAGAAGGGGCCTCTCTAGTCCCCTGCTCCTTGTCCCCCAGGGCCCTCTGCCACCCAGGGTGTTGCTAACTCAGCAGATGGTTCCCTGGTGTGAGATCCTTTTTTCCCCCCTTTTTATCACCAGCGTTTCTAAGACCAGTCTTAGGTAGGTAAAGAACTAGGTCTGGGTGTACATGCATGGTCTTTTTAAAACTGTCACTGTCACTGTCATCCCGTTGCTCATCGATTTGCTCGAGTGGGCACCAGTAATGTCTCCATTGTGAGACTTGTTGTTACTGTTTATGGCATATCGAATATGCCACGGGTAGCTTACCAGGCTATGCCATGCGGGCAAGATACTCTCGGTAGCTTGCTGGGTTCTCCGAGAGGGGCGGAGGAATCGAACCCGGGTCAGCTGCATGCAAGGCAAACGCCCTACCCACTATGCTATCGCTCCAGCCCCAGGATCAAGATTTTTTTGTTTTGTTTTTGTTTCTAGGCCACACCTGGTGATGCACAGGGGTTACTCCTGGCTCTGTACTCAGGAATCACTCATGGCAGTGCTCAGGGAACCATATGTAATGCAGAGATCAAAATTATGTCAGCTGCATGCAAGGAAATTGCCTTACCCGTTGTGCTATCTCTCAGGCCCCAGGAATAAGATTTCTGAAGTAGAACTTCTTATATTACCATGCTCCAAGTTTAATTAATGCCACTTCCTATGTGATCTTGGACTAATCATTTTATCTCTTAGGACCACAGTTTCTTCAGTTATAAAATATGGGCAGTGGTACTTGACAATGTTTAGAGAAAACCTTAGATGAGATGTAAAATGTGTAATATGTTATAGATTCTAACTTCAATCCTCTTAACCCTAATATATCTATTATTTATTTATGTATTTTGGGGGGCCACACCCAGCAAAGATCACAAGTCCCTGGCTTCGAACTCAGGGATCACTCCTGACAGTGCTTGGGGGACATATGGGATGCCAGGGATTGAACCTGGGTCAGTCACATGTAAGGCAAACACCCTGCCGACTGTATTATCACTCTGGCCTCTATTTTGTTTTATTATTTATTTATTTGAGGTGTTTGGGCCACATGAGGTGATGTTCAGAACCTATTTCTGCTCCATGCTCTGGGATCACTTCTGGCAAAGCATGTTCTCTTCAGCCTTCTGGATTTCGACTTTTTTTTAATTTAATGAAAAAAATTGTGTGTGTGTGTGTGTGTGTGTGTGTGTGTGTGTTGAGCCATACTTAGCAGTGTTGTGCTGAGGGCTTACTCCTGGGTGGATGCTCAGGGTTGACTCATGGTGGTGCTCAGGGGATCATACGTGGTACTGGTGGTTGAAGAGAGGCTGACTGTTTACAAGAGATAGTACAAGATATTAAGCCTTGTACTACCTCTCTAGATATCTATTTGTTATTTTATTTTAATTAATTTGGGAGAGAGGTGTTTGGGCCACACCCGGCGGTGCTCAGGTTTATGCCGCCTCGACACTCAGGGATCACTCCTGGAAGGCTTAGGGGACCACATTTGTTATTGTAAAGGAATTTTATTCACCCATCTCATCTCTCTCTCTCTCTCTCTCTCTCTCTCTCTCTTTTGCTTTTCGGGTCACACCCAGCGATGCACAGGGGTTACTCCTGGCTCTACACTCAGGAATTACTCCTGTCAGTTCTGGGGAACTATATGGGATGCTGGGAATCGAACCCGGCTTGGCCACGTGCAAGGCAAATGCTCTACCTGCTGTGCTATCACTCCAGCCCCCTCATCTCTCTTTTAGTGGAATAAACTATTTCCCAGGGTCACCTCAAGGAAGGATATTGGGCAAATATCATGATAAGTTCTGGCGCCAAGTCATTTGTCATGTTGAGTTCTCGACCCAGGCACATATAACTGCTGCATTTGGAGATGTTCATTCCGGAACTAGTTTGTTTCTCATGAACATTGTCTTCATGAGATTCAGCTGCAGTCCGACCTTTCCACACTCACGGTCCAAGTAGGCCAGCATTCGTGCCACTTGGCTAATGTTTGGTGTTATTAGAACAATGTCATCAGTGAAGCGGAGGTGGTACACATTGCCGACCGTCTATCTTCACTCCCATTCCTTCCTATTCCAGTCATTGCATGATGTTCTCGAGGGTGGCACTGAAGAGTTTTGGTGAAATGTTATCACCCTGCCGAACCCCTCTCTTTACGTCAATGATCACTTACTTGTAGAATGGTGAGATACTGGTGATTAATCTGTAGTACAAATCGAGGAGGATCCTGATATACTGAATTTGAACACCTCGTTTGGCTAGGGCTTCGATGACTGCTTCAGTCTTAACAGAATCAAAGGCCTTCTTTAAATCAATGAAGGTTAGACAGAGTAGCATCTTGAACTCTCGAGAAACCTCATTGAGCTTGGTCACCGTGTGGATATGGTCGATCGTGCTGAATCCTTTCCAGAACCCGGCTTGCTTGAATGGTTGTCCTTCATCTAGTGTTCTGCCAATCCTATTCAGGATGACTCGAGAGGACAACTTGTAGATGACAGACAACAGGCAGATGGGGTGATAGTTGCCAATGGCATGGATGTCTCCCTTCTTGTAGAACAGAAGGTCCTGCTGGTTTTCCATTGGGACAGAACCTTGCATTCAGACAGGTAGCATGTGAAGAGCCTAGCCAGTGTATTGATGAGCACTGGTGGCAGATTCTTCAGGTGTTCGGGTCTGACCTTGTCTGGACCATGTGCTGTACACTTTTTTTTTTTTTTGCTTTTTGGGTCACACCTGGCAATGCACAGGGGTTACTCCTGGCTCTGCACTCAGGAATTACCCCTGGCCGTGCTCAGGGGACCATATGGGATGCTGGGATTTGAACCCGGGTCGGCCTCGTGCAAGGCAAACGCCCTACCCGCTGTGCTATATCTCCAGCCCCGCTGTACACTTTTTTACCAACGAAATGCCATGTCGGATTTTGGAAGGGAGAACACTGGGAACGACATATCCATCCTGTGGAATTTGGTATGTGGGCAGGTGGATGTGGCTGTTGAAGAGATCTGAGTAGAAGTCGTGGATAACCTTCTCCTTTGCCCTTCTGGAAGATGTGGTAGATCCATCAGGACATCACAGGGCAGTCATTTTGGTGTTGTAGTTGGCAAAGGACAGGCAGGTGTTGTGAATACTTTTCCTGGCTTTTGCCACATCAGCCAACACTGCTGTTCTTCTCTCTTTAATGTCTTCCTTTATCACTTCTCTGCACAGCTTTGTGAGCACAGACGTTAGCTTGTAATTGCCTGAGGCTCACGCCAAACCACGTGGGTGAATGAGCTCGAGAATTTTCGAAGACAGACATCTTTTTGTGGCTTTCTCACTCTCGGCATTCCTTGCACGGTCATGGAGGTGCTGAACCAGTCGATCGTATTCCTCGTCGATGTTGTCAGTGATGGTATCTTCCCATACTGCCGCAATAGTGCTAGAGAGCTCCCAGTTGGTGGTCATTCTCCCAAATGTTCCAAACATCCAATGGCAATAGAAATGAAGAGCAGAACTGATGGGAGGGAAATTAGGGACATTGGTGGAGGGTAATTAATTAAAAGAATTGAGTTTGGAAGAATACATGCTTTAAATCAATCATAAATCTTTGAAACTTTGTGATTCATGGTAATTCAATAAAAAAAGAAGAAAAAGAAGTCATGGTATATATACACAATGGAACATCATGCAGCTTTAAGAAGATAAAATCATTCAGTTTGCTGTGATGTGGATGGAACTGAAGTGTATCATCTTAAGCAAAATAAGCCAGAGGGCGAAGGACAAACACCTGATAAACTCACTCATTTGTGGAACAGAATGAGACACAATAAGGGAATAGCTAGTATTAAGCAATGGGATAAACCTTGATCTTGGATGACAAAACTGATTAATAAATAGTGGAGAGAAGGATGGGTGGGATGAAGATCAGAACAAAGATGATAGAAGGACTATGATGGATGGTCATAGTGGCAAGGGGGGATGCAGTAACTTCTTATATCAATACCATTTACTTAAATATTTAAAAAAATTAAATCACTGTAAGATACTCAGTCACAAAGCTGTTCATGATTGGGTGTCAGTCACATAATGTTCCAACACCCACCCCTATTTCCCCTCCTCCCCACTCCTACCCCCCACCCCGCTTCTATGGCAGGCACTTTTCTTCTTTCTCTCTCTCCTTTTAATACCATATACTTTATAACACTATTGTAACTATGTTACCTAAACTATAATAAAACAATGCGAAACAAACAGAAAAAACCCCACTAGCCTACTGGCTACACTCCAGTTGTGTTAGCTGCCCCAAATAATGCTCAGTAGGGATTCCCCTCCTCCCACTGCAGCCAGGATCCCATCCAGGCATCACATCTGGCTGTCAGGTTTCCTTAGTCTCCTTTAATATGAAACAGTCAAACCCCTTTGTCTTTGATGAGACTGACATTTGAAAAATATAATATCATAAAAAATAGAAACATTTTGGGACTGTCTAATGTTTCCTCGTAATGAAAGTCAGATTATGTGTTTCTGACTGAAAATCTCCACAAACGTTCTGGGTTCCCCTCAGGGGTTACTATCTAGAGAGATAGACAATGGCCATCTGCTCCTTATTTGTGCCAATTGTGACCACCCAGTCAACTTGTCTGATTTCTCGACAGTAAACTCATTAATTTCCCTGGCAACCAATATCCCATCTATAGAGGAGATGCTGTACAACAAGCAAAAATCCTACACCCCCAAGAAAATGTTTCTAGATATAGCATTAATTGATAATATGCCTGAGTCAAGAACCATTTTGTTATTTTAACCAAAAAATGGTGATTTCAGTCTCAGCATTCCCTCCACATTATCATTAAGCTTAGACATTTTGCTGTGATACCTGGCTGTGCACGGGGCTTATTCCTGTCTCCTCTCGGGGTTCAGAGGTGGTTACCCAGCTCTGGTAACCATATAGGTTACCCAGATCATATGGGTTGGTGGTCATCAAACCAGAGTTGCAGTGTGCAACGTCTGTACTATTCTCCCTGGCCCTGAAAATCCTGAAATTTTTTTCTTTGTCACTAGAAACATACTGTCTGTCTTTTCTTTTTCAGGAACAGATTCCTTTTCTCACCACAGAAGAGGGTTCTTCTAAGTGTGTATAATCCAAGGAACAGTTGATGTCTCTGAGAATTTTTCTTTTCTTTCCTCTTTTTGTTTTTGGGTCACATCCAGCAGTGATTAAGACTTACTCCTTGGTCTGCACTCAGGGATTACTTCTGGTGAGAACTGGGAGACTATATTAGATGCCCCCTGAGAATTTTTCAACAGATATTAGAAGTCAAAACTATTTTCAAAACAATACTGACATCACTTGTTTTCTCCACTCTGATACTCTCATAAGTGGAATTTAATTTTTTTAACAAGAGAAACTTTTATATACTACATGGCATTTGGTATAGGAATTTAAATGTGGGACTGAGGCTAGAGTACAGTGGGTAGGGTCTTTGCTTTGCATGGGTCTGACCTGGGTTCAATCCCGGCATCCTATATGGTCCTGTGAGCACCACCAGGAGTGATTCCTGAGTGCAGAGACAAGAATAACTCCTGAACATCATCAGGGTGCCTCCCCTACTCCCAAATAAAACATTTAATTTTCTTCTTTATTGAAGAATTTTATATTTCCCTGGTTTGTTTTCCTAAGTTAGTCATATTGCGGGGTGGATAACCCCTGATAATGCTGGGAGCTGTGTATTTGTTTCCCTCTCCCCTATTTCTGGCTCCCAGAACTGTCTATGGGACCATGTAGTATCAGGGGTCAAATCAGTGTTGGCTGCATGCCAGGCAAGTACCTTCACTCCTGCACTATCTATCCATCCCTTGCTCTGTTTCTGTTTAGGACCATACCCAGTCTTCTGGGGCTCTTAAGCTTCCCAAAGCACATAAATGGTGTACATGAGTGGTTCCACTCAAATATAGAAAAGCTTCTTTTTAAAGGCAATAATGACTTTTGCATATTTCTAATGCAGTCCTTTTCTAATTTGATTTTGTTTATTTTTATTTGGGGGCCACACCGAGTGGTGCTCAGAGCTTACTCCTGGCTCTGCACTCAGGGATGACTCCTTGGAGGCTCCAGAGGCCATATGTGATGTCCGGATCAAACCTGGGTTGGCTGCATGCAATGTAAATACACAACCAGCTATACTATTGTTCTGGCCCCAAATTTGATTTTTAAAAAAATATGGAATGTTTTGCAATTTTGCATGTCATCTTTATGCAGGGGCCATGCTAATCTTCTCTTTGCTATTCCAATTTTAGTTTATGTGTTGCCAAAGCAAGCACAAGATTTGTTTTATTTATTTATTTTTGGGTGGAGGGTGCTCAGGGCTTACCCCTGGCTCTGCACTCAGGGATCATTCCTGCCAGGGCTGAGGGACCTTATGTGGTCCCAGGGATCAATCTTGGCAGACCATGGGCTAGGCAAACACCCTACCTGCTGTACTACCTGTTGTACTGTTTCCTAATTTGAAAACAAAAAAGGTAACAAGAGGAGAATGGGGAAAAATAAGGTCATTTATGAGAAAAATTACAAGATGTTCTGCACTTTTTTGAGGGAAAAAGATCAACATTAAAATGGAAATGGCATGGGGCTGGAGTGATAGCACAGCGGGTAGGGCGTTTGCCTTGCACGCGGCCGACCCGAGTTCGAATCCCAGCATCCCATATGGTCCCCTGAGCACCGCCAGGGATAATTCCTGAGTGCATGAGCCAGGAATGACCCCTGTGCATTGCCGGGTGTGACCCAAAAAGCAAAAAAAAAAAAAATGGAAATGGCAGAGAATCAGACTTTTGCAACAAAGGAAAGGCACAGATGTTTCATAACTCAAAGATCTCCCAGATGAAATTCCTTTGCCTTTGGTTACTAGAACCATTGTTACAGAAAAATGAAGATAAGCTTCTTGTTACTATTATTTTTTTTTAAAGAAATATTTTATTGAACCACCGTGAAAACAAAAAAAATACAAAGCTTTCAGGTTTAAGTCACAGTCAAATACTGATTAAACCACCATCCCTTCACCAGTGCACCCGTTCCACCACCAAGAACCCCAATACATCCCCCTCCCACCCCTCCCCCCATCTAAGTAGCTGATGATATTCCCATTATTCTCTCTATATATTGAGTACATTTCATATTTCCACACAAAACTCACTATTGTTGATTGGAAATTTTCCCCAACAATCAGGCCTGCTGAATAAGCATCATCTAATAATTTCTCTTCCTTGGTAAAGGTGAAGACTTTGAGTCCGCGCAGCCGCAATTGCGGCCGCGCGGTTTTGGGTTTCTAATATTTTAGCTCAGTTCACAGTCAAAATGGATGGCTGCAAGAATCTGCTCTGGTGCCCAAATGGGTTAGGAGACCTCAGGATCACAGTCAGTAGGCGGGAGGCTCTGCTTCTCGTGCCGCGGCTCTTGGTTCATCTCTGGGCGGAAGGCGCGCCGGGAACACCTCCCCTCCCCGGATCACCTACAGGCTACGTCACTAAAGAAAGTCCTACCTCCTGGTGTAGGGGTCTTAGAGGGTGGCTCTCACCGCGTGGCTGCTGCCGCTGCCGCCATTTTCGCTCAGAAAAATGGGGTGGAGAGGGAAAAAAATCCCTTCCCGGGCTGCACGAGGTTGTAGCTCAGTTCGCAGTCAAAATGCATGGCTGCAAGAATCTGCTCTGGTGCCCAAATGGGTTAGGAGACCTCAGGATCACAGTCAGTAGGCGGGAGGCTCTGCTTCTCGTGCCGCGGCTCTTGGTTCATCTCTGGGCGGAAGGCCTCTTGTTACTATTATTACTTGTACATTTTCACAAAGATAACTTCTTCAAGATAAATTACTTTTTAAATTTGAAAACTATAGACTATAGTTTTTAGTTTTTTAAGTTCTATGGTAATAGTCTATAGAGACTATATAGTCATCATTTTTTAAAGTATCACTGTATCACTTTATCACTATCATCCCATTGTTCGTCTATTTACTCAAGTGGGTGCCAGTAATATGTTTGCTCATGTGTGAGACTCGGCCTGAGCGTGTGAAAAGCAGCCTGGAGCATGGCGGTGGTGGGGTAGTGGAGGTCGGTTGCCAGGGCTGGGTCCCTTGGGGTGGGGAGGGCTCTCATCCGCCCTCCTCTGGGGCACCCCTGGTGTGGAGTCCGGTGGCATGGTTATGGCATTTTTTTTGAGTAATTGGGGAAAAGTGTATTGGCTTAAAGCAATGTTTACAACACAAACAAACTATGAAAAGGTAAATTTTAAAACAAAAAAAAAGTGTATTTGTGATGTGTCCAATTGCAAGATGTAGTATATATTATAATATTTATGCTATAAACTACTAAAATAATAAAATGCATATAATACACATTTCAATTTGAGGCTAGACTCAAAAACAAACAGAAGAAAAATATTTAAGGAGAGAAAATGGGGAGATGTCAATTAAACAGTAATAACATACACACAGGATGGCTGCATGTATGGCAGCAAAAGCTTCACAACCCACAGGAGCCAGGACTGAGTAGACGCCATGGGCAGACAGTGACAAAAGCTGTCCACATAGCACTGAATGCACTGTGCCCAATTAGCACCGCCCACTCCCTAACAGAATCAATCCTGAAAGAAAAGCACTTCTACAGAACTTGGGCGGAAATAGTCACCTACCTAGTGACTCTGCTATGAAGAAAACAGAAGATGTGAGGGTGGAGAGGAGCAGATTAGAGTAGTTTGGGAATGCCTGAATGATACTTGACTTAAATGACAAAAAGCTTCCAGTATGTGAAGAGTTAGGAGTACAGGGAAGAGCCACTAGGAAGGGCTTTGGGCTAGAGAGGTAGTATAGAGCACAGGGCACTTGCCTTGTATGGGTGGACCCAAGTTTGATACCCAGCATCCTGTGTGGCCACCTGAGTCCTGCCAGGAGTGATTCCTGAGCACAGAGCCAGGAGTGAGCCCTGAATATAGCCAAGCATGATCCAAAAACCAAAACCAAACCAAACCCTCAAAAATTAAAAGAAAAGAGGGCTTCAGCAGGAAAGAAGAAAACATTGTTGACATGCTCTGAGAGACTTGAGGAATAGGAAGAAGAGCTAAAATTTGAGAGAGTCAGGCTAATATAACACTTCCAGCAGATAATAGCAATCTTTACTGCAGGAGAGAGTCACCTTATCAGCTTAAAATATGTCAAAATAATGAATAAATGAACAATTATTTTTATTATTTTTATTTATTTATTTTCTGAACTGGCACGATAGCACAGCGGGTAGGGTGTTTGCCTTGCATGCGGCAGACCCAGGTTCGATTCCTCCATCCCTCTCGGACAGCCTGGCAAGCTACCGAAAGTATCCCAATCTCATGGCAGAGCCTGGCAAGCTACCCATGGCATATTCAATATGCCCAAAACAGTAACAACAAGTCTCACAATGGAGACGTCACTGGTGCCTGCTTGAGCAAGTCAATAAACAATGACAGTGCTACAGTGCTATTTTCTGGCACTGTTTTGGGGCCACACCTGGCAATGCTCAGGGGTTATTCCTGACTGCACTTAGGAATTGCTCCTGACAGTTCTTGGGGGATCATATAGGATGCCAGGGATCAAACCTGGGTCAGCTGCATGCAAGGAAAATATCCTACGCTGTACTATCACTCTGGCCCCTGAAAAATAATTCTTAAAACATGCTGATTTGCTGATTTGGGGACTGGAGTGAGAGCACAGTAGGCAGGGTGCTTTGCCTTGCACACAGCTGACCTGAGTTTGATTCCCTGTTGTCCCATATGGTCCCCTGAGCCCATTAGGAGTAGTTTCTTAGTGCAGAATCTGGAGTAATCTCTGAGCACTATTGGGTGTGCTACCCTCCTCCCCTACAAAAAATACATACTGATTTATAAAATAAGAAATCACAGTAAGACACTTGTCTTGAACTAAGCTCACTCTTGTTCAATCCCCAGAACTGTACATGGTTCCTTAAGTACCATCTGGAGTGATTTCTAATCACGCAGCAAGGAGTAAGCCCTGAGCACTGCTGAGAATGAACTAACTCCTCATCCCCCTAAACTCTCCCCCACCAAAAAACCCCACATCCTCATGCTATTTCTTCATTTTATGTACATTTTATGATTCTATGTGTGTCTATTTCATGTTCCTCTACTGTGCATGTCCATCTTTTCTCCTCATGAATATGCATGAGTTTCCTGACAACTACACAATTATGTCTAGACTTTTACATTATCCTAGTTCTTTTGATGAGCATAAAACCCAGACACCCACTTGCTTTCTTCAAACTTACTCTCTAGTCTGTGCTAGTAGACATACCTGCCAACTTAAATTGCTTTAATGCAGTAAAGTCACTCTTTTCTAGTCAGTCTTTTCTGTACCTTTTAAGACGATAGCTAAGCAAGGAATTATTTGTTCATATGGAAGTCTATATTTAACATGTTAAGGAGCTTCCTTACTGTATCCCAAAGTAGCATCAAGAAGTCCCTATTTATTTCAAGTACCTTAGGTTCACAAGGAAATTATGGCCAACTGGTAAGGACAAAAGATAGGAAATAGATGCTGGAGAAAAACTAGAAATCCCAGGAAGAAACTAGGGTTAAATTGATGTTGTGGTTTAAATTCAAATTACTACTACTAATTAATTAATTTCATTAATTCATTCCATTAATAAGCTGATGAAATACAGAGGGCACCCCAGACAAAGTGAACTTAAAGTTCACCTAAAGTGATGCCTAGCAAACTACAGTTAGTGAATAGAAGCAAAGTGGATTTAGAGACCAGAAAGATAATACAGCAGGTACTTGTACTACCCAGCAGCCTACCCAGGCTTGATCCTGGGGACCCCATTTTGTCCCCAGCACCACCAGGAGTGATTCCTGAGCACAGAGCCAGAAGTAATCCCTGAGCACCGCCAGGTGTAGCCACTGACCCCTCAACAAAAAAAGTTAACAAAACAAAACAAAAAAGTCAACAAAACAAAAAAAAGTCAACAAAACAAAAAGATACAGGCTTATTATTATTATTATTATTATTATTATTATGTTTTTGGTTTGTTTGGGGGCCATAACCAGTGGTGCTCAGGACTTATTCCTGGCTCTGCAGAGACCATATGTGGTACTGAGGATCGAACCTGGGTCAGGAGAATGCAAGGCAAGCACCTTACCGACTGCATGATCTCTCCTGCCCCTTTCAGAGATAGAGAGCCAAAATATTGACTGATGAAACCATTCAATAGGTTAACAATATAAAATATAATTTCTTTCACAATAATAAATCAGTTGTTAAAGTTATATGATGGACTCAGTGGGCTTCACTTTAGTTTTTTCTCTACTCCTGCATAGGATTTCAATTTTCCACCATAAAAATGTTTTAAAGATTGCTTGGAACATCTGTAAAATATTTAGATTTCATGCCCACTCCAGAAATTCTAAGTTAGTAGGTCTGACATGAAATCTGAGGAACAACAATGCTAATCTCCTCTATCCTTGCCTGACCCCTGTCCCTTTCTCCACGCAGATGCTCTTCAGACCACACTTAGAGAAAGTCTCCAATGTGTAACTGTCATTTCAACTTATACTTTTTAGGAGAAAATTTTCTTCATTACAGTTAGCTGCTAACATGCAGTTAGATTTGATTTCAAAATAACACCCCAGAGGAGGGGCTGGAGCGATAGCGCAGCGGATAGGGCGTTCACCTTGTCCGAGGCTGGCCTGGGTTCGATTCCTCTGCCCCTCTCAGAGAGCCCGGCAAGCTACCGAGAGTATCCCGCCTGCATGGCAGAGCCTGGCAAGCTCCCCGTGGTGTATTCAATATGCCAAAAACACTAACAACAAGTCTCACAATGGAGACGTTACTAGTGCCCACTCGAGCAAATTGATGAGCAATGGGAAGACAGTGACAGTGACCCCAGCTGAGAACACCAGTACCCTCTGAGAATGAATGTTTATCTATAAATCTCTTTTACTGCCCCAGAGAGTTAAATACCACAAGTATGCCAATGAATATAGTTAGAATGCATCTGATTCTTTGTATGCCTTTAGGTTCAAATCAAGATTGAGTAAGTGTACATTTCTCCTCCTTTACTCTTGTGCATAAACCTCCCCCAGCTCTCCTCCACAGAGAGAAAGTATATCCCAAACTCAAAACTGAAGAGAGAGATTCATGTAGAGAGATTTTGTTTTGTGTTTTGTATAGGATAGGAAGGACCTATTACTATACATTTTAACTTGGAGGTAAAGCAAATTGTCTTCAAATCAAAGTACATTGTTTGAATGTAAACGGTGATGTCTTGAGTCACAATTTTTTCACCCCTTCTCTTCAAGCCCCCTTTCCACCCAATCTGCAGCAGGTGATGCTGACTCCAGTAAGAAAGAACAAAATAGAATCCCTGGTAGTAAACTCCTTTGAGCTTTTTCTTCTCTATTCCTTTCTTTCAGCCTCACTAAAAAAAGAGTTTTCTCCCATCTTCCCCTAGACCTCTTGATTCTTGCCCTATCTTCTCTCTGTTCCACTTCTTTCTGGAAATGGAACACTTTGGTTAAACTCTTTTTTTAAAAACTTTTTTTGGGTCACAGGTGTTACTCCCGGCTCTTCATTCAGGAATTACTCCTGGCAGTGCTTGGGGAACCATATGGGATGCTGGGAATCGAACCCGGGTCGGCCATGAGCAAGGCAACCGCCCTACCCGCTGTGCTATTGATCCAGCCCCTGGTCAAACTCTTTAGTCTTGACTTTTCTATTTGTCCTTGTCTCCCTCTCCCTAATATTCTTCTCAGAATAGTTCTTTGATTTTCCTTTCCAGTCCAACCCCGGCCCCCCTGACACACACACCCGCACAGTTCCACCAGTTGTCACTCCTCTGCACATACTGTTTCCTCAACCTTGAGACATTTTAAGAAGAATAATTCTCAATACTCCAGAAATATTAAGAATGATGAGGAAAAATGTTTAAGCAATTTGTGCAATCTGGATGTCACTTGTGTTTTTAATTTTCTGTTTTTGATTTTACTATATTGACTTTAATTCATTTGTTCAACTGTGTGTTCATTCCTTCACTCAATGAACACTTAAGAACTAATTTTGCAGGATTTGGGAGTGGGGATAAAGATTTTTGAAAGTTTTACTCTGGAGGAATTATCTGTGTAATCAACAACTGTAAAGTTAAACTTGATAGGGTAATAGTACAGCAGGTAAGGTGCTTTCCTTGCAATTGTCTTGCCGCCAATCTGGTTTAGATCCCCAGCACCTCATATCATTCCCCAAATCCTGCCAGAGGTGAACCCTGAGTGTCAAGCCAAAAATAAGCCCTGAGCACTGCTGGATGTGGCCCAGAAACAAACAAGCAAGCAAGCAAATAAATAAATAAATAAAACTGTTATTTGCTAAACCTAAAAAACCTCAGTTCTGATGGCCCCTCTGCTCCCTAAAGACTATGATCCAGGAGGTCTACTAACCCATTTTGGCACCCAGAGACTTATAGAAATGCATCTAGACTGTGGGCTGAGCCCCGACCCCATGCCACCCGGGGAGGGGGAAGGATTTTCTCTCCCAACGCTTTCTTTCCACGGGGAAGAGAGCAGCAGCTACAGCAGCAGTGCCCAGATGGCATCCGCCATTTTCTAGGACTCACAGCCCAGAGGTACTTGCTTGTGGTGACGTGGCGCGCAAGAGATCATGGGATGGGGTGTTACCGGCACGCCCTCGGCCCAGATGAGATCCAGGGCAGTCGTGCAAGACACAGCCCCTCTGCTCCTTAAAGACTATGATCCAGGAGGTCTACTAACCCATTTTGGCACCCAGAGACTTATAGAAATGCATCTAGACTGTAAACTGAGCTAAAACAACAGAAATCCAAAACCGCATGGCCGCTGTTGTGGCCGCGCAAGCTCCTATAATCTTCATTCTCAGCAATGGAAAACAAACTATCAAAACATGCCTTTTCAGCAGGTTTGATTGTTGGGGGAAAATTCCAAATAATAATAGTCAGTTCTCTGTTGAAATATTGAATGTATCCAAAGTATAGAGAAAATAAAGTGAAGATCATCAGCCACTTAGGTGCGGGGAGGGGTGGGTGAGGGGGGGATATTGGGGTTCTTGGTGGGGGAACAGGTGCACTGGTGAAGGGATGGGGGGTTGATAATTATATGACTGAGACTTAAACCTGAAATCTTTGTAACTTTTGTCATGGTGATTCAATAAAATAAAATTAAAAAAAATAAAAAACCTCAGTTCTAATCCTATCTTTTTAATGTCAGGCCATGTAATGATTTTCATGTTATACTACATGAGACATAAAAAAAGATTTTCCTTGCATGAAAACATTACCTTGAAGTCCATATTTGTTTTGCTTTTTGCTTTTTGGGTCACACCCAGTGGTGTTCAGGCTTACTGCTGGCTCTGTGCTCATGGATTGCACAGTAGCACTGTCATCTCGTTGTTCATCAATTTGCTCAAGCAGGCACCAATAATGTCCCCACCGTGAGACTTGTTGCTACTGTTTTTGGCATACTGAATATGCCACGGGTAGCTTGCCAGGCTCTGCTGTGCGGTCAGGATACTTTTACTTTCAATAGCTTGCTGGGCTCTCTGAGAGGGACGGAGGAATCAAACCTGGGTCGGCCACATGCAAGGCAAAAGCCCTACCCACTGTTCTATTGTGCCAACTTGGGGACCATATGTGGTGGTAGGGATCAAACCCAGGTTAGGGATATGCATAGCAAGTGCCTTACCCTTTGTGCCATTTCTCTAGAAATTATTCTTGGCAATTTGCAAGGGATCATTTTCACTGACAAATATATCAGTTCCATTGTTGTTGCAGTGCCAGAAATAGAACCTTCCCTGCCACACGCACAGACATGTTCTCTACTATTGAGCCATATACCTGGCCCTGGATTCATTAATATCAAACTTTTTATCTAAGGATGAGGATATGGAAAAAATGCAAGCTGTTCCTAGGATATGATGAATGTATATTTCATATAACATACTCTTCCAGAGACTTCTGCATACAGCACACCTAGATGACTGATTCTAGCACACTTTAGTATAAACTTTATTCTACATATATTGGGATGAGGCTGGTGTTGAAGTCACATCTACTGGCCCAAGTGCTCTGTGGCTCAGGGGTGATCTGAGCTCAAGGCCTATTCCTGGCTTTGTGCTCAGGATTGACCATTAGTGGTGCTCAAGGGACTAAATGTGCCGCAGGAGATTGACTTGATCACCTCATATTATAGTTTAAAAAGTAGTTTAAAAAATAAAATAAAAAGTAGCTTAACAATAGAAGCTGCAAGTTACCCTTTACTCTATCCACTACACTTAATCCCAAAGGTTTCATCAAGTCTGGGGAGGGATGATAAACCAAGATAGTTTATTTATTTATTTAATTATTTATTTGCTTTTTGGGTCATACCCGGTGATGCACAAGTGTTATTCCTGGCTCTGCACTCAGGAATTACTCCTGGCGATGCTCAGGGGACCATATGGAATGCTGGGAATCGAACCCGGGTCGGCCGCATGCAAGGCAAATGCTCTCCCAGCTGTGCTATCGCTTCAGCCCCAAGCCAAGCTAGTTTAAAACAAAATAAACCCAAACTTTTTATGGGTCTTCTTTTAAAGATTATTTGCCCTTTAATGCCTGGCTGACTTTTCATAAAGAAATTTGTCACTAGCTCAGTCACCCCAAAAGAGGCATAAGATCATTTAACAAATGCTTTCCCTACCTTGAAGACCAGTTGTTCTTCTCAGATGTTTTCGAGTCAAAGGGAATTTCTATGTTACTTTATAAGCTGCAGCTTTTCTACTAGGGAGAAAAATGGTACTAGCTTCCAGAGAGAAAAAAAATCATATAGAATTAAATGCATTATTAGCAAGGAATATGGCCTGCACTTTGAAGTGGTTTGTTTCTAGACCTTCCCCCTCTTGCTTAGAAACTTTACCCAAACCTCTCCACCAATGCAGATGTCTGTGAGAAAGAAGAGGAACAGCACAAAGACATTTTCCAATGGTAAATCCCAGATGCAAGCTGCCCAGAGTGATGAAATGCAGCCTTGCAGTCTAGTTTCTGCACAATTATGCTGAGTTCTTCATACGTGCTTTTATACAATATTAGCAAAAGAAGCCTACATTAAGGAAAAAGTGACAAAATTCCATTCTTTCAGTCTTCCTCTTCTCTTGTGATAAAAATCTATCCCCCCTTTTCACCCCCTGCAAGCCATATAGTAGTTCTGCAAAAGTTGTGACTAATCCTAGTCTATCCAAGGCTGTAGCACTGCACTGTAGCACTGTCTTCCTGTTGTTCATCGATTTGCTTGAGCGGGCACCAGTAACGTCTCCATTATAAGACTTGTTGTTACTGTTTTTGGCATAGCAAATACACCACGGGTAGCTTGCCAGGTTCTGCCGTGCAGGCAGGATACTCTCGATAGCTTGCCAGGGTCTCCAAGACGAACGGAGGAATCGAACCCGGGTTGGCTGCGTGCAAGGAAATGCCCTACCCGCTGTGCTATCACTCTAGGACAACTAAAACACAATTGGGTCTCAAAATTTTGTCCTAATTTTTTTAGATTAATTTATTTTTATTTTTATTTTTGCGTCTCCCAAGAGGTAATCAGGGGGCCCAAGGATGAATCAGGCAATTCATTTCTTTGTGGGGAGGGTCACACCGGCAATGCACAGGGGTTGCTCCTGGCTTTGCACTCAGGAATTACTTTTGGCGGTGCTCAGGGGACCATATGGGATGCCGGGGATCGAACCCGGGTCGGCCTCGTGCAAGGCGAACGCCCTACCCGCTGTGCTATCGCTCCAGCCCCTATTTTTTGGTGTGCAGCAATGCCACCCTAGCAGAGCTCGTGGGTCTCCAGGACCTCGACTGGCCATTCTGGGGGCTTCCAGGACTACAAGACCATGCAGTGCCAGGGATCAAACCATGGTTAGTGGCATACAAGGGGAGAACATTAACCCTGAACTATTTCTCCCACTTGTCCTGAACTGTGTATCTAAGTATTTTAATGGTGTTAACTATAAGAGCAACAAGACATACATGACTTTCTGTTTTCTAAGTGTTATGAGGAGCCAGTTTTATAAAATTTTGCAAAGATATCTTCATAAAGGACAAAGTATAGTAGGAGCAGATGTGCCAAACTGTATGATGAAGAATGGCTGATTTGGACAGTTTTCGGGGGCAGATTTCAAAGCCGCGCTTTGGGGCTGGGGATGGAGTTCAGTGGCAGAGTATATGGTTAACATATGAGTCCCTAAGTTCTGTCCCTGGCACCGCCACCCCTCCAAATAACAGTTATGGTCAAGAATGTGGTTCAGTGGTAGTGTACATATTTCACATATATGCAATTGTGGGGTTGCTTTTGGGCACTTGGGAGGGAAACTTGGTGCCTTATTAATTGGGGCTCCTGAAACTTTGAAGAAGGCATCTTATTTTTATTTAATTTTTTGGGGGGAGACACACCAGGCCAGTGCTCAGGTCATACTCCTGGTTCTGTAATCAGGGATGACTCCTGGCAGTACTCAGAGGATCATAAACTGTGCTGGGGATCGAAATCAGGTCAGCTGCATGCAAGGTAAGCACCTCACTTATGGTATCATCTCTCTGGACTCTATTTTATTATGCCACTTAATTTATTTTGTGTGTGTGTGTGGAGGGGGGGGTCCTTCCAACTAGAGTTCAGTGAAACCAGGGCCACTCCAGCAATACTTGACTTGGCTATATGGGCTTGATGGCTTGCTGTTCAGGTCCAGAGCTGCTACATGGCCAGACAGTGTGGGGGTCACCAGGCTACCCCTGCAGTGCTTAGAAGACCATGTGGTGCCAAGGATCAAACTCTGGTACTCCACATGTAAGGCATACACTTCTGCCCTTTGATCTACTGCATAACCCTAGCTTGATGAACTCCGCGGTAAACTCTTCCCTGCTTCAGAGTTGTATATGTGCCATTTCTTCTGCCCAGACTGCTTTCTCCTTGATTTCCCCTGGACTCTTCCTCAGTCTTTGTATTTTAGCTTAGTTTCTTCTCCTTAGTAACCCACACACTGAAATCTTTACAGCAACTTATTCTTCTTTGACACAAAAGTTACCAGAATTGGGCCAGAGTGATAGACAGTTGGATAGGGCACTTGTATGCAGCTGATAAGGTTCAACCCCCCAGAGTCCCCTATGGTCCCCTGAGCCTGCTGAGTTCAGAGCCAAGAATAAGTCCTGGGAACCACTGGGTGTGACTCAAAAACAAAATAACAATAAAAAAGTTACCAGCGTTTGTAACTATATATGTAGATTACATGTTTATTTAGACCTTTGTTTTTTTATTTTTTGCATTTGGGTCACACCTGGCGATGCACAGGGGTTATTCCTGGCTCTGCACTCAAGAAATACTCCTGGCGGTGCTCAGGGGACCATATGGGATGCTGGGATACGAACCTGGGTCAGCCTCGTGCAAGGCAAACGCCCTACCCGCTGTACTATTGCTCCAGCCCCCTTAGACGTTTATTTACTATCTAATTCCCCATATGAGTGTAAACTCCTTGAGAATAGTGATATTTTTTGTTTTATTCAACCATTTTACATCAAGCACCAGACAAAAAAACCTTCATGGTCAATATAGTATAGTTCTGTTAAATGAATGAGTCATTAATCCCTGGTATCACTTAGGAATCAATTCTTGCCATATTTTATGGTTTT
Organism: Sorex araneus; assembly: GCF_027595985.1. NCBI lineage: Eukaryota > Metazoa > Chordata > Mammalia > Eulipotyphla > Soricidae > Sorex > Sorex araneus. Next base: position 118,105,341 of record NC_073306.1, on the reverse strand, counting down.
ATTATGCATGAATTTGGTGGATTATCAAGGAAAATTGTTAACTCAATTTCACTTTAAAAAGTAAAAGGTTTTCAAACAACAACCACCTAACAACAGAGAGACTACAGTACATCAAAAAGAACAACATCAACCAGTGTTGGTGTGGATGCAGGCAAAAACGGACTCTCATTCACTGCACTATCACCGGAGTGATAGTGCAGCAGGTAGGGGCGTTTGTCTTGCACGCGGCCGACCTGGGTTCGATCCTGGTATCCCATATGGTCCCCCACGCACCACCAGGAGTAATTCCTGAGTGCAGAGCCAGAAGTAACCCCTGAGCATTGTGGGTGTGACTCAAAAAAGGAAAAAAAAAAGAATGACTGGCTCAGCCTTTTAAAACAATATGGACATTCCTCAGAAAACTAGGAATTGAGCTTCCATATGGCTCAGCAATTCCATCCCTTGCAATATACCCCAACGGCCCAAAAACACAAGGCAGAAAAAACATCTGAACTCCTCTGTTGATTGTAGCACTACTCAGAATAGAACAGATGACTGGATAAAGAAACTCTGGTACATACACACAGTGAAGTACTACTCGGTCATAGGAAAAGATGAAGTCATAAAATTTGTTGCAAAGATCTGGAAAATATTATGTTGAATGAAGTCAGAGGGAAAGGGACAGACACAGAATGATCTCTCTCATAAGTGAGATATAAAGAAATATAGTAGGGGAATAATAAATGTGCAAAAGCAACGGTGAGGAAAGGGAAGAATACAATATTGATGTAGGAAAGCTCTGGAGGAGCTAATGCTGAAAGGAGGTATAAAGTGCCTACCACAGGCACCAGAGAAATGGTGTATGTGGGGGTGGGAGGTGGGGAGGGGCGGATTGCTTGCCTTACAACTGGCTGGCCTGGGTTGGATCTTCAGCACCCTATGAGTCACCTGAGCCTTGCCAGGAGTGATTTCTGAGCACAGGGCCTGGAGTAAGCCCTGAGCAGTGCCAGGTGTGGCCCCACCCCCATCCCTGCAACCCAGAAACTAAATAATAAATCACTGTCATCCCGTTGCTCATGGATTTGTTCGAGCGGGCACCAGTAACGTCTCTCAATGTGAGACTTATTGTTACTGTTTTTGGCATATCCAATACTCTCGGGTAGCTTGCCAGGCTCTGCCGCGTAGGCGCGAAACTCTCGGTAGCTTGCCGGGCTCTCCGAGAGGGGTGGAGGAATCGAACACGGGTCGGCTTCGTGAAAGGCGAATGCCCTACTGCTGTGCTATCGCTCCCGGTTATTTATGTCAGAACATGTCAGAGATGAGACAGTTAAGCTCAATGGACTGCATGTATGGTTTGCAAGCAGGAGGCCTGGATTCAATCCCTGGTACTGCATGGTTCTCTGAGCAGGAGCAAAGCATATCTGGTTTTGGGGTCCAAAAACCCCAAACTTAACCCCTCAAATAATATGTCAAAAGAAGAAACATTGCTGTTTGAGGTATGTGTTTTAGAGATTATATTTGTAACCAACTAAATCTTTTAAAAATTAAATAAAATCTTACAGCAATGAAATGTTTTGTTCTTTTTGAGTGAGGCATATATATATAATTTACAGAAATGTTAATTTTTATATTAAAAACAAACCCAAGTCAAAATTTCTATGAAGAATTTCTTATAAAAATCAGTATGAATAATAAACGAGTTGACATTCACCAGACATAAATTAGTGGACTTAAAAGAACAATTTATTTTCTTTCTCTTAATGGTCTTGTTTTTTAAGAAATAAGCTATGAATTAAAAAGAAATAGAAGACAGTTGGGGGAAAACTTTGTTTTATCCTTTTCTAGTTTCATTTCTGATTTGCATTTTGTTTCATATTTGCTCTTGTGGGTCTCACTGCATTCTTTTCAGCATTTGTCTATTTGTTTCTTTTGTTGCAGTGATAGTAAATATGCCCTCCAAATTCTAGCATTTACCAAGGCCAAACCACATTACAAGAAAAAATATTTTCTTGTAATCAGATCCAAACAGCTCAGAGAGGAGTCATGTTTTTCTCAGATGTCACTATAACTACTGCCCAAACAAGTCTTAGAACTTGAGACCCCCTTCTAGAAGAGAAGGCTCTCGGGCTTCTATCTAGGGCCCATAGCAGGCAACTTAATAAATCATAGGCACTATGATTTTCTGTAAACAATATCTGCCTTGGTCTGGGAAGATGGCTCAAAGGCAATCCTATTCTTAGGCACCACATGGCCCCCCAAGCACTGTCGGGAAGGACCCCTGTGTACAAAGCTGAGAGCAGTCTGTGGTACTGCTGGGGATGACCCCAAACCAAACCAACACAACAAACAAAAAAATCTGCCTCCCACACCCAACTAAAGAAATAAAGCTATACTTTGGAGGTACTAAGTATAATAAATAGCAAATGTACAGCTCCTAACAAAGTGCTTCTCATTAATGATCTCGTTGAATTTTTAATACATGAGGCAGAGATTATTATGATGATCATTTTATTTATTATTATTATTTTTTTGTTTGGGGGCATAGCCAGTGGTTCTACGGGGTCATTCCTAGCAGTACTTAGAGTATCAGAGCTTAACCCTGGGACTCCAGCAAACAAAGCATCCACTCCGGTTCTTAAGGCTCTCTCTCCAGGGGCGAGAGATATAGCTCAGTGGTGGGACATTTACCTTGCACACGGCCAACCTGGGTTTGATTCCCAGCATCCCATATGGTCCCCCCCAGCTGGAGAGAGAACTTTTTTTTTTCCTTTTTGGGTCACACCTGGCGATGCATAGGGGTTACTTCTGGCTCTGCACTCTGCACTCAGGAATTACTCCTGGCTGTGCTTGGTGTGGGGGGGACCATATGGGATGCCGGGGATCGAGCCCAGGTTGGCCATGTGCAAGGCAAATGCCCTACCTGCTGTACTATCGCTCCAGGCCTCCATACCCTCTTTTTAGTAATTTTTGTGTTTTGTTTTGGGCAGTTTGGGAGGATCAAACTCATGACCTCACACACAATGCCCTACCACGGAGCCATATCCCTGGACCCATACTCCATAACCCCATTTTACATGTAAAGAAGCTAGGGTTCAGAAAAATCAAATGATCTTCCCAAGATCAATCACTTACTATCAGAATTAAGGATCCAAGTAGGTCCCAACACTGTATTTTATAGTCTTTCTACCACATCCAAAAAAAATTAGTTTCTGATAAAATAAATTAATCTCCCTATAAAAAGAGTGGAAATTAGGGGCTGGCGCGATAGCACAGCGGGTAGGGCGTTTGCCTTGCACATGGCCGACCCGGGTTCGATCCCCAGCATCCCATATGGTCCCCTGAGCACCGCCAGGAGTAACTCCGGAGTGCAAAGCCAGGAGTTATCCCTGTGCATCGCCAGGTGAGACCCAAAAAGCGAAAAAAAAAAAAAGAGTGGAAATTAGAGTAGGAATAGAAACAAGTAAAGAAACATTGTAAATCCAAGAAAACATCTGCTATACTGTGGATGAAGAATCCATCATGTAAGATCCTACTCCCCTGTCTCCTTATCCTTTTGCTCCTACAAAGCAAATGTACATAAATATCTTAAATGGTAGACTTTGTCTTATCTGGAAGCGTCATCAACTGCTCATAGGCCACTCTGTCCAGAGGTGGTTAAAATTCTATCACAACAGTTTGAGAGTAAGTGCTCTAATTCCAGCTTTTGGACAATTCCAATAAACCTTCATCCCTCTGATCTTGTTCTCAGTCCATCCTACACATAGTTACTAAATAAACTTTCAGAAGTTCATGTCCTAGTCTATTTAAAATCCTTCTAAGATTCAAACGGTTCAAGTGGCACAGCACATGCCTAGCATGTACAAGACCAGAGTTCATTCCCATCCCTGGCATTGCCTGCCCTCTTCCTCCCCTACCACCCCAGAATTGCTGGGTGTGGTTCTGTGGCTCCTGAGCACTTCCAGGTCACCTCTAGTGGATGCCAGCATAGCTGGGTGTGGCTCCTATTAAAATAACAATAAAATCCTTTGATAACTTATATTATGAGATAAACTATATACCATATAATAATTCACATATACTATATAATAATTCACAAATCCTAACCCCTAGTACTTCAAAATGAAATCTTATTTGGAAATAGTCTTTAAGGCTCAGGGATATGGCTCAGTGGTAAAGCTTCCAGCCTTTTAGGTATGAGGCCATAAGTTCCATCTGTGGCACCACCCCACATCACAATGTGTAACACCAGCAGCACTGCTGTGGACATCCTTAGTGTTACAAGTGTACCATCTTTGGCATACCATAAGCAAGTGTGTAACCCCTGGACATTGCAATAAGAAAGGGAGGGGAAGAAGAAAAAAGGAGAAAAATAATAGACAATTAAGTTAAAAATACTAATTCAGTCCGACTTGTGTCCTTATGAGAAGAGTAAATTTGGACAAAGGGGAAAGACCATGTTAAGACACAGGGAATAGATGACAATCTTCAAAACAGGAGAGGCCGCAGATGCTGACGTTTTGATTTTGTATCTCTAGCCACCAGACTTTGAGAAATTCATGATCACACGATCACGAAATCCCGTTGATTGTCGAGTTTCTCAAGCGGTCTCAGTAACCTCTACATTCATCCTATCCCTGAGATTTTAGAAGCCTCTCTCTTCTTGGCCTTCCCAATGATGCCGCATTGGAGGCTCTTTCAGGGTCAGGGGAATAAGATTCAGCTGGCTACTGGCTTTGGCATATAGATACACCATGCGAGGCTGTCCCATGTGGGCAGGAAGCTCTCAGTAGCTTGCGAATTTCTCCCAGAAGGAAAAGTAGGTTATAAGATATCACACGGCTGCAAAGCGGCCACACACTTCTGGGAGCTTGCTTTTAAGTCTCTGGATGTTGGCCATTGAGAAATTAATTTCTATTATTTTAAAGCTATCCACCCTGCAATACTTTGTTAGGGTAGCCATAGTGAAAGAGATATAACTTTTCAATACCTGTAAACTTCTTTTTTATTATTATTATTTTTTATTGAATCACCATGTGGAAAATTACAATGCTTTCAGGCTTAAGTCTCAGTTATACAATGCTGAAACAACCATCCCTTCACCAGTGCCCATATTCCACCAACAAAAAATAAAACAAAACAAAACCCCAGTATGCCCCCCATCCCTCCCGTCGCCCTCCCCTGCCTAGGTAACTGATAAATTTCACTTTACTTTCTCTTTACTTTGGTTACATTCAACATTTCAACAAAAAACTCACTATTATTGTTAGGAGTTCCCCATTAGAGTCAGACCTGTGGTGAAGAGATATCGCCGCGTGGTTTTGGATTTCTGTATTTTAGCAACTAAGTCCAGGGAAATTTCTTCCAGAAATTGGATCATTGCAAGCTTGTATCTCTCATTAGTGGTCCTCATAGTATGGCATTTGCACGCCCTCCCCCCCACTCCCCGAAAGGAAAAGGCGAGAGAGAGAAAAACCTTTCCCCTCCTGGGCAGGCATGGGGCCGTGGCTTAGTTCTCAGTCTGGAGACATTCTGCAAGGAGCTGCCAGTATCAAAAGTAGTTTAGCTGGCCTCTGGAATCATGCTCATGCAGCTGTGGTGAGGCCGCACACATGCAGCCCCTGGGATCACATCTCGGCGGTAAGCCACCTGTAAACTTCTTAAGGTGGCATGGATCCTTCTATGACCTGATTCTTGCTTCCCCAACATTATTTCTGGCTTTACCTGTCTTTGTCAATACACTCTAGAACATTTAACACTCTAGTACATTTAATAGCTTTCCGTGTCTTTGACAATATACACTAGAATATTTAATATAGCTTTATTACATTCTCTTGCCCGCATGCCTGGCTGTCTTCCTCAGGGCCCCTCAGAGGGGATGGGCTCCAGCTTCCCTCCCTGCACCAAGCAGAGCTCCCGGCAGCCGAAGATCACCACAACCTAGCCACAGCCATGCTCAAGGCCCCCCTCCACACGTTCGGACAAGCCTCACGCATGAAGGTACCGGCAGAGGAACCCAGGTGTGTGTAATCCCACCAACGGCCTACATCCAGAGACTTAAAACCAAACTCCCAGAAGTGCGCGGCTGCTTTGTGGCTGCGCGATATCTTATAACCAACTTTTCCCTCTGGGAGAAACTCGCAAACTACTGAGAGCTTCCTGCCCATATGGGACAGCCTCGAAAGCTTCCCATGGTGTATCTATATGCCAAAGCCAGTAGCCAGCTGAATCTCATTCCCCTATCCTGAAAGAGCCTCCAATGTGGCATTGTTGGGAAGGCCAAGAAGAGAGAGGCTTCTAAAATCTCAGGGATAGGATGAATGTAGAGGTTACTGAGACCGCTCGAGCCACTTGATAATCAACGAGATTTCGAGATTTCGTGATCATGATCGTGACCTTTGTCTGTAGTGCATTGTATTGTATTTCTCATTTTATCCTCTAAGACTCAGCTCCTTACTGTGACCTCACACCATGGTTGAGTGTGAGGTACTGGTGGTGTGAGTACCTCTAGTACTAGAAAGGATAGACTGTCTACTAGTCTTTATATTTTCATACTCCATCACTCTGATCCATTCACAGGCAGATATCATATATATGTATATATAAAAACATGTACTATATATATGTATATATGAATGTATGTTGCATTAACCTGAGCTAGGTGGAAAGAGAAAAGTGGTAAAGAAATAGTTGTCTCAGAGATCTCCTTGTTCTACCCATTTCATCATGACCTCAAGCTGCCAGCTTCCCTGACCAATTTGAAAGTTAAGGGACATTAACAGGGGCCAGAGAGATAGTACAGGAGGTAAGGCATGGGCCTTGCATGTGACTGCAGTAGCTGTTACTACTGCTTAAAATCCTCTGCACCATATATGGTCTCTCCAACAACATCACAGGTCACTCCTGAACACAGAGCCAGGAGCACCCAGTGAGCACTTCTGGGTGTGGTCCAGCCCCCCTGCCCCCCAAAAGAAAAAAAACATTAAGAATGTGAATTAAGAGTTTTAATTCTCTCTCCTATGCTATCTCTCCTTTACCCTATAGTCTCTTATTTATTTTTGATTTAGAGGCCACAGTTGACTATGCTCCAAGCTACACCTGGCTCTGTGCTGAGGAATCACTCCTGGTGGGGCTCAGGGGACCATAACCTGTGCTGGGGACCAAATCTGGGGTAGTTGCATGCAAGGCAAGCACTTTACCAGCTGTACTATCTCACCAGCCCTTCAGTCTTTCATTTGTTAGGTTCTTTAGACTCACAATTATATCTAAATATGGATGTTTTGACCAGTATACATAATTCCTGGAAGAGGCTGGGATTCTTTTTTTCCTTTCCCCTCCCCCCATTTCCCTTTATGCATTGTTCTTATTCTCTCCTATCATAGGAGAGCTTCCTTTATGCCTCCAGGAAAGAAAGAGAGTTCAAATTTACACAGTCCTATATAACCCAAGTCCTATGTAACCCAAGTAGAAAAAAGTCCTATGCAACCCAAGTAGAAAGATTTTTTTTTCAGGAAAAAGAATGTAAGGAATGAAATTCTATGATTTTCTAGGTTTAATGTAATTTTCCAATGTGAGGATTGCTCTTATGAGAGAGAGAGAGAGAGAGAGAGAGAGAGAGAGAGAGAGAGAGAGAGAGAGAGAGGAAGAGAGAGAGACTCCCTACCCATTTTCCATAAAATCATAGAGGGAAATATATATGTATGCCTCTCGGAGAGTCTGGCAAGCTACCGAGAGTATTCCGCCTACACGGCAGAGCCTGACAAGCTCCCCGTGGTGTATTCGGTATGCCAAAAACAGTAATAATAACAGGTCTCATTCCCCTGACCCTGAAAGAGCCTCCAATCATTGGGAAAGACGAGTAAGGAGAGGCTGCTAAAATCTCAGGGCTGGGACGAATAGAGATGTTACTGGTGCCCTCTCGAGTAAATAGATGAACAACGGAATGACAGTGATACAGTGATACAGTGAGGATTGCTCAATGGGCCGAACACATCTTTGCATTTGGGATGCCCAGGTTTGATCTCTGGAACTAATCATATCCAGGAGCGATCCCTGAGTACAGAGACAGAAGTAGCTCATGATCACCACCAGGTATGCCCCAACACAAAAGCAAATTCTCCAAACTGCCCTCCCTCCACTCACAGCAATATAGACAGATATGATAGGGCTCAGGAGATAGCTCAAAGGACTGAAGTACTTATGTTGTATGTGGGAAGCCAAGGGTTGATCCCTGTCACTGCAGCACTGCATGATGGAAAGTTCACAGGAAAACCTCTTCTAGGAGATACTCAAGGACAAAATCTCATCCTGCTAGATCCACCCAAGGGTGGAATTCCATCTAAGGGTACAGTTCTCCTTTCCTTAGTCAATATACATTTAAACAGTCACTGTAAATTTACTTCTTAATGCTATTTTTAGTCATTTGGTATGAACACAGTAAGAGATATATTGAGCTTAAAGGGCAACTCTCCTGGGGACATCTCACTATAGTCCTCAGGCCAGGTTAGTCTTTCCTAACCCCAGGAGATTCGTTTTCCCGTTACTTCATTTTGGGTCATGACAGTTTGTTCCATGACTGTACTCTAAACTTATTATATGTTTTATGGTGCCTAGTCTGTCCTTTTTCCATGCCAGGATAGCTTGCAGTTATCAGGATAAAACTCAAGATATTGTTATAGTGGGAGTGGAAGGGTGGCATGCCAGATGAATTAATTTATTTATTTTTAATTTATATTTTTATTTTATTAATTCACCGTGAGGTACAATAACAAAACTTTCATGTTTGAGTTTCAATCATATGGTCATCAAACACCCATCCCTTCATGAGGGCACGTTTTCCACCACCAAAATCCCAAGTATCCCCCCCTGCCCAATTCCACATCTCCCCCTGCCTGTGTGGCAAACAATTTGCAAAATACTCTCTCTCTACTTTAATTACCTTTGATATTTTGAGACCAGTCCTACCACCCCTATACCTGCTGAAAATGCAATGCTGGACAGTTGTGTTTTGTATTGCTTGTTATAGATATTATATAATGTCGCGTGGCCGTGAGCGTGGTCGAGTGCTCCAGGAATTCTAAGATTTTAATAATTAGGGTCTGAAGAAGTCGCTATAGCAAGTTGCTCAGGTCTAAGATTTGTTTGTGTGTCTCTGGATTGTGGCTGTGTGGGAGCTTAAGTAGACGGTGGGCGGATGTGGCTTCATCTTGGAGTCCCATTGGGGCAGGGTGGGTGGGGGAGGAGAAGGGCCCACTCTTCCCCTGTCCCATGAGACTTGGGATTTGCCAACACCACCACTCGTACCTGGACCTTCTCGCTGACTTCTAGAGAATGGAGCTGCCAGAGCTCCTAGAGGGCAGGCGGAGAGACAACACCTGCCCCCGTCTGGAGCAGCCCAGCGGAAAAGGCCTATTGCAACGTCCCGGGTCATCTCTGCATCAAGTTGCTCGGGTCTGAGATTCATTTGTGTGTCTCCAATTAGTTAATTTAATCGGTCACTTTAAATCTTGTTCATTGAAAAGGTAGCCAATCAAAAGAGGTAATAGGATGGCTGGGAGTGTGAGACAGCAGCAGATTAAAATAAAAGTCCTCCAGTCAGGCCAAACACTTCTCTTGCTCCTCCTACCCTTTAGCTTCTCTCACAATCTTATGACCAGGCAGACTACAGGATTATGTAGGGGGAGGTCATGTGTCTAGACCGAAGGCAGGGTGAGATAGAGCTCATTGGTCCAGACAAGGCAGAATCAGGCAGGGGTCTTAGGCTCAGACAGGTGGACAGGCTGGGGACTTAAGGAAACCTGCGGCAGGACCACAGAGAACTATAAGGGTACAGCCTGATAAGATCCAGCAGCAAGATTTCAGACTAGGAAAGCATATACTGGCTAGGGAGCAGCACAGCTAGGGACAGGACCAGGTCATAGCACAGGTAATCCATTATCATAGAAATTATGTGACAATAAAAATGTTTTAGCCTTTCTCTGCATGAAAAAGTTTCCATCAAATTTTTGTAACCAGAAGCCCACCTTCAGGAAGGTTTGAGAACTGCATTTATAGTAATTACAATTTTTTAGGGGTTTTGAATAAACTAAATGATACTGCAATAAAATATTTGACCAAAGGAACTACTACATCTCTCTGGAGGGGTGAACTTTAATCCAAGTCACGCAAAAGTCACAGAGGTAAAGTCCTGCTAGAGGTGAGCTCTTAATAATTATATAATGTCAGGACTGGAGCGACAGTACAGGGTGTAAGCACCTACTTTGCATGTGGCCCACTCCTGTTCGATTCCTGGCACCACATGTAGTTTCTCCCACATTGCCAAGAGTGATCCCTGAGCACTGCGACTTTCCCACTGTACTGTCTCTCTGGCCCCATGGATAGCTGCTTTTTAGAAGTTCTTATAACTAGAATATGGCACAACTGCTTTGGAGGAATAGTGCATTGGTTTAATTAGAGCAGTAGTGTTCGACCACCAGTTACATAGACTGATGATGGTCTCTGGTACAAAGAGATTGAAAACCAATGGTCTACCATGCAAAGTTATAACTGCCAGTCAGTAGGCCAGCGTACAGGACAGGCGCTAGCTGCAGGTATAAGAAAGTTGAAGAACACTGGATCAGAGTACCTGACTTGCAACTTGTACAAGTTGAAATCCTTAGAGTCTCGCCTATATAGCTACTTTGCTATTTGAGCCCGGTAGGTCTGTCTGTAAACACTGGGATTCCTGGCCTTACTGTAGCAGATGGATGTAAGCACTACAAAAAGAGCTTGTGCACAGCAAGCACAGCAACTAGAACAAAGATGTGTGAGAGTCACAGTCAGGAAGTGTAACCTCTGGTGAGAACATCTGTGAGCCTCACAGTGACCTCTAGTTAGCGCCACAACCATAACCATGTGCTCAACAACGAATATAACCCCCACTGCATGCATATGCAAGCACCACAACTGAAGGAGTACAAACCTCAGCACCACGGCTGGTGTGACAGTGCCCCCCCAACCTAATGTGCAACACTCAGTGAGCACCATGGCTATAAACGTTTGTGCACTACAGTCAGACCTGTGCCCAACCCCCAGTCATTACAAGAACAATGTCAACAACAAAGGAGAAAGGAAGTGCCTGGAATAAAATAAATAAAGCAATTAAAAATAAGGGCCATCCATCTCCCTGTACTTCCAGAAGACCCAGCAGTCACACCCACGAACTACTACCACCACTGCCATGTAAGCTTATCTATCAGCCTTGTTCTAGAAACTCATAAATAAATCTTGAAAGAGATCAAATCACCGTATCACTGTCATCCTGTTTGTTCATCGATTTGCTTGAGCAGGCACCAGTAATGTCTCCATTCGTTCTAGCCCTCAGATTTTAGCAGCCTCTCTTTACTCATCCTTCCCAATGGTGCCGCATTGGAGGCTCTTTCAGGGTCAGGGGAACGAGGCCCATCATTGTTACTGTTTTGGGCATATCGAATACATCATAGGGAGCTTACCAGGCTCTGCCGGGTGGGCAGGATACTCTTGGTAGCTTGCCTGGTTCTCCGAGAGGGAGAACTAGACTATAAGAGATCAAATAGTTGCAAAATTTTCTCAGACACAAGTTCCCAAATGAGACTTCTGGGGTGGTCTCGGAGAGTGCAGGCCAGCTCCTGCTCAAAGTCCCAGCAGCCACTCCCACTCCCCAAAGCTCCTGTCATGTCTCTGACCACACCCCACTGCCTCAGGACTGAGCACCACAGAGAACCTAATCTGCAGAAAACTACAGGTGCATGGGTCTTTGTAGCTGACAACTCTAGGCTTTCTTAGATCGAGGTGGGCGACCCCCACCCATCTCCCCATACTTCTGGAAGACCTGGCAGCAATGACCAGTTAAATATTTAACTGCCCAATTAAATACTCTGTATTTTCTGGACATGTCCAAACTCTACAATACTGACATTCCATAGTAGCACACTAGACTGGACGACGTGTAACACAGAAGCCAAACAATTTCAACTAACAAAAACACTAACAGAGAAGGCTTACCCTGCAACAGCAACGTAGTAAGTCCTCAGACAAAGACTGACTATCCCCAGGGTGAGATACAACAATTTTCACAAGTTTTTTCTATGGAAATAATTTTTGATCATTCTGTTAGCAACTTAATGGTAACAAGCAATATAAAATAAATTATTGTGGGCCTGTACAGAAGAAGGTTTGAGGGGTGGTTGAGAAAATGGAGACAATGGTGGAGTGAAGGTAACAGTGGTGGTAGGGTTGTTGTTGGGATATTAAATGCCTGTAACAAATCATCATGAACAACTTTGTAAATCATGGTGTTTAAATACAATGGGGGGAAAACAGATAAAAATAAGGGTGCCAAGGGGCTGGAGCTATAGTATAGTGGCTAGGGCATTTGCCTTGCATGCAGCTAACGCAGGTTTGATCCCCGACATCCTGTATGGTCCTCTGAGCCTGCCAGGAATAATTCCTGAGTGTAGAGCTAGGAGCAAGCCCTGAGCATAACTGGGTAGGATCCAAAAATAAAAACAAGACAAAAAATAAAAATAAGGGAGCCAGAAAGACAGTATAATTGGTAATGCTCTTGCTTTACATGCAACCAGACCAGGTTTAATTGCTGGCATCATATATGGTCCCCTAAACACTGCCAGGAGTGATTCCTGAGCACATGGCTAAGTGTAAGCCCTGAGCACAGCCCGTGTGACTCCAAAATCAAAACGAAATGATTATGACAAATATTCTATTATCTAAAGGTTTCCAAGGGTTCTACGATGTGAGAAATCATCAGAGAGAGATTTGTCTTATCTAACTTAGTTGAAATTTCTATTTTATATTGTGTCTTTTACCACCATTGCCTCTCAAAATAATAACATATATGCTTTACATTTATTCTACTCTGGTTCTAACTATGGCTTTCTATGCTTTGTCTTTTTTTTTTTAATTTAAATGTAGGACTACTGCTATTTATTCGGCCACTGATTAAGCTGATTGAAATGGGCATGAACTCCATATTGCTTTTTAAAAATTTTTTAAATTGAATATTCGTGAGATAGGTCAACACAAAGCTGTTAATAATTGGGTTTCAACGACCCAGCACCCATCCCTCTACCAATGTACATTTCCCACCACCAATGTTCGTGTTTCCCTCCCACCATCCCCCAATACCTCCCCTTCTACCCCTAGCCTCCCTCTATGAGAAGCATTTTCCTTCTTGCTCTCTCTCTCTCTCTCTCCTTTTCTTTTTGTGCATTATGGTTTGCAATACAGGTACTATGAAGTCAACAAACACTGAATGCCCGTGTTTGTTCAAGGCATTCAGTATTTTTATTGGAATGGTAAGGCTGGAGTAGCTTTTAAGCTGAGTGGCACCTTTGGGATGTGGATGTGACTGCCAAGGCTTCTGGAAATACAAGGAGGTGGGAGGAGATAGCCCACCCAGACCCTCAGAAAACCTGGAGATTTCCGTTACAAAATCCACACACCAGAATTTTCAGCAGATTATATCTCAGCGAGGTCCATCCTAAGATGGTAGAGTCAGGCTGGGGATATGGTGGTGATTTTGTATTGTGGGAGCAAGTGGCTGCTGGGGGTTCTACTTGGGTGGACACCAGGCTGACCCTCCCCCTTCCAATTTACTCTGGTTTGTTCAGCCATGTGCGGGTCCAAGATTAACCGTGGCTTCTGATCTCTTTCGAGATTTATTTACGGGTCTCTGGAGCAAAGCGGGTAGAAGTGCTGACATGGTAGCCCTGGAGTTGGTTTGTGAGGGTGACTGCCAGAGCTCCCAGGAGTACTGGGAAGTGGAGGGAAGTAGCCCATCCCAACTCCAAGAAAGCCTAGAGATTTCAGTCACAAAATCCGCATACCACACAATTTCAGCAGATTATATCTCGGTGAGGTCTGTCCTGAGACAGTAGAATCAGGTCAGGGGTATGGTGGTGATTTTGGATTGTGGAAACAAGTGGCTGCTGGGGGCTCTGCTTGTGCAGGCACTAGGCTGACCTGTCACCCCCCACCTCCAATTTACCAATGTGCAGATCCAAGATTAACCACGGATTTTGATCTCACTCAAGATTTATTTATAGGTCTCTGAAATAAGGCTGATAAATAAGCTTGTATAACTGAGCCAGAGGCGGTTTGTGGGTGTGGCTCCCATATACCTAACTTTTGGCTGTTCAATTTCTTGGTAAACTTGGTCCCAAGTTGTTGGAGTCCAGTCAAAGATTAACTAGTCAAAGGCACAGCGGCAATTTTGAGGTATCAGGAAGCCTGAAGGTACCATCAGGCTGCTGATGAGCTTGCCCCGCAGGTGGCACCATATGCTAGTGGCATCATGCCCCCTTTCTGTGCATTTTCAACTGAAGATGCAACCCCATATACATCCCAAATTAAGATGGTCACCCACATCTTAACTTGGGTTATATAATTCCTTTATTTTACCTTATGGAGCACTGTTGGCTTTCTCCCCTCTGAAAAGCCTGCATTCTCTCTCTTTCTCTACTTCCTCCCCCACCCACAGACTCCTATTCCCCAAATAAAACTAGCTTACTTCACAATTCATCGCCTGAAATTCTCTTCTGCGAGGGTAGATAATGAACCTGGAAAATCTGGGTGTTGGTCAGAACTGACTCTCCTTTTCAAGCCAAGAGCAATTCCTCATTCCAGCCCAAGGCCACTGGTTCTCTGTGAGGATTTAGGTGGTGAGGATCAAGAATTTTACCACATTGGGGCTGGAGCGATAGCACAGCGGGTAGGGCGTTTGCCTTGCACGCGGCCGACCCGGGTTCGATCCCCAGCATCCCATATGGTCCCCTGAGCACCGCCAGGAGTAACTCCTGAGTGCAAAGCCAGGAGTAACCCCTGTGCATCGCTGGGTGAGACCCAAAAAGCAAAAAAAAATTTTTTTACCATATTTAGATTATTTTATCAACTAAAGGCATATGATATCCCTTAAAAATTAATGTATAGGGCTGGAGTGATACAGCGGGAAGGGTGTTTGGCTTGCATGTGGCCAATCCGGGTTCAATTCCCAGCATCCCATATGGTACCCCAAACACTGCCAGGAGTAATTTCTGAGTGCAAAGCCAGGAGTAACCCCTGTGCATTGCTGGGTGTGAACCCCCAAAAAGTAAATAGAAAATTAATGTATAACATAAAAATATGAAAATATAAGTAAAATAATAATAAAACTAGACTAAAAACATGATCAAACAGCTACTTCAGCTACTACTATTTCTACTACAGCTACTTCAAAAAAAATAGGAAAAGAGGGGCTGGAGCGACAGCATAGCGGGTAGGGCGTTTGCCTTGCACGCGGCCCGACCCGAGTTCCCGAGTTCGATTCCCAGCATCCCATATGGTCTCCCGAGCACTGCCAGGAGTGATTCCTGAGTGCATAAGCCAGGAGTAACCCCTGTGCATCGCCGGGTGTTACCCGAAAAGTCAAAAAAAATAGGAAAAAATGTCACCATATTTAAAGGAGGTATAATATCTAGGACTAATAATACCCCTGAGATTTATTAAATGACTTAATCTCTTTGAAAGTATTTTTCATTTTAAATTGGGAATAATTACAGTATTTAATTAATTAACTTTAATAATAGAACAGTAAGTTATTATAAAGAGCTTAGAAAAGTATTAAGAGAGCATTCAATAAATATTAGCTATAATACAATTTAATATTTTAGAACACTATAATTTTTAAAATTAAAATCCATTTTTTTCAGTAATTTTTCATTTCCTTTTCTTAAAAATATTTTTTGGGGGTGCATACCTGGTGGTACTCAATACTTACTCCTGGTTTTGCATTTAGGGATTACTCCTGACAGTGCTCAGGGGGTCATAAGTGGTGCTAGAGATTGAACCCATGTCTTTCTGCATCCTCCACCCCTGTTTATACTATTTAAGATCATAAAAACTCTATGTGTGTGGGTTTGTATTTGTGTGTGTGTGTGTGTGTGTGTGTGTGTATGTAGTGCTACAGATCAAACCCAGGGTCAGCAAGGACTTTGCTATGTCATATCCCTGGCACCATTTAAAACTCTCTTTCCTTTCTTTCTTTCTTTCTTTCTTTCTTTCTTTCTTTCTTTCTTTCTTTCTTTCTTTCTTTCTTTCTTTCTTTCTTTCTTTCTTTCTTTCTTTCTTTCTTTCTTTCTTTCTTTCTTTCTTTCTTTCTTTCTCTCTTTCTTTCTTTCTCTCTCTCTCTTTCTTTCTCTCTCTCTCTTTCTTTCTCTCTCTCTCTTTCTTTCTTTCTTTCTTTCTTTCTTTCTTTCTTTCTTTCTTTCTTTCTTTCTTTCTTTCTTTCTTTCTTTCTTTCTTTCTTTCTTTCTTTCTTTCTTTCTTTCTTTCTTTCTTTCTTTCTTTTTGGGTCACACCCGGCGATGCTCAGGGGTTACTCCTAACTCTGCACTCAGGAATTACTCCTGGAAGTGCTTGGGAGATGCTGGGAATCGAACGCGAGTTGGCCGAGTGCAAGACAAATGCCTACCTGCTGTGTTATCACTCCAGCCCCCTTAAAACTCTCTTTTATATCCCTTTCATTGGGCTTTATCCTTACATACTATAGCTTCATTTGTTTGGATGGGTCACAAACCAGAATCTGGTTAGAAATAAGAATATGAATCAACTACACCAAGCCTGCAGGGTGCTCTAGTTCTTTGAATAAAATCTTTCCTTCTTGTAAAAATATGTCACTTAGGAATTTTTTCTTGAGAAGAAAAAGATGGTTTTAACTTTACTAGTTAGCCTCAACCTAAGCCTTCATTTAACAATGAAGACAGAATTTTCCTGGAACATAATGAAAGTTCTGTCTTTTCAAAAAAAGTGAATACCATAAATCTCTGGAAGTACATTTGGTGCCTATTACAAACCGAAACAGTCATAATAGGAAATATGGGATAATTCAAAGGCAAAATTATAGTTGGCATTTTGAGGTTCTGATAGTTTAACAGAGGAAATTTAATTCCTTATAAGCATACGCAAACAGACAAATTTGAGAAATTTAGCATGAAGCAGTTATTTGAAGGTACGAGACTGGGGCCACAGCCAGTGCTACTCAAGGGTTACGGGGTGCTGCGGGGAGGTGGAACCATAGGCTGTACAGGGGATTGAACCAGGATTGGCTGCATGAAAAGCAAGTGTCTTAAACCCATGACATCTGTGTGATCTTATTTTTTTAGATATATTTTAAAATAAAATTCATTAGTGAAACTGTTATGAAGTAGCTGAATTCTTACATTTTTCAACTCTAGTCACACCCAGTCATATCCATTCAACACATCACAAGATAACATTTAATGATATATCTAAAGATACTATTCCTTATATGCTTTAATATTATTTATAAAATAAAATACATTTTTATTCTATGAACAAGGAAGCCATATTAAGAATTATGTTGTAATTTTATCCTTTTTTTGCTTTGTTTTTTTTGTTTGTTGGTTGGTTAATTGGTTTTGAGTCACACCAAATCATATACATTTAACACATTACAATGTTTGATGATATATCTAAAGATACTATTCCTTATATTCTTTAACATATTATTAGTAAAATAAAATGAATTTCTATTCTATGAACAAGGAAGCTTTATTAAGAATTCTGTTATAATTTTATTCGTTTTTGGATTTGGTTTTGTGTTGTTTGGTTGGTTTTGGGTCACACCCGGCAGTGCTCAGGGGTTACTCCTGGCTCTGTACTCAGGAATTACTCCTGGCAGTACTTAGGAGGCTATAAGGGATGTTAGGGATCGAACCTGAGTCAGCTGTGTGCAAGGCAAGTGTCCTACCCACTGTGGCTTTGGGGCAACATTATAGGCTATATTTAGCTATGGGCTTGAGGGTTGATCTCTCCTACTTTGTGATCGTAAGTGGATGACAACCTCTCTGAAGTCTCTTCTCTTACAAAGTGAGTTAATATTAATTTGACAAGATTATTATAAGGATGGACTGGAGCGATAGCACAGCGGGTAGGGTGTTTGCCTTGCAGCTGGCCAACCCGGGTTTGATTCCTCCATCCCTCTCAGAGAGCCCGGCAAACTACCGAGAATATCGCGCCCGCACAGCAGAGCCTGGCAAGCTACCTGTGGCGTATTTGATGTGCCAAAAATAGTAACAACAAGTCTCACAATAGAGATGTTACTAGTGCCGCTTGAGCAAATTGATGAACAATGGGACAACAGTGCTACAGATTGTAAGGATCTGAGCAGGAGAAAGAGAGTGGTGTGGTGTGGAATGCCTTCAAGAGCATCAAAGAAGTTGTTAGGAGGACGAAGAACTTCCGGCTCCGGGCACATCTTTTTGACTCCACTGTTCCTTCTGTACTAGCATATGCCTCAGAGACCTGGGCCCTATGAAAATAGGATGAGAATGCTATTCGGGTCTCCCAAAGAGGAATCAAAAGAGCTATGCTTGGAGTATTACATTCCACTCAAGGAGAGAAGGAATCTGGAATTCTGACCTCCGTTGATGATCAAGGATCAGGGATGCTGCCTCATTTGCAAAGGCATCGAAAATCGGATGGGCCGTACACATAATGCAATTTGGAGATGACTGTTGGACTAGAGCCGTTATCGACTGGATTCCACGAGATGTCAAAAGAATGCATGGCTGCCCACCTACAAGATGGCTGGACTTCTTCATCAAGACCCTGAACAAACGGTTTGATGTTCTTCGTGTAGAGCAAGCAGACACCATTGGGCTACACTAGCACGCAACAGGGACAAATGGAGACATTACTGGCACCCTCTTGAGCAAAGCGATGAGCAATGGGATGACAGGTGATACAGGTGATATTGTAAGGATTAAGTGAAAAGAATTGTGTAGAGGTTGAAGAGATAGTGCAGTGGGTAGGGCTTTCACTTGGCATGGCATATGGCTCTCTGAGTCTAGTCCTGATCACCAAGCAATCCCTGAGACTAGAGTCAGGAGAAAGCCCTGAGCACAGCCAAGTGTGACCCAAACAAACAAACAAACAAACAAACAAACAAAAATTGTGTAACATAGGGGCCAGAGAGATAGTTCAAGGGGCCAGAGGGCATACTTCACAAGTGAAAGCCCAGGGTTTGATTCTCAGTACTGCATGGCCCCCTCCAACATTGAGCTAAAGATATCTCCAAGGTTGTCGATTGTGACCCCAAATTTTTAAATATAAAAAAATAAAGTATTATATTTGCTACAAGGCCTGAAACTTAGTAAAAACTCAGATGTTAATTCTTCCTTTGTCCCCTTAATTTTGAACCAGTTTTATTATTCCACATGGAACTCTTAAGCTTGTACTTCCTCAATTAAAAATAAACCATAGCAGTAATCAGCATGTTGGGTCATCAATAGTTCTCATAAAGGCTATTTATTTGTTCTTTCTCGGGGACCAAATTATAAGGTGTCCAGCCCAAATAAAAAGAGGTTAGCATACACATCCTTTGAAGTGGTAACAACTACTGCTGATGCCTCTAGGAGTATTTTGTTAGGAAACAAGACCCGAAACTTGTAAAGACTATTGGGATACTGAAATACTGGAAAAACTACTACTTAAAAACTTATTCTGGGGCTGGAGCAATGGTCCCCAAGCACTGCCAGGAGTAATTCCTGAGTGCATGAGCCAGGAGTAACCCTGTGTATCACTGGGTGACCCAAAAAGGAAAAAAAAAAACTTATTCTAAAATATTCTTTTCCATTTGAACCTCACCAAATTCAGAAGCTAGGTAGGCTTTATTATCCTTTTTAAAGATGAAATGATCAAGGCACAAGTGAGTAAATGACTTACTCAACAACCAAGAACTCTAGCCTTAGTCTTTTAACTCCCTACTCAGTGTTTTTCGTAATTGTGGTTAAATGTGCATCATAAAGCTCACCCTACTGGTAATTTTCAAATGTACAGTCTAGTTCAGAACATTCATACTCTTGCATAATCTCCAAAACTCTTTCATTTTGCAAAGCTGAAACTCTATACCTATTAAACAATTCCCCATTTTCCTTTTCTCCCAACCTCTGGCAAAATCACCTCTACTTTTTGTTTCAATGAATTTGACAACTCTAGGGACCTCATAAATAGTATTACACAATTTTTGTCTTCTACTGACTGGCTTATTTCACACTGCATAATATCCTCAAGTTTGATTTTTTTTTTCGTTTTGGGTTATACCCAGCTATGCTCATGGTTTATTTCTGGCTTTGCTCTCAGGATTACTCCTGGAAGTGCTCAGGGGACCATAAGGAGTGCCGGAGATCAAACTTGGGTCAGCTGCATGCAAGGCAAACATCCTACTCACTATCACTCTGGCCTCAACATCCTCAAGTTTTAATCCATGTGGCAGCACACATCAGAATTTCCTTCATTTTTAAAGCTGAATACATTCCATTGTATGTATGTACCACATTTTATTCCTTCACTTATTTCACCTCCTGCTATTGTACAAAAAATGCTATGGTGTACAAATATCTCTGACTCTGCTTTCAATTCTTCTATATCCAGAAGTAGAATTCCTGATCAGAGGCTAGAGAGATAGTACAGGTATTAAGGCACTTGCCTTGAACATAATCATCCCTGGTTTGATCTCTAGCACAGCATATGGTCCTTGAGCACTTCCAGAAGTAGCCCCTGAATGCAGAGTCAGAATTAGCCCCTGATAATCGCTAGATGTGGCCCAATCTTCACTCTCTGCACCTCCAGAGATGTGATTGATCAGGTGTAAATTCTATTTTTAAATTTATTGAGGAACTATCATACTATTTTGCAAAACAGCTCGACATAATGATTGCACCATTTTACATTTTCACCAACAGTATAAAAGATTTCAATTTCTTCACATTCTAACACTTTTGAGGCTTTTGCATTGGTTTTCTAATAATCAGTCTCATGAGGGTAAGGTGTATCTATGGTGGCTGTTGCAATGGCTAGGGTTTGCATACATGCTTGCCAGGAAGTTACATATCTGACTGAAGTGTTTGCACACCAAGGTGCTTACAGTGATCACCAGGGCTTTATTCTTAGTTGTGGGGCTCATCCATGTTCTGGTGTAGTGCTTGCCAGGAGTCAGACTCGTGTGCTCTTTAGGGATGTCACTTCTCGCTGTGGTATGCTCGCATAAATCTGGGGTCTATATGAAAATTGCCTGTGGCACAGACAGTAGTAACAGACTGGCACATACTTTTCATGTAGGAGGACCAGTTTCAGTCCCTGCTACCACATGGTAACTGAGCTACATGGTAATTGCTCCTGAGTACTTCTGGCTTATGGCACCAAAACAGCAAATGACTTAATTGAGGAAAAAAAGGTTACCTTCTATTATATCTACTCAAAGTTAATTTAAGAGTTACTCAATGCTTTTCATTTACATCTCAGTGACTTTTTTCTTACTACAGTTATTTCTTACAGATGCCATGCAATGAGATAGATACTCATGCATAAAAAGAGTTGAATAGTTCTAGGTTTCTAGAACTATTGGGATAGAGTGAACTAGAGTCTTTAATTATGTTTTCTGTAAATTAAATGCCACCTACTGTAGAATAACACTGGGTTTGTCCTTTCAAGTCTTGCTGCAGGGAACTTAGTTTACCTTAAAGCAATGTCCCTTCTGTATGGACACAGGAAGAGAGTTAATATTATGCTTTTGTAACTTGGGGGTTGATTGACTCCAAATAATATTTACTTCTGGGCATCTGCTTTCTTGACTCAGTTGCCCTTAGTTCCTAGCACCCCAAAAGCAAGATCCCAATGAGGAACTGGATGGATTCAGGGCAAGCTGTGAGCTACCCGACATCGAAATGGGCCAGGCCAAAGCTCCACAATACTCAACTATAAGTTGAGAGCATGGTCATAGACAAATGCTGTCATGATCCAAAAATAACGATGAGACTAGGACCCTGCTGGGGTTAGGAAGACTAACCTGACCTGAGGACTGTGGTCTGGAATATATAATGAGATGTCCTCAGGAAGAACCAAACTTTAAGTTTGATATATCTCTTACTGGTTTTTTTTTTTGGTTTTTGGGTCACACCTGGCGATGCACAGGGGTTACTCCTGGCTCTGCACTCAGGAATTACTCCTGTCGTTGCTCAGGGTACCATATGGGATGCTGGGATTTGAACCTGGGTCGGCCGCATGCAAGGCAAACGCCCTACCCGCTATGCTATCACTCCAGCCCCTCTTACTGTTTTTTTTTTTTAAATAAATTCATTAATTGAATCGCCATGAAAGGAAAGCTCTTTTAAGACAAAGATCTCATCCTTCTAGGAGATCTGCTGAAGGGAGAGATTTCATCTAAGGGCATATTTCTCCTTTCCTTAGTCCATAAACCTGTAAAAAATATAAACGTGCACGCGCGGAAGGGTGATGTGTGTTTGCAGGCTCTCGGGGCAGCTCTCTCTCCGTCTCTTTCTCTCTCTCTCTCTCTCTCTGTCTCTCTCTCTCTCTTTCTCTCTCTCTCTCTCTCTCTCGTTCAGTGCTTTCGAGTCACTGTGTATGGACCAGATTGGATGGCTCCTCCTTTGTGCTCTGCTTCTGTGTGTGCCACTGTGCTCTCTTCTCTCTGTCTTTCGATCTCTCACTCTGTCTCTGTCGTCTCTCCACTGGTCTCTTCTGATCTCTCTACCGATCTCTTCTGCTTCTCTCTCTGACTCTGACCCTTACTTCTGACTTTGACCCCTTCTGCTCTTACAGTCTTAGTTTATATAGCAATCACATCACATAGGGTGGTGATACAAATGTGGGTTGAACATTAACAAATCAACAAAGAGAGGTAAGGCCACTTCTCCAAGAGATTAACTCAAGGATAAAACTCATCTAAGGAGACTACTCCAGATTAGTAGGAGATCTACTTAAGGGCAGGATCCCAGCCAAGGTGTGTTGCTTTCTTCTTTCCTCAACAAGTAATCCACTTAATTAGTTGTGGTAAATCTACTTCTAATATTTCTAGCAGTGTCATTCTGTATGAGCACAGAAAGAGATATATCAAACTTAAAGTTCGGTTCTTTCTGAGGACATCTCATTATATATTCCAGACCACAGTCCTCAGGTCAGGTTAGTCTTCCTAACCCCAGCAGGGTCCTAGTCTCGTCGTTATTTTTGGATCATGACAGCATTTCTCTATGACCATGTTCTCAACTTATAGTTGAGTATTGTGGAGCTTTGGCCTGGCCCATTTCGATGCCAAGGTAGCTCACAGCTTGCCCTGGATCCATCCAGTCCCTTGTTGGGACCCTGCTTTTGGGGTGCTAGGAACTAAGGGCAACTGAGTCAAGAAAGCAGATGCCCAGAAGTAAATATTATTTGGAGTCAATCAACCCCCAAGTTACAAAAGCATAATATTAACTCTCTTCCTGTGTCCATACAGAAAGGACATTGCTTTAAGGCAAACTGTCACTGTAATCCCGTTGATCAACAATTTGCTCGTGCGGGCCCAGTAACGTCTCCATTCATCCTAGCCCTGAGATTTTAGCAGCCTCTTTTTACTCGTCCTTCCCAATGGTTGCCGCATTAGAGGCTCTTCAGGGTCAGGGGATTGAGACCCATCATTGTTACTATATATGGTATATGAATATGCCACAGGAAGCTTGCCAGGCTCTCCTGTGTGGGCAGTAAACTCTTGGTAGCTTGCCAGATTCTCCAAGAGGGAGAACTAGGCTATCAGATGTTGCTCGGCCGCATCTGCAGCCACGTGCTTCCGGGAATTTGGTTTTAAGTCTCTGGATGTTGGCTGTTGATGGGATTACACGGCTCCAGGGGCAGTTTCTGAGTGTGACTGCCTAGCTACTGGAAAATGGGGAATCTGGGTGGATGAGGCCCAGTCCCGATTCAAGCAGCCTTGGAGATCTCGGCCCTGGGTCCCGCACACCTGGGTTCCTTTGCCAGTTCCTTCATGCATGAGGCTCATCCGAACGTGTGGAGAGTGGCCTGAAGCATGGCTGTGGCTGGGTTCCGAAGGTCTTCAACTGCCAGGGTTCTGCTTGGAGTGGGGAGGGAAACTCAACCCACCCTCTCTGAGGGGCCCTGGTGAAGACATCCAGGCGCGGGGGCAAGAGACTGTGCATCACACGCTTCCAGAAGCTTGGTTTTATAGTCTCTGGGTGTTGGCCAGAGGCTATAATATATATGTAATATATAATATATTGAAAAACCTGGAAAAGTATAAGTACCATTACTTTGTGATTTTTGCAAGCTCCCCAGTGAATATTGGCTTCCCTGAAAAAAAAAAAAAACCAGAAACAAAACAAGAAACTGCCTTGGCAGAAGCCTAAAATCTCCATGTTTTTATTAATGTGGGCCACCCAGCAGTGCTGGAGGAGTGGCAGTGTCACTCCTGATGATGCTCATCTGTAGTCAGTACTTGATTCGTGATGGGGCCACCAGGGCTAAACCTCTTGGTGTTAGGGGATGTGGACGTGGAAAAAGGGCCACGAGGAACCAGGAAACATACTAAGGGCCTTTTCACATGTTAGGCATGTGTTCTAATCACTTGAGCCATAACCTTATACTTCATCTTACTTCTTTGTTTCCCTCCCATTTCATTTGTCTTTTATTCCCATTTTCCTAATTAAACAAGCTTTGTTTTAAAGGACCCAGGATATAGTTCAGTGGCAAAGCACATCCTTGCATCAAGAGGCCTGGGATAGATCCCTGGAATTGTAGAAAAAAATAAAGCTTAAAAAGTTTTTTTGCCACACCCAGTGGTGCTTAGGGGACTCTGCAGTGCCAAGGATCAAACTCAGGACTTTCTCATGCAAAGCAACTACTATAGTCCTTTGAGTTAGCTTCCTGGCTCGAAATGGAATTTTGTTTGGGGCCACACCCAGCAGTACTGGGCTTGGGGAGATACTCTCAGCTCTGTACTCTGCTCAGGTCACTTACTGGTAGTACTCAGACTATACAGTGTTGGGAATCAAATCCCAACCTCCTACAAAACATCCTCAGCCCAGCACTGTCTCCAGCCCCCAAAGCAAACCTTTGAAATAACATTAGAGGTAACTATTTTTTATAGGATCAAACCTCTCCAGGTTTTATTCAAAATAATTTGAAGCTTGTTATGCCCTAAATATTTATTACTGCTGAGAGACCCAGGAGATAAAATCAGGGACAACTCTGAGATTTTAAGTGCTTAGAAACAACTGTCAAAATTTGGGGGAGACAGACACGGGCAGCTGATATACAGTGGCCATGAATGCTACAATACATCCTATAATGCACAAACAGCCTCCAGCAAGGAATTATCTGGCCAAAAATGTCAATAGTGTTACTATTGAGAAACCCTGGTAGGTACAAATAATTGTAACTGAAGATTACTGAGAAGGCTGAGTAGCTTCCTTTGGAATGCAGATTCTCAAGCCAGTAAGGAGGGAGCCAACTATCAGGATCTGGATCACCAGATTCCCTGTTTTGTTGCTGTATGATTTGAAACTATTTATGCCATGAAAGCATTTTCCTTCTCTGGAAAAGGAGGCAAACAAAGTATCACTCTTTTTAAGCTGTGAGCTCCTTGGAAACATAGATCTAATTTTACCTGCCATGTCTGGTTCAAGAACTAGGGCCCAAGGACTGGAGAGATAGCACAGCAGGTAAGGCCTTGCATACTGCAAATCTGGGTTCATTGTCTGGCACCACATACGATCTCCTGAGCCCTGCCAGGTGTGACCCCTGAGCACTGCCAAATGTGTCCCCCTCCGCACTCCGCCCCCCAAAAATCTAGAGGTACTAAGTATTTAAGAATTTTATCAGGAGTTGTAGAGAATGTAATATATGAAAGGGTATGAAGGACTGTGGGCTGGAGCAATTGCACAGCGGGTAGGGCGTTTGCCTTGCACGCTGCCAACCTGGGTTTGATTTCTCTGTCCCTCTCAGAGAGCCCAGCAGTCTACCAAGAGTATCTTGCGTGCACGGCAGAGCCTGGCAATCTACCTGTGGCGTATTCAATATGCCAAAACAGTAACAAGTCTCACAATAGAGACAGACGTTACTGGTGCCTGCTCGAGCAAATCGATGAGCAACTGGATGGCAGTGATACAGTGACGAAGGACTGTGAGGAGAAAAGGAGCACCAGTAAATAGTAGGAGCTAGGTTGGTGCTACAATTAGGACATTCTGTCCTGTTGAACAAAGTTCACAAACCACCACCACCAAAGTCTGAGACGCTCATGGACGAAGGCAAAAACAAAACCAAAACCCACCCCATAACCATATCTGAAATACAAACAATATAACATTGTGCCAACCATAAAACAGAACCAAAGAGTTCCCTATTCTGGCAAGAGGGACTGTTGTCTTTCTGTTTTTATTGAAACTTATTTAGAAAGATGTGAGGGGAGATAAACAGAGACATATGTATTCAAGAAAGAACACAGGCTACTCCAGAACGGGAATAGGCCAGTAAATAAACAAAGATAAGCAGGCAAGATACTTGTTCCAGGGAGAACACCGGGTGAGGAGTAAACCGGGACTGCTGTTTCTTAATCCATCAGCTTCCAGCCCTTTCTTGATAATAAATTATTAAAGTATATTAAAATTTATATAAAGTAAATTTCACCATGAAATTCCCTCCATCTTCGAATGGGAGTTCCCCTTCCTTCCCAGACCGGTTAAAATCCCCCATCACAGAATCAACTCCACCTCCTACATTCTAAGCAGAGGAGTCTGGCTCCCTTGGACCAGGGGTTCAATGACCTAACACAGCCCAAGGCTTGCACATTCTTCCCAGCATCTCCTTCGCGACGACGCCCCGCTGTTACTCTTGATGTGCCCCCTTTTTTGCGGGAGACAATCGGTCCAACTTCGTTCAATTCCAGTGTGTTCTCGGTGGTTTTCGGATAGAAGGGAACAACAGGGAGCGCCATCTAATGGGTAGCTATTAGCTATGCCTCCAGGGAAACTGTCCAACGCACCAATGATTTCAAAAATTATGAGGCTTCCAGCCTCCTTACTAGACCATTTATTCTTAGGGGGAGTCTCTTCCCGGTTTCTTTGGAGAGAAAACGGAGCTTTTGGATTCTCACCGCCCGAGTTGTAATGCAGAGCAAGTTAGGTTGA
Organism: Sorex araneus; assembly: GCF_027595985.1. Lineage (NCBI taxonomy): Eukaryota > Metazoa > Chordata > Mammalia > Eulipotyphla > Soricidae > Sorex > Sorex araneus. The sequence goes on along the minus strand of NC_073306.1, from coordinate 118,078,357 downwards.
TTTTCTCATGAGTGAGGTACGCGCTTACAGCTGCAATCTCAAACAGGAGAAAACTTCTACAGGTGACAGTGGAGGTAGGACTCGCCTCAACGGGTTTACTTTTAGTGAGTGCATAACTAATGAGTGGATACCCAGCCACAGACACCGCAAATTGCGATTTCTCCGCTCCACACAGGGTCGAAAACTGGCCGCTGGAGGAAACCGAACGCTCCAGGCGGCTTCTCTCGGCGTCGCGCACGCGCGGGAGCCGCCAGGTTAGCCGTGGCGCCAGGGCCCGCCTCTTCCGGGCGGACTACAAGCCCCGGCTGTCCTCGCGCCGCGGCGTCGCCTGGAAACTCGCGCCAGACGGAGAGCGTTGGGTCGCCCCCTCCGCGCGCCTGCGCCGGGGCGGGCTGTGCGCAGGCGCAGTTCCAACGCCTGGGAGGAGAGGGCGGGGTGTCGTTCCCTTTCGCTGATGCAAGAGCCTGGTGCGGCGGTGGGAGAACTGTTGGCTGGAGCTGCGCCGCCGTCGGGGCCCGAGGCTGACCCGTCTGACTTCCCGTCCGTGCCGTGCCCACTCGAGCCGCAGCCATGTCCGGGGACGAGGTGAGGGACTGAGTCCGCCGCTCGGGCGGGGTCGAGGTTGCGACCGGGCGGCAGACCCACCCCGGCGGGGGAGACCAGGCCTGCGGCCTAGCGGCCGGACGCCGCCATGTGGGGTAGCCGGGCCTAGGCGACCCGGCGGCGACTCCCGGGCGGCGCGGGCTCGGCTGCTTCCCGCCGCCCTCAGCGTGGCGGCGCGCCGTGGCCGGCGTTTCCGGAGTGGCGAGCACGTTGGCTTGTCCGCCCCGAAGGGACGGCCCGGCTCGGGTCCCGACGGGACGGAATCGGGGCCGGCGACTCGCCCTGTCCAGTCGGTTTGACAGTGTCGCCCCCGCTCTCGGGGCTCTCGGGTGGGCTGACCGCCTTGGAAACTTTGCGGGCCGACTTGGTCTGGCCGGCGTCCGCCCTGGCGCTCGTCTCGAGGACTCTTCGCCTCAAAAAGACCGGGGGAGCGGGAAGACAGGGGTGGGGGTAGGGGATTCAGCCTCTCTGGGAGAGTTTGGGGGTGGGGAGGTCCCGGGATGGCGTCCGTGACCGCGGTGACAGCAGCGTCTGCGCCGCGGGCTCCCGCGACTCCCTTTTGGCCCGACCTCGCCCAGCTCCGGGAGACCCGGGCGGCCCCCGGTGCGAGCCTGACTGGGAGTTGGACTAGTTGATACTGACGCGGGGGCGGGGGGCGACCGCTGACCCGCCGGAGCCCCGGCCTTGATCGTTTGCATCGTGCGCCTGACTTGGCGGCTGCGTGTGGCTTGAGAGGTGGGGGGAGAGTGGGGGTTGCTTTGGCGAGAGGGGGAGGGAACTTTCGAGGCTGTCGCTGCCCCCCCCCCCCCCACGATGCGGAGGGTTTCCCGGCGTGGCGGAAAGGCCCGATCGCCGGGCCGGGTGGAGCCAGGCGAGCCCGGGCCCGCGCGGCGAGTGGCATCTTCCCGTTTGGGGAGAGTTCCGTCGCTCCGAGACGTGGGTTTTAGGAGGGATTTTGAAGACCCAAGTCGAGGACTTGGATTTCATTCTGGAGGACCCGTCCACTCTGGAGACTCGTTTAATTCTCAGAGAACCTATAAGGCGGTGTTACTCGCCCATTCTAGAGATGAGAAAGTGAAGCTGAGAGGGTCGTCCGCCAGGAGCCACGGGGACACCAAATTTAGCACTGTTGGCTCCATCGAGGTGACTTGGAGCTTCTCAGAGCGGCAGAGTCTGAAGGAAGTAGGTGGTTCTTGATTGAGGTCATGTGAGACAGTACTGTGGGATACTTTTTTCAAAAGTTCTGTCGAGTGACAGTGGTTCTACGTTTGTTTCTTCCCATTCGAAGATTTTTTTTTTAATTTAAATTTTAAATCTTTAATAATTTAACATTCCTGTGTAGTGCAAGGTGCTTTGAGATGCTAATCTGTGTGTGGCTTCTGTGGTAAAGTGCTTGTAAGAATTGGGAAATAGAAAAGATCTACGAGTTACTAGAAGAGGTGGAATAGACTTGGAGTTAAGTGGGTTGGAGGATGGACTTTTGGTGTTTTAGAAGTGGGATGTGATTTTCTAAAGAATGAGTTATGGTTTAAAATGTCAGGCAGAGATGCAGTGTTGCAGCAGAGAAGCCGATTCAGCAGCTTAGTACTTCTCAAGTCGACCAGTACAGCTTTATTAGTACTCTAAGGCCTAGAGAGGCGAATTTAAGATCTTGCAGCAAGTTAGTAGGATTAGAGCCCGGGCCCGTGGGATCTGCTCTGGATTTGTGTGTGCAGCTTCTGGTTCTCTGGTGCTATAGTCCAGGAAAGTGTTAGGCCAATTTTTTTGGGGGGAGGGGGGCCCCCAGGTAGAGTTAGAGCTGCACACCCAGCCTCACCTAATCAGGGCTTACTCTTTCCTGTCTCTGTGCTCAGGGATCACCCTGATAAGCTGGAGGACCCTGTGGGTGCTGGTGATTGAACTCTGGTCAGTGGAGTGCAAGGAAGTGTCTTATCCATTGTACTATGTTCTTCTGCTTCTCTTAGGCCAATTCCTGTTTTCCAGTACTTGTAAGGATCAAGTGAAAATAGGTACCTCCAAATGATTTCTAAACTGACAGGGGCTTCTCAGACTGGACTGGTCCTCTCTAATGGCAGTAATTTCTTTTTTACTTGTGTTACTTTTTGTATAGTTGACCTCTACCATAAACTGCATGCATATCTTTTTAAGCCCAGTAAGGAGGGACTAGGGAAATAGTATAGTAGGTAGGGCGCCTGCCTTGCACATGGCAGGTGTGAGTTCCCTCTCCAGCATCACATACATATAGTTTCCTCCAAGCATTGCCAGGAGTAACCCATGAGCATCAGCGAGTGTGGCCCAGAAAAAAAAAAACACAAAAAAAAATATAAAATTGAAAAAAAAAAAACCTAGTAAGGAAAAAAAGAATCCCCTTAAGTTTTTGCTACCTTCTTCCCTTCCTTTTTTCTGAGCGTTGTCAATAGCTAAGACTATTGCTTATTGTTAGGCTTTAACAAGGTGTCAGAACATCAGGTTTTCGCACAACATAATAAGGTGTTTATGAAACAAGCTTTAAGTTACAGTTTCTGATTAAAAATGGGATGTGTGCTATATGAAGTTTGTAAAGCAGAATACAAAGAGAAATTAAAATCTCCCAGAATCTTGTCATATCTAAAAATGACGGCACTTTTGTTCTGTTTATATTGCTTCTCTAGGGGTACTTTTAGTTCACCTGCCTTCTGAGTATGTTGTTCCCATAAAGTTGCGTTCTTGGGTAAGGTTTGCTGGATGAGTTTTAGATAGACTTCTAATCTGATGAAGTGGGTGGTTGTTGGGTAAGTTTTAAAGTCAGGATTACCATAGCTTGTGGTTTCTGGGATTCCTAGATTTTTGTTTGTTTTGATTTTTTTTTTTTTATATCCATACTGACTGCTCAGGACCTGCTCCTTTCTCAGTGCTGAGAAGCTGCCACAGCAGTACTCAGGGAATCATGTAGTGCCTGAATCTATCCCTGGGCCTCAAACAAGCAAGGCTCTGTTACTGACCCATCATGGTCCCCCCTCGCACCCTGTAGCCTCCCCCCCACTCCCCCTTCACTCCCCCTTCTCTTAATTTAGACTTTTTGCTGAGTGTTGTAAATTTTTTTCTGTTTTGTTTTGCTTTTGGGCCACAATAGTGCTCAGGAATCACTTCTTGTAGTGCTGGAGGGGACAGTATATGATGCCAGGCATTGAACCCGGTAGGCCCCTGTGCAAGGCAAGTACCCTACCCGCTGTACTATCTCTGGGACCTGGTGTGAATTTTTTTTTTTCCTTTTTTGATCACACCCGGCAATGCATAGGGGTTACGGGGTTACTCTTGGCTTATGCACTCAGGAATTACTCCTGGTGGTGCTCAAGGGACTATATGGGATGCTGGAAATCGAACTCGGGTTGGCCGAGTGCAAGGCAAATGTCCTACCCGCTGTGCTATCACTCCAGCCCCTGGTGTGAATATTTTTTAAATTTTATCTTATTTTTGATGTACACTAACGTGCCCTGTCATCACCAAAGTTCTCATTATCTTCCACCAATGTCCTTGTTATTTCTAGTCTCAACCTCTTCCTTTTCCACCATCCATTTAATAATCTCAATTTTATAATGCAGCGAATTACTCAGTAATGTTAGTTACCTTGTTTTATTTCTCTTTGAGTGGTCTGAATAAAATAAAATGGGTGTATGTCTGAATTACCAAGAGAGCCTTGTTGAGTGACGTTAATCATTTCAGTTTATAATTCCTGCCCCTTTGAAAAACTTCATGCAAATTATTACATAAAAATTTCCTGTAGAACTACAAACATTTTCAGAGGGTAAGAGGCAGTTGTGAGAAGCATCCCTGAAATCCCTGATTTCATCATCCCTCATCATTTGTCCTGCTTTATAACGAATGTTTCAGGAAACTTAGTACTTGCAAAAATGCAATAAATGAATTGCATTTATTACTAAATAAATTTAGTCCTGTCAGACAACCAAATTTATGTTGGCTAGAATGCTGTCTTTCCTTTTGTCAAATTACTGCATTTCTAAAATGAGAGTGAACTAATATAACTGTCTACATAGATTATCTGATGTAGCATTCCATGTAGGGCAATAATGTCCCACTAAATCAGCAGTGGGAATTCCTTCATCCTGGTTCTTTTGTCCTCCTTAAGCATGTGTAATGTTTTTCAGGCTGTATTTCAGAGCTGTTTTATAGTCTAGATCCTTGTTAAGGTAGTATACTTTCTTTGAAATTAGGTTACTTTACTTTCCAGATTGTTGTGTAGATTCTTCTCTTACTAGGTGAGGACATAATCTATTTTACCTTATTGTAGACATAGTTTGTTGGTTTCGATATAGTTTTCTAAATGTGCTTGGTACATAAATAAAGTTAATTAGAATCGGTTTTAGAATCAGAATCAGAATTTGAGGGAAAATTTTCCTGTTTTGGAAATTAGATCTCCTGAATTGATGAAATTCTAGTGATGGGTGTCACTTATGTAGACATGAGATAAAAATAACCTGAGAACTTTCAATATTCCAGAAGCAAAAAACATGGTAAAAGATTTATTAAAGCTTTTCTTACTGACATAGATGTTGCATGAAGACTATTGCTGGGTCTCTTTAATGTTTGTCTAAATTTTAGGATAAATATCCCCCCCTAATTTATTGGGCCAAGTCTGTTGTAGCAATCCCTACAAGATACTTACCTTAAAATGTGTAACCTGAGCCAGGGAGACAGCTGAAAGAGTTGGAGTGTATGCAAAGCTCTGGATTCTTCCCCTCACACCAAATGGTCCTTGACTACCTCTAGTTATAGCCCCCAAAAGAAAAATGAAAAATGAAAGCTCTAAGTAGACATTAGTTTTCTCATCCGTAAAGTGAAGGTTGCAACATAGAATGCCCCTTCCCTAAATTCTATGATTGATTCATTGATATTTAAGTTTGCTTGTGAAACTAAAAGTGAAGTGTTGTGTCTTGTTGTGACTTAAAAATGTAAAGACGTGAACATATTTCAGGACTGCTCCCTCTGTTTCCCTCTATGTATCTTCACAAGCATGTCTTGTGAAGATTCAGTATATTTGTACTTGGTTTGGGGCTTTTGCTTTTAGTGTTGGAAACTGAATCCACGGCCTCACATATTAAGAGGAGTACTTTACCACTGATTGACTTCCCTGGCAAGATATAGTATATTTGGAATGTGTCATTAAAAATAACCATTTGGGGGGCTGGAGCGATAGCACAGCGGGTAGGGCATTTGCCTTGCAAGCGGCCGACTCCGGTTCGATTCCCAACATCCCATATGGTCTCCTTAGCACTGCCAGGAATAATTCCTGAGTGCAGAGCAAGGAATAACCCCTGAGCATCACTGGATGTGACCCAGAAATAAAAGCAAAAATAACCCAATTTTGGTCCTTTTCTTTTTTTATTTTTTAAAACAGATGATTTTTGATCCTACTATGAGCAAGAAGAAAAAGAAGAAGAAGAAGCCTTTTATGTTAGATGAAGAAGGGGATGCGCAGACAGAAGAAACTCAGCCCTCAGAAACAAAAGAAGTGGAACCAGAGCCAGCCGAAGACAAAGATGTAGAAGCTGATGAAGAGGACAGTAGGAAAAAAGGTAGTTGTGTGCTGTGCCAATTTTGTCTTTGGGAAGCTTTGTTCTCTTTCATCAGTGTTTTGGATTTTGTGTATCCAGTGACCTCTCATCCAGATAAGGCTGTTCCAATGAAGTTGAGGCCATCAGCAGTCTGTGCATGACCTTGCTAGATTTCTGATAGACTTGGCTAAGAAATTCCCACTGAATTAGTAGCAGATATGATAAAATCTCATTATTCCAGGGCTGGTTTTCCAGTTTAACTTGTCAGATCTCTTCTCTAATTTTACTGGTGGCTCTATATACATGTAAGTAGAAAGAAGTAGCAGTAAAATGTTCATTTTTGTGATGTGTAAGTCTGAAAATATATAGAAGAGATTAAAATTGCAATATAATATGTTTGTAGTTAGAAAGTAGCAGTACCTCATCATTCTTGCTCTGACAGATACCATTGACTAATAGGAAAAATAAATGATTCAGTAAGCATAACTATGTCAATTAAGGATAAGACTTCTAGGGATAGAGAAAAATACATTCATTGAGCATCTGCCATGAGCTCAGCATCTTACATTAAAACAAAGAAAGCGATCTTGTCATAAGACATAATAAATTTATAAATAGATCCTTGAAAAACTTAATTGCAGATGGATCCTAAACTAGGTTAGGGCAGAAGAAATGGAAAACTTACTGAATAGAACCCATCATTACTCATTATAGCCTTATTTTAATGAATATTAAGTATTTTATAAGGCTTTTTGTTTACTGATTAGTATGTTGAGCTGGGCACTAGGATTTAGGTGGAAAAAAAGCATTTTCTTTGCTGTCAAGTAGGGAGATAGATAAGCAAGCTGGTAATAAGAACTTTAATTGGGTATTATCAAAGAACTGTAAGGGAATCTAACCCAGGATGGGAAAGGTAAGGGTAAACATTTAACCAAGATCTTGTGAGAGGGAACCATTAAGTGACTTACAGGTAAGAAATTATACAAAACTAGAGGGGAGGCACAACTATAGATATAAAGCTGTAAGTCTTGGAAATTCTGTCAGCACCCTGACTTAGTCTTGGGAACAGTGAGGCATAATATGCTCATATTACTAAATATGCTCAACATGGTCCCCTACTCATATTTTCCTCAAAGCTTTTGTAGTTGTGGAAGTACTACTGTACTAATATCAGATCTCTCATTCCTGGTGACTTGATAGCTGAAATAGATGGTGTAACTCATAGTTTGATGCTTTGCCTTCTATTTGTTATTAATTGATGTTCTCAATTTTATCTCTTTAGATGCTTCTGATGATCTAGATGACTTGAACTTCTTTAATCAGAAGAAAAAGAAGAAAAAAACAAAAAAGATATTTGATATTGATGAAGCTGAAGAAGGTGTAAAGGTAGTATTGCTTTCTTATTGAAGGTAAAATTTGATCTCTTGTAAGGTTGCTAATGGCTGATGTTTCTTCCTTTTTTTTCTTTCACTAGCTTTGTTTTTGTTTTTAAGTATTTAACCATTGTTAAGATTCTTTACTTAAGTCTGTGTCTAAATGGTTATTTTGAAGGGATTACAGTAGCTCATAAGTATGTAAATTTAGGTCTTACATGTTTTACATATTGAGTGCCTCAAAATAATTATAAAGTGCTTATTATTCTTAACTATACAGAGATTGACTGAGGGGAGATATTTCTGTAAGTGAGAAATCCTGTGGAGCAAATATTGCTGTGGTTTCTTCTGCTAAAATTTTGGTAACATACTGAAGACACAAATACATGTTTGTGCTTTTGAGTGTCAAAGAGTGAACCTCAGCTGTGGTAATTGGTGGCTAATTTTAAAGTCTGGAGAAGGATCAGAGCAGTCAGGCAGGTTTTTTAGAGTTACCCCGATTTTGTGCAAACTTGAGACATGATTATTTTATTACTGGTTGATTGCTTGTACAAATGTCTTAAAATTCTTTTGAAAGTACTTATATATTTAGGAATCTTTAGCATAGCCCACACATCTACTGATCAAACTTAGAATAATAGCAGTTTTATTGTAGAGAGAACAGAGTAAGAGTATATATATGTACTTTTTTTTTCCCCCTCTACCCAAGTTGTTCTTTGGTAAATGCTTAAACTAACATGTATCCCACACATAGAAAGAATGTGCACAGCAGTTAACTGAGTTTTTTTTTTTTGGTTTTTGGGTCACACCCAGCGATGCTCAGGGGTTACTCCTGGCTTTGCACTCAGGAATTACTCCTGGCGGTGCTCGGGGGACCATATGGGATGCCGGGGATTGAACCCGGGTCGGCCGCGTGCAAGGCAAACGCCCTACCCACTGTGCTATCGCTCCGGCCCCCAGTTAACTGAGTTTTAAAAACTTTTGATGACTTGTTAATCTAGCAGTTATGTAAATGGCAGTTACAGTAAATTAGGTCTTGTGTGCAAATTGCTAGGGATCGGACAAAAAAATATTTTTCCTGTTTGAAGGTAAGGTAGAGGTTTTTGTTTGGTAATTTAGTTTTTTTCAAAAAAGACAATTTTACTGCTATCTTACTGTCAATGTTTGGAGTTATCTTCTCTACAAATATAGGGAAATTGAGAAAGAGAAGTGTTAGATTTTAATGAGCAAATGAAGTTTAAATATCCTGGGTTACAGGTGACATATAAGTGCTATGCCACATTAAGACCTGGTTAACAGGGTTTTGCTGGTTGATATCTCTAATAGTTTTTGTTCTGAAGAGACTTACAAACTGTTTCCTATTAAGTATGTGCATAGTTTCTCCCCCATGTTTTTAAGTCACAAAGTAGGTTGTTACAAGTACCTTCATCCATCAGGCAAGGCATAGACACTACCTTAACAGTAAGTGCTCAAGGGTTAACCCCTGTCTTTTCACTCCAGAATTATTCCTGGCAAGCTCGGGGGACCGTATGGAATGCCAGACATTGAACCTGGGTTGGCTGCGTGCCAGGCAAATGCCCTACCAGCTGCACTGTGGCTCTGGCCATAGTTTTTTTTTTTTTTTTGTCTGGCCATAGTTTTTATGTTTGTTTTTGGGCCACATTTGGCGGTCTCAGGGAATATGTGGTGCCAGAATTGGCAGCATGTAAAAGAGCACCTTAATTCCTGTATTAGCTTTTAGCCTCTGTCTACATAAATTTTCAGACGATCCACATGTATTGCAAAAAAATCTGAGAAAATATTTTAGTGATGTTCTCTACCTTTAGAGTCTGAGCATAATTTTGGGAGCAGATTTACTGGGATAAAAAATGTGTAGGGGCTGGAGAGATAGCACAGCGGGTAGGGCGTTTGCCTTGCACGCGGCCGACCCAGGTTCAAATCCCAGCATCCCATATGGTCCCCTGAGCACCGCCAGGAGTGATTCCTGAGTACAGAGCCAGGAGTAACCCCTGTGAATCGCCAGGTGTGACCCAAAAAAGAAAAAAAAAAAATGTGTAATAGAATTAGAAGCTGACTAATGTATTCTGACATATTCAGCATACCTGTTTCATTTACTGCCATATTAGTCACTGAGTAATATCTGCTTTCTTACTTGTGTGTATCTTACTTTGTGTAAAAACAGCAAATACATGTGGCTATTATGGACAAATTTTATTTGTCCATAATAGCCATATGTAGCCTGACAACACCACATAGTTGGATTTGGGATCTCAAGACTTAGTTAGATTCATCTACTTTAAATGTTTCTGTTGATTAGAATTCTGATGATCACTACACCAATTGCCATAGTAGCTTAGATGTAGGCCCACAACTTATAGATACTGAAAATAAGGAAACATAATTTAGGGTAGGGAGTTGAAAAAGCTGGAGACTGAGACTGCCTTTCTGGAGTGCTTGGTGACTCATTTCTAGATGATGATTTGCCCTATTTACTTCCATGACTAGCAATTAATATTGGGGTCAAGCTTTACCTTGTTTCCATCTATTCATTAAGTAACAATAATTCTCCATGGGGCCAACCATTTTTCCTCTTTCATGATTTTTTTTTTCTTTGCTTTTTGGGTCACATCCGGCGATGCATAGGGGTTACTTCTGGCTCTGCATTCAGGAATTACTCCTGGCGGTGCTCAGGGGACCATATGGGATGCTGGGGATCGAACGGCCACGTGCAAGGCAAACGCCCTACCCGCTGTGCTATTGCTCCAGCCCCTCATGATGTCATGTTTTGAAGTGATGCTCAAAGACGACTCTGGTGCCAGATTGACTATAGTATAAAAATAAAATTATTTATATATATATACTTGGTCTTGTCCCGAGAGATTCTAAAATTCTTAGCATCTCTAGAGTGGTAAAGCTATCGTTTGAGTGCTAGGACATATCTCAAAGCACTGGAGCACATGTAAGGATCCTGGCTTCCTTCCTGGTACCCCATCCTGGCACCCTGTTCCCCTGAGAACACCATCAACAGCTGGAAGTAGTCCCCAAGCAACAGTGGATGTAGCCCCAAATCAAATAGAAAACAGGTATTTTTTGAGATGGCTGGGAGCTCCTGGGTCCTCAAAAATTGAGCTCATGATTAGAGGATTGGAACTTCCACACATACAGCCAGTCAGAAAGACTAGCTTGAATTCAGTTACTCAGTTACTCTGTCATGCCTACCTAATGAAACTACTGTAAACTTCTCTCAGCATTGGAAATTAGAGGGCTGGAGAGATATCTCAGAGGGCTGACCACATGCTTTTCATGCTGGAGCCACAAAATCTGTGTCTACACCACATGGTTCCCTGAGCACTGTCTAGAAGTGGCCCCTATTACACAAACTAGAATTGGGAGAGCTTCCTGGTAAGTAGAGTGATGATCTGGAGAGGAGATAAGCCCTGTGCCTGTCTCCCTTCATTCCTTCCTTTTATTATGCATCTCTTCTATTCCATTAGGCTATTACTTAGGTGTAGCTTTACTAATAAAATGATAATAGTGAAGCCAGTATATTCCAGAGTTCTTTGAGGCGTTCTAACAAATTACCACCTTACGGGCCAGGGAGATTCTGAATTGGTAGCCAACTCAGACATAATGGGTAAGCTGGGGACCATCCTATAGATTGTTTCAGATCACCTCTAAGTGGGGTGAGTCTTACTAGATTTAGCCCTTCAACTGGGTGGTGTCATTACTGAATTGTTACTTACTGTAAAAGAGTTGGAGAATTTGTGTAAGAAAAACAAAGAACTGTTGACAGCATTAGAATATTTAAAACTTCTTTAAGATTCTCCTGGGGTAGGGGTGTAGTTCAGTAGTAGAGTATTTGTTGTACAGACAGACATAAGTCCCTGGGTTTAGTCCCCAAAACTACAGGAAATAACAATGTATATTCCTAAATACTACTCATGCTGAAGATTGCAGTCAGAAGGTAAGTTTCTGATAGAATCCTGGTTTGGAAACAGTTATTACAAGATTCCAAGGTAATGAATAGGAGAAAGGATAAGATTTAAAAAAAAAAAATGTCTTGAAGGATTTCCAGTTAGGGCCAGAGAGTTTGGTATAGGCCTTGAATGCAAACCTCAGTTGGTTCGGTCTCTAGCACCACATGGTCCTCTAAACACTGTTAGGCAAGCATCTATGCCGAGAGTCCCCTACCCTCCTAAACACTGCTTAGGAGGCCCAAATAGCAAAGAATTTCTAAGTATAAAAGATACTTCTTATAACTCTTGTTGATCTTTAAAAACTTACAAATATCAGGAAAATGTCAGCCCATATCATTTATAAAGTTCTAGTATCAAAATGTTGAGATTCTTAACTGCAATTTTTTAGGATCTTAAGATTGAAAGTGATGTTCAAGAAACTGCTGAACCAGAGGATGACCTTGATATTATGCTTGGGAATAAAAAGAAGAAAAGAAAGAATGTCAAGTTCCCAGATGAGGATGAAATATTAGAGAAAGATGAAGGTAGGTGATACTGGAAATACGAGCAGCCTGTTTCTAGGTTACTCAAGTGTTTGTTGTTGACCTTGTCTGTTTAAAGGGGGGTGTGAGGCATCTTTTTATTTATTTGATTTTTGGGCCACACCCTGTGGTGCTCAAGGGTTACTCCTGGCTCTGCACTCAAGTATTTTTGGCAGTAGTGTTCAGGGGACCATATGTGATGCTGGGGATTAAATCTGGGTTGGCTGTGTGCAAGGCAAGTGCCCTGCCTACTGTACTATCTCTCTGGCCCATGAGGCATTTTGTAAATCTTTTATACCCCTATTGTTTTTACTGCTTGATAGTGGAAACTAAAAGGAAATAGTATCTAACTTGATGTTAACAGCTATTGGGGGGAGGGGGGAGGACTGAGAAGTTTTGATTATGTTGCAAACATGCTGAATCTGGCTCTTAGAAAATTTACTATAACAGTTTTAAATTGCTTGAACACATAATTTGCATGCAGGAGGCCATGGTTCATGTTTGATTCCTGGCATGTCATTGTCCCCTGTGACACTGCTGGGAGCAAGAACTGGAGTAGCCCCTGAACACTGCCCGGTGTGGTTCAGCCCAACCCTCTTTTAAGGTTTTTATGAAAGCTATAATATCCCTGCCTTTAAGAATTAAGAGAGGTATTAACCTTTGTGGTTGATACTATTGTGATTCTAGTTGTGGAAGGAAGACAGATGTCTTTTTACACGTTCTTTTCTCTAGATCTCCCTCTCCCACTACCTCCTCATTCTTACAGTCTTTGTTATCTGTAGCTTTAGAAGATGAAGACAGCAAAAAAGATGATGGTATCTCATTCAGTAACCAGACAGGCCCAGCTTGGGCAGGCTCAGAAAGAGACTACACGTATGAGGAGGTAAGACAGTCTGTTATGAAAAGGGACTAAGTTGTTTACTAAAATTAAAAAAAATAAATTAGATTGGATAGACCCTGGAATACAAATTAGTAGTGGGACAGACCCCAGAGAAGTCATACTGCTGTCTGCCCAGAGTGAGGCCCTATTTGTAATGCTCACTTGTTCCCATCTGAATCTGAGGACATGCAGCCCTTTGGGATGGGGGTGGCTGATTGGAGGCCAGGATTATCTGAAATTCGCTTATTTGGGCTTTACCATGTTTCATGCACTTTCCCTTAGAAACAGCAGAATTGGTAGGGACTTTTATTTAATATTGAACAAAGTTAGCAACAAGGGATTGCTTAACTTCCATAATGAACCAAATCCTGGATGTGGATTGAGTCCTACCCTCTGGGTACTCATGGCAGAACACGAAGAATGCACATGTATGTAATGTGAAAGATTAGTTTGCTCTGCTTGAAGGGTAATAACGTGATTCAGGTGGCATGTTTATACTTCTGGGTTGTCAGTAATCATTGTGCATGCATACCCCTTTATCTTTAGTTACTGAATCGAGTGTTCAACATCATGAGGGAAAAAAACCCAGATATGGTTGCTGGAGAGAAAAGAAAATTTGTGATGAAACCTCCACAGGTTGTCCGAGTAGGAACCAAGAAAACTTCTTTTGTCAACTTTACAGATATCTGTAAACTGTAAGTTGGTTCATGAATTGGCCCCAAATACTGATTCTCAATAGCAATTATGTTAAATTGGGACTCATTTTGAACAGAGAGAAAATGCACTGATTTTATTTGCTCTTGGTTTGGGTTTTTGAGCCACATCTGGTGGTACTGGGGAGTCTCTCCCAGCAGTGCCGGTGGTTGAAGCTTGGGCTACTGCATGCAAAGCATGGGGAGATTGTCGTCGTCGTCGTCGTCGTCGTCGTCATCATCATCATCATCATCATCATCATCATCATCATGATCCCCATCATCATCCCGTTGATCGTTGAATTTCTTGAGCGGTCTCAGTAACGTCTCCATTCGTCCTAGCCCTGAGATTTTAGAAGCCTCTCTCTACTCGTCCTTCCCAATGATGCCGCATTGGAGGCTCTTTCAGGGTCAGGGAATGAGACCCAGCTTGTTACTGGTTTTGGCATATGAATACGTCATGGGGAGTTTGCAAGGCACTCCCATGTGGGAAGGAAACTCGGTAGCTTGCCAGTTTCCCCCACAGGGAGAAGTAGGCTATAAGATGTCGCGCGCTTCCAGGAGCTTAGTTTTAAGTCTCTGGATATTGGCCGTTGATGGGATTACATGGCTCCGGGGGGGGGGGGGGGCAGTTCCTGGGTGTGACCGCCTAGCTACTGGAAAATGGGAAATCTGGACGGAAGAGGCCCAGTCCCGATCTGAGTGGGCTTGGAAGTCTCAGCCCTGGGTCCCACATACCTAGATTCCTCTGCCAGTACCTTCATGCGTGAGGCTCATCCGAACGTGGAGAGGGACCTTGAGCATTGCTGTGGCTAGGGGAGATTGTAGTTTGGATATATTTTTTCAATTAACTGGTGTCAGAACTTTATTATTATTATTATTATTTTAATCAATAATAGGGTTGTGATAAGCCAACTCATGCTGTCCCATGAAAGTAGATCCTAATCAGATGGGGTAGAGGGGGCCGAAAGTAATCCTCAGGATCCTGGGGCAGGCAGACCAGCATGCAAGGGCAGACCCTGGAGCTCTGGGACTGCAACCTGCATACCTGTGATTAAATTAGGCAGTTGTTGCCAGGTTGAGATTTCTGCTTTCCTAATTACCATCACTGTTCAGATGCCCTCCTGTGTCACCCTGGATTTCATTCCTGAGCCTGTCTTCTCAGAATCCTTAGTTATATCTTTTCTGTGACGTTCCTTCAGGCACCTGTTTGTTCCTCAATTTCATTTTCTTTCTCATTTTGCGTTTTCTGTCCTCAATTTCATACATCATGCAGGCTATAAAGAAAAACATTGTTAAACAAAAACTATTATTACTGAAAATTCTACCTGCTACAGTGAAGCCACTTGTTACACTTACAAAGTGTTGCTTAAAAGCTTTAACTCTTGGTCTTTGGGTCATGCCTGATGCTCAGTGATTACTTCTGGTCTGTACTCAGGAATTCCTGGTTCTGTTCTCAGGAATTACTCCTGGTGGTGATTGGGGGGACCATACAGGATGCTAAGGATCTAATCAGGTCAGCTGCATGCAAGGCAAGAACCTTACTCACTGCACTCTCTAGGCCCTACACATAGTTTTAAATAATTAGTATCATACTGTTTTTAACCTATTTTTCTTTAATATATTGTAAAATTTTTACCCATAACATTAAGTAGTCTACTTTTAATAGCCACACTACGTATTCTTGTAGTTCCTTAGTTAGATATGGCTGTTACCAGAGTTTCATCATCATATGGTAAGATTCAGGGCATACTCATATAAATGTATACTGGCACTTACTCAGAATACAGCCCAAGTTTCCAGGATGGGAAAAATATTCCCTGAATGGAACTGCTGCGTTAAGAGTATTCTCATGACAAATATTGGCATATTGTTTTCCAAAAACCTGTACCAATTTATATTCCCAGTAGCAGCATTGTGGAAACTTAAATATATTATATTTTCATTAACCCTAACATACTGCATTCAGGGGAAAACTTTTTTTTTTTTTTCTCCAGAAATTGTAGGTGGATCTGCTTATTAGAACAAGTTCAAATGGGCCAGTAGTAGGGGCCGGAGCAATAGCACAGCGGGTAGGGCGTTTGCCTTGCACGTGGCCGACCCGGGTTCAATCCCCGGCATCCCATATGGTCCTCCAAGCACTGCCAGGAGTAATTCGTGAGTACAAAGCCAGGAGTAACCCCTGAGCATCGCTGGGTGTGACCCAAAAAGCAAAAAAAAAACAAAAAAAACAAATGGGCCAGTAGTAGAGTTCATGCCTTGCAGTGCATGCATGGAAGACTTGGGTTCTTTCCCTGGCACCACTAAAAAATTTATATAAATAAAAACAGGATAGAATGGATCGGCCATAATTTAACCACTCCCATCTGCTGAATACTTAAAAATGTTTTTTAAATTTTCTGTTGAACCATTAAATTCTCTATATACTATCAAACAGGAAATGTGTAGCGATTAGCTTGGTGATAGCTCAAAGGATTCACTGTATACAAACTTTGCATATGCATAGGAGGTTCCCAAGAGCTGAAACTAGCCACTGTACACTGCTGGATGTAGTTCAAAGACAAAGCATTATTTTGTTGTTGTTGTTTTGCTTTTTTGGGTCACACCCGGCCATGCCCAGGGCTTACTCCTGGCTCTGCACTCAGGAACGACTCCTGGTGGTGCTCGGGGGACCATATGGGATGCTGGGAATCAAACCCGGGTTGGCCACGTGCAAGGCAAATGCCCTACCTGCTGTGCTATTGCTCCAGCCCCCCCAAGTATTATTTTAAAAAAATTTTTAAAGGAGATATTATAATTGACAATTATGCTTTTTGATCCCTTTACCTTCCTTCCCAAAGATGCTCGCCTCTAAAGTTGGTGTGTACATTCATGTTCTAGGCATTTAATCCATATGTCTGTACTTAAAAGAATAGCAGGTAATGTTTCATGGTTTCATGTATGTATGTTTTTCATATATGAATTACTGTAATTTACCTATTTGAGTAATCAGATTAAAAATGGAACAGGATGGTTTTTTAGAATTTTGGTTAGATTCCATGGAAGTTTTATATATTCTACTTTCTTTTTAGATTACATCGTCAACCCAAACATCTTCTTGCATTTTTATTGGCTGAATTGGGTACAAGGTAAGAAAGTATATTCACATTTATACAGTTAAGTATTATTAGATTTTGTGGCTATCTCTTATTTCAAAATATAGCTAACACACTTAGAAAAATCATTCACCAGATTGATCATTATCAGAGGAACATAGAGGCCCGAGTTAAAAGGAAGTCAGTTTGTACAGAAGCACTTAACTGCTCAGGGAGGTTCAGAGATCATCTGAACAGAACAGCTGGTATAGCAAATGGCATGGCACTACACAGTTAGCTGGTTGTCATTAAAATTATTAGACATTTTTATGAATAATTTATTAGATTTCAGAGGAAGTCATTTTCTTTTTTCTCCTCCTACCCCCTTTAGTTTGTGGGTCATACCTGGCAGGGCTCTGGGTATCATGTGGGGTACGAGGGATCAATCCTGGATCACTGCATGCAAGGCAAGTACCCTGCCCGCTTTACTCTTTCTGGCCAGAAGTAATTTCCTTTCTTTTCTTTTTTTCCTTTTGGGCCACCTGACTATGCTCAGGACTTATTTTTGGCTCTGCTCAGGGACCACTCCTGGTGACTGGAACTTTCTCTTAGTTTTTCAGTTGGTTGAAATTGGGTTTTGCAGTGTTTTATATTTGGAGGGAGGGGGGGACACCCAGCAGTGCTCAGGGCTTACCAGGGACCAAACGTGGCGGGGAGTGAGCTCAGGTCTACCAAATGCAAGCCAAATGCCTTAACCTGCTATACTCTCTTCAGCCCCTGAAACTTGGCTTACTGTGAGGAAATATTAGTAGATAATCAGGTACCAATTGCTTACAAATTTTGAGGAATTACGTAGTGGAAAATGGCCACAATTTCTTCTTTGCTATTGAACACACATACATACACATACACATGTGTCTGGGGCCACTCCCATCAATGCCTGGCTGTTTAGGAACTATGTTGTATCAGAGATGAAACATGGGGCCTCCATGGTAGGTATGCACTCCAGCCCTCTGAGCTATCTCCTTTGCCGTGTGAGTATTTTAATCGGAAGTTTAAAGGGTTCAGAATTTGGGAAAAAAGTGATGAAATGTTTTTGTTTTTTTACAGTGGTTCTATAGATGGTAATAACCAACTTGTAATCAAAGGAAGATTCCAGCAGAAACAGATAGAAAATGTTTTGAGAAGATATATTAGTAAGTATACAACTTCTCTTTTTTTGAGGAGTTGTTAGGATAGGACCACATACAGCTGTGCACAGGGCTTACTCCTTGCTCTGCTCTGGGGTTCTGAGAATGGGACCCAGGTCAGCTGCAAGGCAGTGCTTTACCCACTATACTCTTTGGCCCTCTTTTTCTCCCGTTCCTCCCCTCGTGTTTTTGGGCCGGACCGGGCAGTGCTTAATGATCACACCTGGAGGTGTTCATGGGACTATAAGTGGTTCTTGGGATTGAACTGGGGATGGCTGTGTATAAGGCAAGTGCCTTAACCCTTGTACTATCTTTTCAGCCCCTACAGTTCCATTATTCACACATCACCATGAATTGTTCTCATTAGGCTGAAGTATTCTAGGCAGAGCCATTACCTTGTATGTAATAAAGCTAGAAAGGCTGGTCTTTAAAAACTGGAACAAATGATAGCACTAAGAGGAAGCCTTTGCAGAGGAGCAGGGTTTTTTATTTGCTTAGGCCCAGCATTTAAGGCTGCTCGTTGGTTCCAGGCCGGAGGCCAAGTCAGAGGAATTTAACTGAAATTTGACATTGGCAGATCTATTCCACCTCGGAAAGCTAGCATGTTTTCTGAATGACTTCTGTAGATGGAACCAGGAATAGCATCTCGCTAACTTCCTTGCATTTTCGGACCAAAGGAACTTTCTTTAAATTTATGATTCATTACTGAAGCATCATAACAGTTTTTGCTCCTAGAAAATCTAAACTCAACTAAACTAAACTTAGCCCGTAGTTCAGTGTAGAAGGTATGTTTCAGAGAACTCTGCCTCACTGTGGTCACTGGATAATTTGTGTATATTTTTCTGCAGAGGAATATGTTACCTGTCACACATGCCGATCACCAGACACAATCCTGCAAAAGGACACCCGACTCTATTTCTTACAGTGCGAAACTTGTCACTCTCGATGCTCTGTTGCCAGCATCAAAACCGGCTTCCAGGCTGTCACAGGCAAGCGAGCACAGCTCCGTGCCAAAGCTAACTAATTTGCTAATCACCACTGATTTTTCGAAGTGTGTTGTGGAGATTTGGCTGGACAGGTTTACCGTCAGAAAGGATATACCATTGTATTAAAACAAGATAGAAAAGCTGCCAACGTCTTTGGCACATGGCTGGTTGGTCCGAAATCCTTGCAAGATGCCAATGCGCAAGCTGTTGACATACTCATTGCCTACTTAAACAACTGTCAGAAACATGATGGGGTAAGGAGGTGCTTTTTTAAAATCGTTCATAGACTTCTGTAAAATGCAAGATAAATTAAAGTTATTATAACAGTGATTATTTCAATTTGGTTTGTCCTTCGGTTTTCTTTCCATGAACTTGTGCTTGATGAATTCGACATAGCAGTTTGTCTGTGCTTTGGGGAGATTTCTCTCCTTGTTCTGAGATGTTGAAACTGGACATTGGCACACACTCAGCTGGGTTGTCATTTTCTATCATCTTTTCTTGAGACTCTCAGTTACACACAACCTCAGACAAGAGGGGGGGTGGAGCATGCAATCTGGGAGGACAATCTATTTCCAGTGTCACTGAACGATTGCATACATTTAAATTCCATATGAGAATTATTGCTACTACCTCACTGCCCAGTCCTCCAGCTCTTATCACATGAGGGAATACAAGGTGCTAGGTACTCTGCCCTCTGTGGAATTTTCTTACTGGTCATTGAGAAGATCCTAGAGGAAATAGCGTCTAAGTTTCCTTACAACTGTCACACTTCAAAAACATTCTAGTTGTTCACTGGCAAAAAAGGGGATGTGCTGTGTGCAGTGCAGACTCCTGAAAAGTCTAAACTGTTCCAAGAGGATGCTGTTTTTTATTCCCCAACATGTGCTTTGGTTTTGAAATAGGCCCACCACAAATGCTTTTCTGTTTTCAGTATTAAAGTAGCTTTTGATTGTGACCACAAGAAATCGAGTTGATGCTGCCTGTGGAGTGGTTCTGTGCCTCTAGTTCTGCCTTCTGAGGAGTTGGTTGGTAGTTTCCAGTGAGTCCAGGAGCAAAGACCATTATGTGTCTGCTGTGATCTGCCTTGCACACACTTGAAAGGGTAAGGCAGAATACTGCTCCATACTTCCTCATTGCTCCACAATAGAATACTTCAGCCTAAGAGCAGCCCACCCCATTCTGAGTATCTTGACCATGTTTTTAATCACTGTAACCCTTCAAGTACAGACTCAGTTGTAAAGCCTCTGTCCATGGAGGACAGAGCATTCCCTCCACCCACTGGGTTAGACCACATACTGGCTGAGCTGCCACCACTGCCCCAAGAACTCAACTGTTGTTTATGGTGCCATCTTCTTCCTTTTTGTATCTGCACCCACACAATTCCCACTGTTGGATTGTTACTGCGTGAATAAAGCAAGTATCAGTGCCTCTTGTGTAATGAGCACTCTACTGCTTTCGTTTGTATGTAATGTGTGTTTAATTTTTCTACATTGGGGGAATGGAGGGGACAATACTTAAGAAAAAATATGAGACTTTACAAGTTGGTGGTAGGTTGGCATAGTTACACTGGCGATTTAAACCCCTTAATTCTAAAAACATGCTTTGGGCTGCTGATCCTGTCCAGACCAGGTAGGGTTTGGTTAAAACTGAATGAATTAATGTAGAGACCACTCAAAAAGATGGGTGGGGTGTGATAGTTTACTGATAAACAGTGGCATCAGCCTCATATTCATATTATCCCGTACCTGCCACAGCTCAGCTGGGACTTTTTATGGAGTGAAGGCAAAAGCATTGAGGGTTTCAGATAAGACCAGTGCTCTGGTCTTGAGAATGAAACTAGACTGTACCCATAGTGTCTTAGGAAATAGTGTTAAGTGTTCCTAATTATGTAAAGGGGCATAGGGAAGATTCCATAGCTGCCTAAGGAAGATCTTTAGTAATACTATCTCTGGTCTTGTAATTTTATCTTTCAGGGCTGTGTCAGGGATTAAATTCAGGGCCTCATGTATCCAAGTGTCTACTTCTGAACCACATACCCGGGCCCCTATCTCATCTCTTGTTTGAGGTTTTGAGACACACCAGATAGTACACAGGCTATTCCTAGCTTAATACTTTGGGACTGCTCCTGGTGGTGCTCAGGGATTGAACCTGGGATTCACATGCAAAACAATGATTCCCAGCTTTGAGCCATCTTCCTGACCCAGCAATGTTTTTATTATTGGGGGGGGGGGGGGAGTTGAGAGCCACACCCAGCAGTGTGTTCATATAGTACCAGAGTTTGGATCAGGGTTAACGGCACACGGCAGGCACTAACTCCTATACATCTCTGAGCATGCAATGTATTTTTTAAAGCTGGGCTTGGTAGCATACATAAGTTTTCTGTTTTCATTGAGATGAATCTGTACTTGAAACTTGAAATCTACAATGCCACCCTAAAAACTTAGGCATTTTGGGGGCCGGAATATTAGTACATCAGGTAGGTGGCCAACCTGGGTTCAATCCCCAGCATCCCATATGGTCCCCCAAGCACCACCAGGAGTAATTCTGAGTGCAGAGCCAGGAGTAACCCCTGAGCATTGCTGGGTGTGGCTCAAAAAGTGTAAAAACATCTTAGGTATTTTCCTGTTAAGTGCAATATTCATAACTTTATCCTTAGAGTTTATTAAATGAGAACTTCCATGGTATTACATAATTTTATGTTTTGTGCATGGGCTTTTAAGCGCCTGGAATGTTAAGTGCCTATATTCTAATTTATAAATGGGGAAGTAGGGTTAGGTGTGAGGCAAATACATTTGCAGAACCTCAGGTTTGATCCTTTGCAAAGTAGTGTGACTGGTGGTGCCTTGAGTACTGCTAGGAGTGGGCCTGGGCCCCCAAACATGACTTGCCCCTACAGTTTTAAGATAAATCCCATCTCAAAAGGATAATGAATAGTAATACAAGTGTGTAACCCAGGCCTGCCTTCCTTGTGCATGGGGACTTTTTCTTCTATGAATTGCCCTAGGTCCACGGTTTTACAAGAGACTATGTGATTCCCGAGTGCAGAGCCAGGAGAAACACCTGAGCATGTACTCTAAATCACTAAACATGCCAAATGCTAGAGACGGAGTGTAAGAACACAAAGGTAGACTCCAGATTGGATTGAACTGTATTCCTTAATTTGTTCAAGCAACCCTCACAATTCCTTTAAAAAATTTTTTCTTTGGGGGGTGGGAAGCACACACAGTGATGCTCAGGGGACCATATGGGATGCTAGGAATTGAACCTGGGTGGGCTTCATGCAAGGCAAGCTCCCTATCTGCTGTACTATCACTCCAGCCCACCTCACAATTCTTTTTAAAAATCCTCAGCTTTGGCCAGTCTTGGCGTGGTCCAAGAAGAGGAAGATACTGAAAGTGTGGTTTAAGGGTTTGAGGGATGAGAGAGGCTACTACTCAGGGGTTAAGTATCCATTCACTCACGCAAGCAGAAGATACAGGGGAGCTGCCCCACAGGCCCTACAACCCATGACTCCTGATAGCAGTTAACCTGAGAGGAATATTAAAAACTGGTCTTCATAGGATCTTCCTTTGCTCCTTTTTACAAAAGTCTGTCCTCATTGCTTTATAAACTGCCAAGAATATATTTTGGAATGATGCAATCATGAAAATAAGTAGGAATAAGAGTAAAGGGAGGGGCTGGAGCGGTAGCACATCAGGGAAGGCCTTGCACGGGGCTAACCTGGGTTCGATTCTCAGTATCCCATATGATCTCCTGAGTACTGCCAGGAGTAACCCCTGAGCACTGCTGGGTGTGATCCAAAAAACAAAACCAATATTTTTAAGAGAAAAATCACCCCAATCTGGCTGTGGTAATAAGTGCCCTCATTTGTTAGGTATAATATGCACTTTCATGTTTCAGATAATGGAAGACTGAGGCTTAGAAAGGTTAAGTGATTTGCCTGCAGTCAGTCACATAACTGGACAGGAAATTGGCTTAACATAAAATCTTATACTACCAGAGGTTTCCAAAGTCTGAAAAGATCCTACTGCCCCCTTTTCAGGAAATAAACTCAAACGTCACTCAGTGCTCCCCTGGGAAATAAACTCTAAGCAAATAGGAAGCACCCAAGGTTACTACAGACCTTTACCCCAGCACCGACCACTTTGGGAAACACTAGTCTATCCTTCTGAAGTAGAGTAAGTTACTTAACCTTTGAGTTCCAGTTTATATTCTGGTTGTGTTGATACATAAACCACTCTCAGTTTCAGTGGCTTAAAACACTTAGTATCCTTCATTCCAAACTGCTGGAGCCTGGCAGCTCTTCCTTTTCTCAGTCGAATCACCGTCATACATCAACCATTTTGTTTTGGAACTAGCTAGTGACTGGATACAAGGTTTCTGCACCTAGCTTCCTCACAGCACAGTTCCTGTTAATTCATAACAGCTAGCTCTTTAACTTGGACTGGAAGACCAACATAGCATTGTAATTGCCATTCTACTGATCCCAGCCACAAAGTTCAAATAAAGGGAGGAAAACTAGATCATGGGGACATGTTTTACAGACTCCACAGCTACAAAACAGGCAGTAACCACCCACAATCTGTTGGTTTTTTCCCAGCCCATTTTTAGGTATAATTTCCCTTCTGGAAATTCTTTCCTATCCCCTCTTGTTCTGTAGCCATTTGCTACACCCCTTTGATTGTTCTGGGAAGTACCCACGGGAGAAATAATAGAAAGGAACAGAAAAAGATGACTGATGGCAGCACTGCACTTACCAGTAGACTTGTTCAAAGTTCTTCCTGCTTAAGCAGATTCAAGTTCAGCTTCAAAAATTTGGTTTTCATTTTTGGACTATACCTGGTAATGCTCAAGGGTTACTCTTGGTTTTATGCTCAGGGCTCAGGAATAAGTCCTAGTGGTGCTCAGAGGACCATATGGGGTGCTGGGAATCGAACCCGGGTCATCCCCATGAAAGACAAGTGCCCTACTTGCTGTACTGTATCTCTGACTCTCAGCTTCCAGAACTTGTAACTGAAAGTTTGTGCTGTATTATCCACCTAAAGGAGTAACAGCTATGGGAATCAAGGGAGTATACAGCAGATATTTATGACGTTTTTAAAAGCTTTGGAGAAGAGTTGGCAATACTCATTTCTCACAACTGGCAGTGCTGGGGGGTGAACCCTGGACTCCTGCATGCACACCATGAGCCCTTGAGGACTATTTTTTACCCATGCGTTAGATGAGATGGTAGGACCTAGCCTCTATCCCCAGTCCCTGCTGAGCTCAGGAAGCCTGGAGGAACTATGGTTCCATCGGGCAATGAAAACTCCCAAGAGGCAGAAATATTCCAAGGTCACATTCCAAGGCAATGGCCAGGCAGGGCTGTCTTAAGGGTCTGGGCCCTGCCTTAGAACACTGGCAGTCTTGGGGCTGGCTTTCAGACCACTGGTAGCTTGGGAATGGTAAGGTTCCATCAGGTTTCAGGCTGCTGGGCTGCCTAAGACCTTCAGCACTTTCATACCCAGAGAACCTAAACACCACCCAATCCAGCTCCACCAAAACCTGCATTAAATACCTATGGGGAGGTTTGGTGGAGATGATCCAAAACTGCAGGTGTGAAAGGGGAGTTGTGGGGCGTAGGGTGTTTAATCAGGATTTCAGGAAATCTGCAGAATTTAAAGGCAATGTAAAGATAACGGGGGAAAAGCCTGAGCCCTTATCTCTGTAGGATTTGGGCCATAATCAGAGATGCTTGGGAGTTACTCCCTCTGGTGCTCAGTAGACTATGTGATGCTGGGGGTTGAATTCAGGACTCCTGTACACAAAAAAAGTGTACTGGCCCTTTGAGCCCTTATCTGGAACCCTGATGATGGTTTGAAAGTTCTACACTGGTGGGGCCGGAGCGATAGCACAGCAGGTAGGGTGTTTGCCTTGCACGCGGCCGACCTGGGTTCGAACCCCGGCATCCCATATGGTCCCCCAAGCACCGCCAGGAGTAATTCCTGAGTGACAAGCCAGGAGTAACCCCTGTGCATTGCTGGGTGTGACCCAAAAAGCAAAAAAAAAAAAGTTCTACGCTGGATGAAATGTAGGCCCAGGTAGAGAAGTGACAATTCAAGCAGGAGGAGGGGACTAAAAAAATGGTTGACAGTAGAATAACAGCATTTTATTTAATGTGCAGGGAGAATGTTTGTGTCACAACTGGCAGTGCTCAGAGGCTACTCACTGCTTTGTAGACAGCAGCTGAATAATGAATAACTATTTCCCAGACAGAGAAAGCAGGAGTAAGAACGTGTTCAAGGCTTAGAACAATGCATGTTTTGGGGTACCTGCCCTTCACCCTAAACCCTGTACTAGTGCAAGCAGTCTATGCAGTCATATTCACATCCTTCAATTCACTAGATTGGAGGGTACTTGTCACCTATATAAAGGTAAGCTGTGGTGACTGATTATCTTTGGCAGACTGGGGGGTGGGGGTGGCACACTGGCTGGTTGATCTGTGATGGTAAATAAAGGTGAAGTGGCGGAGTTGGGATAGACATGGAAGTTTGAAGGAAGTGGCTAGAGGCAAGGATGTGCCTGGGCTGCTCCTCCTGTTGCTGGGTTACCAAGTGGGTCATAACTGCTGGTACCTCCATCACAGGCACGCTCCTGAGTGCAGGCACACCTGAGCCGCCCCGATCTGTCACAGGCCACATTTAAACGCCCCCATCCTGACTCTAGCTGCAAAATTTAAAGTGAGACAGTACCAGGCACTTTATAACACTTCTAGGTGTTATGGGGGGGGTGGGGGGAGAGAGAAGAAAGCAGAAGGGAGGCCAACAGTCGGGTTTCTGGTTGGGAAGTGGGGCAGAACACATTTGTGAAAAAACACAAGCAACCCTTCTCAGAACAACATTGGGGTCCAATCTCTTTATTGTCAGGGTCCCCTCCCTGTGGTAACCCTTCCAAACTATAGAAAAAACCCAAGTTTGGGAGTGCCCTAGAGAGGGAGGCAGAGTGTGGCAGTGCCGGTAGGGAGAGTGTGGGGACGGGAGGCTGAAAATGCCATCTTCAGAGGATGCGGCACCAGCTGGGAGGTGGATGGTAGGAGGCACCTGCTGCCAGTTCTCGTCTGGGACCCCTTGAGGATGGCATCTGGGATGGATGCCCAGCCTGAGGCCTGGGGCAGTGCACCTTCCTCCTGTCAATGACCGTCACTCCAGGCAGGCTGAGGAAGACAAAGGAAGGAAAATTAGGGCTGAACGGAAGCATCTCTGCTCCTGCTGGCAGTGTCTGGGAATGAGATAGGGCACTGTTCGGCGACAGAGACATGCCTGCACCTAACTTCATTTCCTGGTCACCGAAATGGGCAAATCTCTTCCTCTCCCACCTGTATGTCCCTGGCACCTCATCTGTGCATTGTCAAGTCAAACCTTCATCTTCCTGTTAAAATAAACCCCAATGCTCCGAGGCTGCAAAGGTCATCTTTCCTAAACTTAGCTGTATGAGAGGCCCTGGCTGCATGAATATGTCATGGGTCACAACATCTCTCACATGGTAAGATCTTCTCCTATACCAGCTTGTTTTATTCCTATGTAGCAGAGCTGGGTGGCCTGATTTTCTTAAGAAGTGGGTGGTGAATACTAACCAGAGAGGAAACATGAAAACCACATACCAAGCACTGGGTTAAAAACTAGGTTCCAACTGGTGTTGGAATAATGTGTAACTGAAATCCAATCATGACAGCTTTGTAAGGGTCTATCTCACTAACTCAATTTAAAAAGACAAGGAGGGGGGGAGAGGTTCCAGAGACCAGAGCAAGACTCCACAGTGCCTGTGAGGGGAAGTCTTGGTCTGATCCCAGGCACTATCAGCATCAGAGGTGGGGCAGTGCCTGAGTGCTGCTGGGTGCCATGCCCAGCACCACCACTATCGATCAGGCCCCACTAGCTATCACCCTTGAACCCTGTGACATCTACGGTGACTCCCACAAATCAGCAGGGCTCAGAAGGCCTCAGCTTCTACATCTGCCATCCTGGCAGAATCACAACCATACCAGGAGGGTTCCTGGGACACAGGACGGTTTCTCCTGAGAGTAACAAGTCCCAGTCCCTAAGCCTGGCACATTCATCACCCTCTAATCATCAGTCTGTTCTCTCCCTGGAGGACCCAGGCTATTTTTCACGCACCAAACTCTGGGCTCTGTTCTCAGAATTGGGCACTTCTCCACAATCCTTAGCAGGCTCACCTACCCTTTTCCAGCACCTTTTCTACCCTTCTCATTGGCTCACACTGAGTGCTAGTAGTCTGAGTCCCTCCACCAGACCCAGATGTCCTCAAAGACAGGCAACAGGGCTCAGTGCACCAAAGAAAGTCTTGCTGGACAGACCAGGCTAGGTCATCCCTGCCTGCCCTGCACGGCCCCACCACAAAAGCGTGGGTGGCTGGCTGGGGACAGAGACATCCTTATGGTCTGATACTGTTCTGATAGGTCTGTCCCTTCCTTCTCAGCTATCCCACCCCTGCTCACTGTGACCCCCTTACCTGCTTACTGCAAAGCCCGGTCCTCTGCATCTGTTTCCTGGCTGTGCTCCTGAGAGGAAGGAGGCAATGAGAGACCACTTATCACCCACTAGGTACTCTTGAGTTTTGACATATCTGAAGGACACACTCAGGAAAGAAAGTGGTATGGCCCAGGGAATGACTATGAAAGCAGCTTCAGGGGCTGGAGTGATAGCACAGCAGGTAGGGCATTTGCCTTGCACGCGGCCGACCCGGGTTCGATTCCAGCATCCCATATGGTCCCCTGAGCACCGCCAGGAGTGATTCCTGAGTGCAGAGCCAGGAGTAACCCCTGTGCATCGCCAGGTGTGACCCAAAAAGAAAAAAAAAAAAAAAAAAAAAAAAGCAGCTTCAATAAGACTGACTAGGGATCCTGAGAGGGTGGCCAGAGGACTCCTCAGAAAAGAGAAAGCGCCAGTCAAAGGACATCTAGATGTTGCTTGGGGCACATTTATACGAACAAGACCTCCAACTAGAGAGGCTAGAATCTAAGAAGTCTGGTGAATCCCCAGTTCTAGAGCACTGAAGCTTATAGACACTACTATGGCTGAGGGAGTGAGATGATGCACCAGGCTATATTCAGGGTTCGAGAGAGGTTCAATAGGTTGAGCAAGTGCTTTTCAATCAGAAGACTGGGGTTGATTCCGGCAACACATGGACTCCAGCACTGCTGGGAGTGATCAAAGCAAAGAAGAAAACAAACAAAACCCTAAACAGGCTGAGCATGAGGATACTTTCCTCACAGTCACGGCCATGAGTCCTCCAACCCTCATGCCAGAACCTCGCCATGCTAAGGAGGAAGTTTCAGGCTCTTAAGTCCAGGCTTCAGTCCTGGTTCAGCTCTGTTAGCGATAAGATGCTCTATTAGTTTTGAGCAAATGACCCTTGCCTCTGAGCCTCCAATTCCTCCTGAGGTAAATGTGGACAGAGCTATTGCCAAATGTAAATGGAGAGCAGACTTGGAGTCTGCTGCTTATTGAGTGTCTGTTAGCATCAAGACAGAGTCCAAATCTGGTTCACCTTCCACTCAATATTAGCTCTCTGCCAAATGGCCTCCCAGTCTCCCTCTGAAGAATTCTAAGATGAGACAGGAGGTCATGTCCTGGTGACAGACTGTCCTGTTGTGTACTTGGGCAGCAGTGGCTTTCAGAATGGACTGGATCCTTAAGGCTTCCTCAGCAACCCCAGTCTGCCCTCAGCATCTCTGTAGACGGTGCTTCTATGTGTTCCAACTCTTCTTTTATCCCTTCTCTGATCCATATAAAACAGGAAGTCTAGAAGGACTTACAGTGCAAACAAGGTCTGCCCTAGTCCCCAGTGAAACTTTTGGTGGTTGTTCAAACAGACAATGTTCATGTAACCTCAACCCAACTCCTCAGGAACAAGGAAGGAGCCAACCCCACCCGCTGTCCTCCGATAATTACAAGTGCCATCCTGGCTCCTCCCCACAAGGCCTCACCAGCTCTTCCTCACTGTGTGTCAGCAGCCCCTCGTCGTCACCCTCATCTCGAGCCTGGACTTCAGTCGGAGGCATGCAAGTCTCAGAAGCTGTGTCCTCTGGGGCGGCTGGTGGCCGAGCAGTGCCACTCCCACTGCCACCTCCACTCCCACTGCTGCCACCATTGCCATTGTCATTGCTGCCGCTACCACCGACACCGCCACTACCACCAGTGTTGCTGCCGTTGTCACCCTTCTTCTTGCCATCTTGAAGAGTGGGAAAGGAAGAGAGTAAAACTCAGCCTGGAGAGCATGGTGCGTCTAAGCAGGACTGGGGACCACAGTCCTCTCTCCACTCTGGGCTCTGATCTCCCCATTCTCTTCCCATGCCCCAGGGTTACCGAGCTGGACAAGGGCCCTCAGAAACTGACCTGGGTTGGCCTTTTGCGCCGCAGCAATCTGTTCCAAGCGGCCGAGCAGGGAGTCAATGTTAGATTTAATTTGTGTCAGCTCTGTCTTGATGGCCTTCAGTTCACTGCTCTTTACTGGGAGTGGAGAGGGGTACAGGTGATCACCTGGGGGCTAGGAGCCTGATGCCATCACCCAACCCCATTATACCAGCTAGAAGACAGGCCAGTAGCAGATACTGTCCTTGTCCACCGTGTTTTTTCTGACCAGGGAGAGGCTGGAGCTGCTCAAGCTCCTCCCTGGACTTTCCAGAAGCCACGCCTGCAGTGAGCAACTTGCAGTTGTGGACCTGGATGGCTTTCCCCCACCCACCTCAGCCCTGAAAAGGACTGGGGAGACGAGAACACAGGTGTGGATGTGTGTGGAAGTGGTCTAGATGATGCCTGTCTTTCAAGGGCCTGAAAGACAGGGCATGTGCGTATTCTGCAATCAGGCCTCCTGGGGGCTTGCCAGAGTGAAGGTGGAGTGGTGGGTCTTGCAGACCTGGCCCTGCCCACCATCTCTTCGCTAGGCTCCATGTCACAGCTCTTGACTCTGCCCATCCCAAGACCCACCTACTCAAAATGTCAGTCTTTTACTCTTAGAAATTCACAAAAATACTCACTTTGTTGAGTTAGAGCTGCAGAACTGTGGAAGATTTGTTCCTTTATCTATTTTCCAATGTAAAAAAATGTAATTCTATTATTTTGCTAATGACAAAAATAAAAATTATCTAGGAAGAAGATAGTCACTCACACTTGATCTTTGCTGAGCCGGTGGTGATGGCTGTGGAGCGAGCAAACAGCTTGACAGGTATGGTAGTTTTGACACGCCGGACCAAGGGAACTGTGACCCGGGGTCGCTTCACGGGGACTGCCCTGGGAACTGGTACAGGCGACAGGCGGCCCCGATAGTCGAAGAGCCTGTGAGGGCAAACAGGCCAGAGGCTGCAGCATGGCCTGTGGCCACCAGGGGACTCTGTGGCTCCAGCCCAACACAAGCATAAAGGGACTGGCTGCATCACATACCAGCCAGGCCAGTAAGAGCAGGGTCAGTAGCAGATGGTCATGGTTGTTTGAAGCCCCATCAACAAAGGAGCAAAAGAAGACCAGTTCCAGAAAGCAGAAGTCCAAGATCTCCCTGACATTCAGGTCAACCCTACTACATGCATGACTCAGCTTCTGCTCAAATGCCACCAAACTTGGTATGGCTTCATACCAAGAACAGGAGTGAGAGTAGGTGGCAATCCCTAAAGCTGCCTGAGTCTCAGTTCTCCCATTCATCTAATGGGAATTTTGTGCCCCAGTCCCCCAAGATTGCCATGAGGGCAGAAAATAAAAGATCTTTGTCAAAACAAACACATTTTCTTTCAGGGAAGCAGGTATAAGAATCAAGGTAACCAAATCTCAATTCAAGAGCCCAAGGTCTCAGAGGCAAGAGACAAGAGTCCAAGCCCCTTTCCTCCTCCTGGGACCTCACAATCATTCCATCCTCTTGCTCTATTCGAGAGATCAGACCTCAGGACTCCCAGATTGTATAGTGTCCCGCTCCCAAAGGCCATCACCCAGCCCTTTCCCAGAAGGCTGCTTTGCCTGCAGATCCAGGAGACATTCAGTGGGACATGGGGAGGAGGGGAATCTTCCACCATGTCAGTGGCTGTCCCCTTTCTGCAGGAAGACACAGCCTCTGGGAAACACTTTGGAATCATTTTCCTGATGACAGCAAGAACACCTGTCATCACTGGGCAATCCAATCTCCCATGCCATGGCAATCCTAATTCAGAGAGCCTGGCTTGGGTGGTGATGGCTAGAGATGCAGTCTCTGGGAGTGGACTCAGCCTCAGACCCTGCATTTCTGCCCCCAAGGGGAAGGGGCGGCTCTGGCCTTGGTCAGAATCACTGAACCACAGAATCCCACAGCTGGAGGAACCCTGAGGGATCATTTGGTGCAAGTCCATTAAACTAAGAGGTAGGGGGATTTGCCCAAAGTCATACTATCCATTTGTGACAGAGCTGAGATTACTCCTCACTCAGGTTTTCTGACTCTGGCTAGGGCACGTTGCACACTACACCAAACACTTTCTCCTAAAACTAATCATGCTTAACTAATTTCACTTAATTTCTCTCAGTGAGGAAAGCAAGGCTCAGGAAGTTCTGTTTTTGCAGGATAGCCTAGTGCTGGCCAAAGATGGAAGGATAAAGGGAAGTAGAGTAGAGATTTGGGCCAGTCCCCAGCTTGCTTCTATTCAAAAGCGTGGCTGGTTCCACAGTGTGAAGCAGAGCATCTCAAAGCTGGGGGCTAGGTAGGATTGGGATCGGAGGACCCAGGATTGGTAATGGTCTTCAAATCTCCTGACAATAAGCTGAAGTCTGAAGTCTGATCTCTGCCGTTCATTCTGGTTGGGGAGACTCTTCAGAGAGGTCACAGAGCACAAAATAGAAATACACGGACTCAAACTACCCACCCTGCCTTTGTATTCCAGCTCACTGCACTTTTATATCCGCTGGCTGTCAAGTCCCGCCCGAGGATGAGGTGGAAGAAGGGCAGTCAGAGAATGGGAGGCAGGGCGAGGTAGGCAGAACTCTCTCCCTGG
This sequence comes from Sorex araneus, assembly GCF_027595985.1. Classification (NCBI taxonomy): domain Eukaryota; kingdom Metazoa; phylum Chordata; class Mammalia; order Eulipotyphla; family Soricidae; genus Sorex; species Sorex araneus. Next base: position 118,046,506 of record NC_073306.1, on the reverse strand, counting down.
CACCTGCATAACTGGATCCTTCCCTGTCTCAGCTCTGCCAACTTGTGGAACTGTCCCGGGAAGACACCTGCCCACACCTCTAGGCTTAGTTCCCTCTTGGAGGACTGAGTGGGCTGCACCAGCAATCTCTCAGGACCCTTCCAGCTTGGCTATTTCATGCCTGGCACGCCCCTCCCCTGCTCACCTGTGGTAGAAGTCTTCCAGGTAGTGGTCATAGTCAAAGCTGTAGCCACTGGGGAAACAAAGGGGAGAGGGCCAGTGCTTAGGGATGGCCACTCAGCCCACTCTCCACAGGCCCTCATCTCCAAACACCTCCCCAAATCCTAGGCTGGTCACACCATCACCAGTGTCCACTCCCTCTGTGGAAAGAGGAACCGATCCCACCCAGACAGAGACAGTCAAGATAGAGCGCCCCACCTGTAGATGGCAGATGCCGCTCTCTTTATTCCCTTGGGTCTGTTGGGCTTGGGCTCTCCAGCCATGTTGATGTCTGTGTGGAAGAAAGAGGCACAGTCAGATGCTGGGTGCCCACGAGCCTACCGCCTTCATGCATAGATGCAGCAATTGTGTGTATACACCCTGTGTGTACATGTGGACTTTTGCAGTGGATATGCCAACAAAGACCTGCACACATTAGACTCATATCCACAGATATGCCTGCTTACATATTCATGTAATTCAGACATATGCACACACGTGCACAATCATTTACACATGTGGATTCTACTTATGTGTTCTCAAGTAAACACACACAGAACACATATATCCTGATTAATAGTAACCCACACACACATATATCTGTATATAAATATACAGAATATATTTAAATGTATTTTCATGTACATACAGACTTGGCTCCAGCATCTCAAACGTAACTATACACACGCAGCTGCACTAATGCACATTCATATAAACACTCTAGCACATGTATTCATAATAAGTGATGCTTAGCACGTCAGGATCTCAAAACATCTGGTGAACAAATACATCCCTATCTGCTTGCTCTCTTATGTATACTCTGACACACATTCTATCTATACAATAATGTTTCCACAAGTTCTATCGCACCTCATACCACGTGGGTATTCATGAATACATATACTAGACCCTTTCTCTAGAATACACAAGTACGCACAAAGTATATGCACACACAAAAGTTCTGTATCACCCTAGAGCGAGCTACGAGAATGGCGAAATCACTGCTACAGAACATCAAGGCAAGTGCCCTACTTTACCTTGTGCTCCTGAGCCCTTTGCTTTGGGTTACGAAAAGGCTTGGGCCCAGCCAAGTGGACCAGCTCTGCTCTACCATGCTGACCCTTTCTTAGGGGAAGCTGCACTGTAACTGTAAACTAGGTCTTTAGGAGTCACTATGGGAGCTTCAGAAACCTCTAAGCATCTTCACAAAAAGCAATGATTTTATAACTATCTAATTATAGCTTAAACAGAATTTATAACCAAGTGTTAACATCAACGAAGATGGAAAAGGGGCTCTAGGGGGGCTGAAGAATGGAGGTCAACAGTGGCTCTGGGAAACACCAAGGAGGATCAAGGAGAGACACTTACCCAGGGTCTGCCCGGCCAGCACCCGCCCATTCTCTCCCAGCACAGCAGCCCGGGCATGGCGCTCATTGGCATACTGGACAAAGGCATAGCCCTTGTGCACAGAACAGCCGGCCACGCGGCCATACTTGGCAAAGATGGTTTCCACATCTGACTTCTTCACCACAGCTGTGTTGAGGTTTCCAATGAAGACCCGAGAGTTGATGGACTTGGGGTCATTCTTGTTGGTTATATTGCTTGTCTGGATTTTCAAGGACATGGTGGCTACCTGGAAAGAGAGCCATTATGAGACTGGGTCCCAGGCTGGGTTCAAGGACTTCCTATATCCCATGCATCGTAATTAAACTGGACTACTTTGTGCCTTTCTACACACAGACACACATACTTCAGCCTCCAGTCTCCTGGTTTTACTCATATGAACTGCTGGATTCCTATCAGGTAACTTAAATGGCAAGCAGAAATTGCACAGTCTACAAGGAAGAAAGCACACATTCAGAGGTCACAGTGCTTATGAATGGCAGGACTGGGACAGATACCAAGACTGCTTCACTGCAATTCTTTTAAACTTACTCCTCTTTCATTTTATTTGGGGAGTGTAGGGTGTGGGTCTCTCCAACAGTACTCAAGAACCTGAGGGCCACTAATGGCAATATTTAGGTCAACAGTGACAGCACAGACAGCTCAGGCCTGGTGGTGCTGGGAAACTTCAGGGCCATACCTTACTGTATCCAGGTGGCCATGGAATACCAAAGACTAAAGTCATGGAGCTTCCATATGCCAGGTATGCACTTCAGACCTCTGAACTTTTTCTCTGGCTCCTCCTCCTTTAATGCTTATCTAAAATGTTACCCCAATGCAGGATCTAAATTTGAAGACTGCCCCCACCAGCTTCTTCTGAAGTTCCTTCAAAGGTAGACCTGTAGTGAAGTCATCACATGGTAAGTGCATGTAATGCTCTACAACAGTATATCATCCTTAAAATTAGCCAGTCTGACATGAATGACTCAGACATGGACTCGAAAAGGCTGTCATTAGCACCAGCTATTCTGAACAGCGAGAGAGAAACTGACAGCACTGAGCACTCCTAGTAAGCCTAGGGCAGCATGCAATACAGTTCCAAGACTCCAGAGAGATTACTATCATTCCTATTTTGCCAGAAACAAAATCTAACAAGTTCGTTAGTTTGCTAGAAACAAGCAATTAAATCCAGGCTTTTCAACTTTCTTTCAGAGCTGAAATCAATTAAAAAGCCACTCTAATTCAGTGTCTTTTTCTCATAATTGTTCTTAATAAATTTGACTTTTTTTTAATAAGAGGTACCCATTTTTTATATGTCCTCAAATTTTGTTTTGGCGGAGCGACAATGCTTACCTATACTTTGTCCTACACTCTGGCAATGTCTTTTTTACCCCAAAGGTACTACACAAACATATTTCCCTCTGAAGCCTATGCCTTGCTCCCTAGATATAACATTTGGCATAGGCTCCAGAAGGAAAGGAAAAATGAGACTTGATCTCAGTGGCAAAGATTCAGTATTAGGCCTTGGCAGTCTTCTACTCACTGCTATGGACTGATTTAACTCCCTCTGAAGTACTCCCGTTTCAAAATTTTACCGTAAGTCTGTCACAGAAGAAGCTGGTGTGCGTACAAACTCTTGAGGTGTACCCCCAGAATGGAGGATGTATGTGATTCCTTTCTTGTACTTCATAGAGCTGTCAGGTTTGTTATTCCTCTGTACTATCCCTCTGAAGAAGTCCGTACTATTCTATTCTTTTCTCCTCTTCTCCCTAGCCCCCCCTCCTCATAGTTCATAAAGAATATTTATTTTACTTAAAATCTCCCACCCTCCCCTCTACCTTCTTTTTTTCTCCCTCTCCACTCTCAGCTAGCTGCAACACTGGCCTACAAACCCATTAAATTTGGACATGGGACTTTTTTGGTTTTGGAGTACTACTGGTGGTATGGGGGACCTTGAGGTACAGGAGTCTCAAATAGCTAGTTGTCGGAACTGTGCTCAGAACATGTAGATATCATTGGGAAGCAAACCCTCATGCTTCCAAGGTAGGTGTTTTGCCACTGAGGTATCCCTGGGCCCCAATTTTTTATGTATTTATTTTTGTTGCGCCAGGGCTTGAATCCAGAGGTTAATATCTGCTAGATACAAGCTCTACCACAGGGACCCCTGTATATTTTTCCAAACTAAAGATTATTAGAATGCTGTGTAAGTTCCAGGCATGCACCACTGAAAAATCAACATGTTTGCATATTATACTGACTTCACTTAATTACAAATCATCTTTTGCCCAACTGGTAAAGAAATTCTTTTCTCCTCAATCCTCTGGGCTTTGAAGCTGGCACATTTTGACCAGCAGATGGCACTGTTTGCAAGGAAACCAAAGGGTGGCTGGCCTTGCACAAGACTGGAGATACAGCTAGTAGTTCCCAGAGGGCTTGGGGTTGGGATGGAGGGAGGGAGGGAGGGAGGGAGGGAGGGAGGGAGGGAGGGAGGGAGGGAGGGAGGAAGGAAGGAAGGAAGGAAGGAAGGAAGGAAGGAAGGAAGGAAGGAAGGAAGGAAGGAAGGAAGGAAGGAAGGAAGGAAGGAAGGAAGGAAGGAAGGAAGGAAGGAAGGAAGGAAGGAAGGAGACCAAGAGAATACTGTCACTGATGAAGGAGCTGGTACCAGCTTTGCAGCTAGTCTAGAAGGCAGACTCCTAAGTTTACTAAATTTACCTTTTTACACATTTACTGAGAATCAAGGGAGACAAAGCAATTATCCAATGGCAACAATAAGTATTTCTTAACACAGCACAATCTTGGTCCAGGGAGATCCATTATGGTTCAGGGAATCAACCATGCCTGGAATATGTACTGAGACAAGCTGGAGTGATGGGGTGGGGAAGATGATGGCTGAGGTCTATTGATGACATCTGGCTCTGCTGCGGACCTAAGAGGGACGTGACAACGGCTAGCTTCTCTCAGACCTTTACAAGACCCTCTGACGAGACTGAGCAGGAAGACTTTGCCGAGGACCTGTGCAAGGAGCTCTGGCACAACTGGCATTTTCTCCGTAGTTGGTGAGAAGAGTCCTCTGCATTTAGCCTGTCAGTTTTTTTTTTTTCCTATCACAGTATACATTTGGGGCACAATATACATAAAATAACTTTACAAGCTGTGAGGCTACATACAGACCCTGACCAGTGAACTTCAAACACTGACATTTAGGAGTCCATTCTAGAGGAGAGTATGACTGGAGGATATTCTGCAGAGATGAGCACATAAAGACTGGCTTTCAGATCTGAGACAAGAGATTTGGGAAGTCTGCTCTGGGTGAAAAAATCCTCAGAGCCAGGAAGAAATGCCACCTCAAGTATGCCCCAAATACCCAACTCTTTGATTTCCTGTCTGAATGGAGTCCAAACCACTTTCAAGGCCTGCATACTCCTCAGAGGGCAGCTATGCTGCTGGTGCTCTTATCCCCTAAACCCAGGAGGACTGGCACTTCAAGGAGGTAGGAGAGCTTGAGTGCGTACACACACGTCCATGAAACTCCCCTACAGTGAGGACTGTATTCACAGAGAGTGGAATATGAAAAGAAGCTGGTCTGGAACTGCTAGGTTCAGATACAAAATCCCAAAGAATTTTAATTCTAAATTCTAATCTCAAACACTGTCTTCAGAGGCCAGAATTAGAGTACAGCAGGTAGAGTGTTTGCCTTGCACACAGTTGACCCGGGCTCGATCCCCTGAATTCCATATGGTCCCCACCAAGCACTGCCAAGAGTAATTCCTGAGTGCAGAGCTAGGTAGGAGTAAACCCTGAGAATTGGCTCCAAAACGAAAAACAGAAAAACAAACAAACATGGTCTTTCCAATTACTACAAGCCTAATCCTTTGTTAACTTCACCTACAACCTTCAAATATTTAGACTTGACTAATGATCTACATCAGTATTTCCACTTTGCCTTGCAATATATGAAATTACCCATACTAAGGAGGGGTGTGGAATCTGAGGCAGGCCTGGGGCTTAATAAGTGCTTAATAAATGTTAGGAAGAACATGAGGGGGATCAGGTCACAGGAGGAAATACTTAATTGTTGCCTTAATTTAAGTAGTGAGGGTCACTGAGAGCTGAGCATCCAGATGCATTTTCCAGACCCAAATCCATGCTCTATAGACCATCCACACCCATGTCAAGTCAACCATTCTTGTTTAGAGGTCTCACTTCCCACTTACCCATCCTTGTTTAGAGAGGGAGCCCTAAAAAATATTGATTCAGCAGAAGCTGCTTGACTTGATAACCTATTTACCCCCTGGGCCAAGCTCTGTCTTCCAGATTAGCTGTGTAATTGAGAGCAAGGTGTCTGTAGCTCCCAGAGGCCCTGTGTTTAGCAGTTACCTGGGGGTTATGGGGTGGGAGAACAGGGATTTTCCTGGCAGTGGGGTGGGCAGGAGCAGGAAGGAGAGGAGAAGTCAGATGTCTGCAATGTCAGATTAGTGGGAAACCACAGGGAGCATGATGCTCACACCTTCCCTAGGAGCCTGGCAGACTACCCCATGGGTCCTCTGACTCTTGATCTTGGGCTCTTTCACTTTCCTTTTGGGCTGGTCAGTGACAGGCTCCCCAAAACAAAACCAGAGCTGGAGCGGGGAGTGTCCAGTTCTACATCTGATAAAACTGGAACTGGATCCCTACCACCTCCACTGTTAACTGAGGAACAGTGCCTCACAGAAAACTTGCACCATTAATTTCTTAAGTTAAGTAAACCCATTAGGGACACAGGCTCTGAAATGGCAATTTCAAAGCTCAAAGGGATGGGTTAGCTTCTCCAGGCTACTAAGAACAGAAGAAATGTGGCAAAACCAAATAATTGTTCCTAGTGGAAAAAAACAGTTAAGTTTCAGAAAAGCCAAGCCTGAACATGAGGTAGTGACAGGATGTAGCTAGAAAGTATCTCTGCCCTTGAACTCAAAGTGAGACCCCACGCTCAGAGTAACCATCACAGTTAAGATCAGCTTCTATAACTGAGGACCAACTGTGCCTATGTGTCATCACATTTTACATGCCTCAGCTTACCTAGTCCTCACAATGGCCTGTGAGGTCAAGAGAGGGGAAGTTAAATATGAAGGGAAATAGTGTCCTCCTAAGCCAGTCACACCATTCCCTTGGCATTTGTCCCTCCCACTTTTCTACTTAGAAGTGTTAACACTTGGACAGGGCTTTTGGGGGAAAAAACAAATTTACAGCCTGTGTCTTCACAATTTATAGTCTGATTTCATAGATGAGTAGCAGCAATGTTGAAGGACTAAGTTTATTAGGGGACCTGAATCCAGTTTGTTATGACACTATATGCCATCGTTTCAACAACTGTCCTAAGTCTCTGCCTCTGCCATGAGGAAGAAGAAGAAAGCCTTAAGCTTTCTTCCCCTCAATTCTACTCAGCAAAGGTGATGTCCAAATCTTCCCTTCAGCATGAATCTCAGGCACTCAGAGCCCCCACTCCACATTTAAATCCTCTCCATCGAAGAATCTCTTTGTGAAACACCCCTTAATCTTGAAATGCCACTCTTAGCCCTAATGTGCTTCAGTTTAGAGGTTTATGTGCTTAAATGCCACTCTTAGCCCTAATGTGCTTCAGTTTATGTAGTAGGGCTTTCATGTGGACTCTGGTCTCATTTTCTTACGGAGAAGAGAGGAAGGTTACATTCTATGGTTACCAGAGGTAACCTTGGGGATACTGGGGTGATTTCCAAGGAAAATAGGTATCAGAGATGGAGCGACTGTTTCTAGAGAAAGCCAAGCAATTAGACTGATTAGTACCCAGGTCTCCTTCAGTTCAGAGGCTCTTGGTTACCAGGCAGCCAGGGATGACAGAACATCTATTAATCTCATTAAACCCACCAGGCCCCAGCTCATTAGCATTGGCCAAGTGATCATTACTGGCCAGACAGGACTAATTTCGCAAGGAGTGCTCTTTAGTTCCCAATCATTCCCACTCCTGGATGGGAAAAGTCACAACCCCCGAAGCATGCTGTCTATCAGGAAGGGCTGCTGGTGTAGGTGGAGTATAAGGGGGTACAGATTAAAGTCTGGGAAGCTTGGCCCTAGCACTTTCTCCTTAATCCTTATGAGGTGCACAATTTGTGTAATAAGAATAAGCTGATCATCCTCATTCTGGAACCAGGATCTTTTCCCTGATTACCTCTCAGTTCTGATATTAGCCAAATAGGCTAACTGATGCGAAAAATTTCTAATAGATATCACATACAATTAAAAGAATATGGTGGGGGGGGGGGCTGGAGCAATAGCACAGCCGGTAGGGCGTTTGCCTTGCACGAGGCTGAACTGGGTTCGAGTCCCAGCATCCTATATGGTCCCCTGAGTACCGCCAGAGGTAATTCCTGAGTGCAGAGCCAGGAATAACCCCTGTGAGTTGCCGGGTTTTTTTTGGCCCAAAAAGCAAAAAAAAAAAAAAAAAAAAAGAATATGGGGGGGGGGGGCGGGGGAGGAAGCCGATCGATAATACAGCGGGTAGGGCATCTGCTTTGCACGCAGCCTCCCCTGAACACCGCCAGGAGTAATCCCTGAGTTCAGAGCTTGAGTAATCCCTGAGCATTGTGGGCTATGACTCAAAAAAGACAAAATAAGTAAATAAAATCTGAGGGGGGGACAGAAAAGGGGAGGGGGGAGAAGGGGGAAGGAAGAGGGGAGGAGAGGAGAGAAGCAGAAGCAAACAGAGGAGAGGAGAGGAGAAAGGAGGGGAGGGGAAGTGGGGGAGGAGAGGAGAGAGAAGAGAACACAACACACTGACGGGGAGAAGTTATGGGTCTTGCCAGGCCCCTGAGCTATACCATGAGGTTCCCGTATCACACTATAGTATTGCTATTTGCGACTAGTGGGCCTTGAGGGGATATCTGAAAACACTTCAGCAAGGCTGAAGGCTCAGTCATTTCTCCCTACAGTGTGGTCTGAATATACATCCTACCTAGCATCCTTGCATTCTACAGTCTAACTTTAACCTTGACTGTTCTTAAGCTGAACCTTTAACATGGGTAACAGGCCATCCTTGTAGCTACTGGGGAAATGCAGCAAGGGAAGGGTAGGTGACAAGCTTGGAACTACAATCCCCAAGACTGAGAATAAGGGACATATGCGTGATTGTAAGCCCAAGATACACCAAACTATCTGTTTAATCATAATTATAGATATCCAAACACCCACTCAAATAACCATGGACCAGATGTATATTAACAAAAGTATCGCTTATTTATTCATTCAGCAACTAGGCTGAAATTGGATCTCAAGGAACTCCAGTGCAGCAGGGGTCAATTACCATAGCCACAAAGCACAAATAAATGCCTGGCTATCAGAGAAGCATAGGTGTATCACAGAAGTCTCCATAAAAAGAGTGTTTAGGATAAATTTCCACTGCATTGTGACATATGGAGAGGCTATATCTGGTGGGAGGAACAATGAATGAACAAAATGCACCCCTTTCTCATAGTATAAACAGGGCAGCAAAGTGTAAAATAGGGAATTCTTTTCATGTTGTATCTTCACTTGAGAAATACACACTCTCTTTTGGGGGTGGGGTGTTGGGGAGTACATCCGACAATGCTCAGGGCTAATTCCTGGTAGGAGACTGGGGAACCAAATGAGGTATCAGGATCAAACCTAGGGTAGCCGAGTGCATAGCAAGCATCCTATGGGCTATACTATCACTTAGTCCCAATACACTTTTATTTTGTTTTGTGGGCCACACTCAGGGGTTACTCTTGGCTCTACACTAAGAATTCACTGCTTGCAGGCTGGAGGGACCATATGAGACACTGAAGATTGAACCCTGGTCCTTCCCAGTGCAAGGCAAGTGCCCTATCCTCTGTACTATCACTCTAACCCCCACACTAATTCTTAGCTTAAGGGCAACAAAGGAAAAAACAATTTAACGTGCAGCAACTTTAGACCAGGACCTGTGGTGGAAGCTTTATAGGTATAATCTCATAATAGTCCTGATCACAACCCATTCTACAGATGAAGAAACTGAGGCTGAGATCTTAGATCATTTATCCATGGTTAAATGTTAAGTGGCATGATTATGAAGGAAAAGGCCCCCAGTCTGTCTCTACCCTCTCCTTTAGACTGCTCTCACTGATGCCCTACCCACTGGAAGACCGGCTTGATATTGCTGTGCTATATGATCTTAGGTTTGGGGATATGTGACCACAAAGGGCTCTTCAAAACCTAAACATGAGATTTTGATGATTATTACCAACACTTGCTGAGCACTCAGTGCCATAGCAGGTTTCTGCTATGAGGGGCTGGAGCAATAGCACAGCAGATAGGGCGTTTGCCTTGCATGCAGCCAACCCGGGTTCTGTTGGGGACTGCTCAGGACCCTGAACAAAAGAGGACCCCAAAACCTTTACCCTGGAAAAACCGGAAAATTCCATTACCAGCTTTGCTTGACCTGAGGCAAAGGTGCCCTTGTGACAAAGGAAATAGCCAAACTCAAGAGGTAAAAGTAGCCCAGGGCAGTTAACTGAGAGACCCCATAAAGCCCTAAAGTAGAATACCTTCCTCTACCTTGTGCCTTCCTCCTGCCAGATGCTCCTGCCAGATAAACCCTTGCCTTCCTCTCCCCACTATTTCTCAATCTACTCTTGAAGAATGTTGTAAGCCCACCTAATACACCCCGAACCTTTCCTTATTTGGTCTGAGAAGACACTTCCCTGATGATTGACAACTTATGTACCAACCCCCTGCTAAGAAAAGTATAAAACCAGCGTGGCAGTTAATAAAGTTGCCCTTGATCGGCATGTGTCGTCTTGGGCCCCCTGTTTACTAACCTCACTAGTCTTATTTCAGATCGGGACCCTCACAGAATCCACCTAATTAGGAGCGCTTTCCACTGTTGTCTCTCCGCGGGCCGGAGAGATCTCCAGGGGAACGCGCAGGGTTCAATTCCCAGCATCCCATATGGTCCCCCTGAGCACCACCATAGGTGGTTCCTGAGTGCAGAGCCAGGAATTTCTGTGCATCGCCGGGTGTGACCCAAAAAGCAAAAAAAAAAAAAAAAGTTTCTGCTATGAGGCTGATGATGGCAGACAATGTACCATTTCACAGATAAAGGCATGAAGGTTGGAGCTGAAGCCAGTCAATGGCAGGAGTGACTAATGGGTGCAAACCCAGAGCCAGGTTCCTAGCCTTACCCCAGAATAGCTTCATCCTCTTCTTCCTGACATTTGCAGACCCTCAGGTAAACCCTCCAGTCCAAAAACCAATCTGCATTAGCTGTGAGCCTGGGGGTGGCCCTCCCTTTCCCATAACTTAAAGGGGCTGGCTCCTCACAGTGATAATGTGGCAAGATTAGTCACTGCTTGCTGTTGGTTGATTATAGCTATTCTTTTCTGTAAATGAAGTTTAAAAGTCATCAGAGGGTTTGTCAGCTGTGACTTATGAGCCTCTTTCCTGCAGGGAAGTCAGGCAGTGACAAATGTCCCACTCATTCTACCATCCATTATGAGTCTGAAGGTGCCATGTTCCAATTACTGGAGACCCCGATGGAGCTCATGGCAAATCCAGCTCCAGGCTGCAGCCATTTCTCAGGCCTGGCAGGGCTGCCAGCAGAGCTGCCCTAGGCCCAGGTCCCACAGGGTCGAAATATAGTAAGAGCACATTTCTGACTTAGTGAACCAATCTCTTTCATGCCTTACTTGTGTGATCCCTGGAGGGTTTGTCCAAGACATATTTCACAACACCTTATGGACTGTCTCAAAATATCCAGGATCAAGTCTATCCAAGACAGACAGATGAGGAAATAAGATTATGCTGAAATGTAGAGTCAGTAGAAGTTAGGATGCTCAGGAGGGAATGGAAAGAATAAAGCTTGTGGGATAAGGTGTTGAGGCGAGACAATAACAGTAAGTGAAACGTTTGCCTTGCAAGCAGTCGACCCAGGTTTAATCCCTGGCACCGGATACAGTCCTTCTCCAAGCACCACCAGGAGGAGTGATCCTTGAGTGCAGAGCCTCAAATAAGCCCTGAGCACAGCTAGGTGTGGCCCAAAAGCCAAAAATACAAGAGGAGAAGGAGGGGGAAGGAGAGAGGGGAGGGGGGAGGTGAAAAAGGAGGAATAATAAAAATAAAGTACCTAGGAGGCTGACTGAAAGGATCCTTAGAGATTGTCTAGTACCATCAACTTAGTAGTCAATACTCTCTAAATCCAAGCCCCACCAATCTTACAAGCTGGAATACTGAAGATAAAAAAATTAAGACATGGCCCCTACTACCACGACATAAGAAAAAAATAAAGTCTAAAAGAAGTGGCCTGCCCAAATTCACAAAATAAGACTGGGCCAGTGGTAGAGGAGAGAGCAGAGCTGTAGGCCTCCAATGACCTAAACAAAGTAGAGTGACAGGGACTCCACTCTGCAAGGTTCCATACACAGGACTTGGCAGAACAGTCCACAGGGCTGTTCCCATCGAAACCCCAGCACAACATGACTATGTGTCTGCCTTCCAACAAGTCTCTTATACTCTTCAAGTCTCAAAAAAAGGGGGTGGGATGAAACTTTTCAAAGATGTTGAGTATTAATTAGAATAATTAATGGCAGGTATATATTATGTCAAAATATTCTTTATCATCAATTATTTTCTAAAACTAACACTGAAGTGGTATTATTACACCTATCAACTGAGGTATTGTTAATTTCATTTTATAGACAAAAAAACTGTGATGCTTAATTTTGTCAAGTTGAATAAGCCAGTACCTCTCAAAATCATTCATGGTTTGGAACCAGTTTTTTGTTTGCTTTAATGTTTAAATTTCCACTCCACTAAGGATAAATACTTTATATTAATAAAAAAGTCAAATGATTCTATACTCTCAATCTTTGTATTTAATCGCAAACCAGCAACAGATAGTGGCCTGCCATGTATCAACAAGTACATATGCATAACAGCTTCAATTCAATCACACATCTCCATCAACCTTTATAAAAACCAAAGCTGGGCTAGGGATGTAGCTCAATGGTCAAGCATTTTCCTCGCCTATGTGACCATGGGAGTTCATTCCCTAGCACCAATAATTGGGAAAAGGGAAAAAGTTAGCTAATAGAGATTATTTCATTTCTTTCAAGTCCTTTAATCTGATTTGAGAGGATGGGTGCTCCATGTGGTGCTCAGGAGTCCTAAGCTTGGTGATTTGGGACCAACAGGGTCTAAGGATGCATTGCTGCAAGAGTCCCTGCTGTGATGCTCAAGCGCCACATCCAAGTGGGACAGGACAGCAATCACGTACCTTAACAGACTAACACGCAGCTCTGCAATATATGTTAATTAAAGTACATTCAAGTGTAAGCCACTAATGAAATGCTCTGGTGTGTCAACCCTGTACTATCTTTCTAGCCAAATCTGACTTTTTGAGGGGTGAGGGTCTGGCAGGGTGGGTCACCACTGGTGGTGCTCAGAGCTTACTCCTGGTGGGGCTCAAGGGACCAAACCTGGGTCAGCCACATGCAAGGAAAGTGCCCTACCCCTCTATACTATTACTCTGGCCCCAGAGCTATCCTGATCCTTCTTTCAGCAAAAAGAGAAGGAGGCAAACAGGCCAAGGATAATTGAAGGATCTATCACCAAACACATGAGGAATTGATTTATCTTGGTCAACAGCTTGAGGCCCACATCCCACAAGGGAAGGTGATAAGGCTTAAATGGGACAGGGAGATCTGAGAGGAAGGTGTATTTCTGGAGAGGCTACTAATTTCAGGATCTTATACCAAAGGATATGAGAAAAGCAGATAGGGGGTGGAGTACACTGTAACTTTTCCTTTATTTCAGCCTAAAATCATGACTATTTATTCAGCATTCTTCTTTGTCCTACAGTATTACAAAAAAAAAAAAAAAAAAAAGATTCCACTGTCCCTGGGATCACTGGAGCCATTCAGAGGGGTTATAATAGCCTCAAATCTAATTAGGGATCCTTTCTACTTGTTCACTAACCTAAGGTAAGATTTCCAGGGAGGTGCTGAGTGACACTATTTTCAATGAAAGGGGGTTAGTTAGAAGGCCCAATAGCTTTACGAATCTCTGTAGAGTGAGATGGGCAGCTGATCCTTTAGTAAATGCCACAGTACACCCAAAAGCCTAGTCTTTTGGCAGATCAGCAGCTCCTAACCATGCACCAAGACCCAACAGTCTGTGCTGAATCATCCAGGTACGTGACCAAACTGTATCCAAACTCTCTTCAGGATACAGAAAATTCGTTTAGTTCTGCATTCCTATGGTTCTCTCTTTAGTGAAACCCAAAGTTAAGTGAGTTGTGTCACACAGTGGAGAGAGGAAACTACCTGCTGCTTTGAGTTGGCACTGCCATCAGGAGCCACGCTCAATCTTTACTCCACTTAACATGCCAGGCAACAAGGCCAGACAGAATAATTTCAGAAGCTAAAAATGCCTTCATTCTGCCACCAACTTAGCTGAATGATGTGACCTTCGCAAAGTGTCTTAAGTTCCTTAATGCTGTTATTTCACACAGAAAATGAAGATAACAACATATATCTCCAGAGATATAGCAAGATAAAATAACTCCTGTTTAGCACATTGAAAAGTATGCAAGTATTACAGGCCAGGCAATAGTAAAGAGGGTATGGCATTTGCCCTACACCCCATAAGGTCCCCCAAACCTTCCAGGAGTGATCCCCGAGTGCAGAACCTCCTGAGCACTGCTAAGTATGGCCCCCAGACAACAATGACTACGGGGGGTGGGGGGTGGGGGACACTCCAGGGGGAATCAAGTATTAGCTACTTATACTATTATTAGTGCTGGAACTGCAAAAACTTCTTTTTGGCAAAAACTTTCCTTGTGAGTATGAAAGGAAAGACAGGTGTTTCTACTCTAGAAGAAAATTTTGTTCAAGGAAAGAATACTATCACTGTGGAAAAAATCATGTAGATGTGACAAGCATTTAATCAAAGTGTCGGTAGTTTTAGTATACCTTGAATATAAAAGGAATCACAAAAGAACAAAAGTAGGCACTTTTAAGTGATGAGTAAATAAATGAGTATCTAGAGCAGAGGTTACCAAAGTTATTCAACTTACCACACCCTTTCCAAAAATAAATCACTCAGTACTCCCCTGGGAATCTACCTTCTTTAATACACGGAAAATTCTCCACAATTACAGCCAAAATTACAACGACCCCTCCTGTGGATCATTCCAGCACCCAGAGGGGGTAGGATTGCCCACTTGGGGGAAATAATGATCTAAAGTAAAGAATACAACTTGGGAAGGGTGACAAGAAGAAGGGTGACAGGTGAACATGGGAACCTTAACTAAAGGTTCCCACAAAGGACTCTAGGCACCTTGAGAACCCAAAAGAGAGTATGGGCTTAATTCTGGGCAACAAAGCTCTATGAAACATTTCTTGGCTCACTGCTGTTTCTGGTGAAGCCTCCTTATTCCAGGGCTATTCTACTCTTAACACAACAGCAGAAGGCTGGAACTTGGCAGTGCATGTGTCCCCATTTCCCAGATGTACTGGTGAAAGTAAGAACTCTCCAAGGAACACACAAAGGGAGCAACCTCTAAGTTAAAATAGTAATAGATATTCGCAGCTTTGGACTACAGCCTGCTCATAGAGCCCTGGGTCCTGAACTTACCCCTTACTAAATGAATGAACCAGGAAGGCATTTCACTTCTCCAAGGTTCCATGTTCCCCATCTAAGGAAAGGGGAAAAACATCCTTGACCTCCCCTGACCACTTGCAGCACAAGCTACTGTGAGTTTCTGCTGCCTGAGATGTGCTACAAAGATGTGTGGACAGAAGTATTTCCCAAGCACACACACCGTTCTAAATGGAAGCACCTAATGGGAGACAGACAGCAACAAGCAGGGGGTAGATACTGTACGACTTGGCACTGCAGCCATGCACTGTGCACCCCTCAGGTGTAAGGACAGCTGATTAAAATCCTTTCAAGTGGGATCAATATTTTCCTCATTACAACAATCCCTCTTAAAGCACTGGACACCACCTTCACAGTACCACAAAGGCTTGATTCGGCAGAAAGCAAAAGAGGAAGCAATCTCTCTGTGTATCACAGCCCACTTTCAGAAAGAAGAAAGGCTCACCTCATTCTGGGATGTTGATCAAAACAGGACTCTAAGATTCACCAGGACACCATATGTTTGAGCCAAAGGAAACCACTAAGAACTAGCCACAGTCACAGTAAGTTACTCTGGTTTTTTTCTTTTAAACAGTACTACACATTGACCCTTGAGTGTTCATGTGCATATAACATGGTACAAATTTACACACCTAAGCTTAAGGAGTCTTGCTCCATAAACATCCATAAAAGCCAACCAACTTGGCAAAAACTTAGTCTCCAAACAATAAGCCAATATACACAACACCTAATGAACTTCTAATCAATTTAACTCATCGTAACAGAAGCAGTCCTAGTGTCTGTGTCTTCTGTCCTTGTCATCATCTTAGAATAAACCCACACTTCATGTTAAATTTTCAACTCAAAAACAAGTTTCTAAATCTCATACCTCTATAATTAACATTAACATTTAGTATTATCTTTTCTTCCAGTGTTTTTTTATATTTTTTTGGGGGGTGGGAGTTTTATATATACTTGGGGGGTTGTTTTTTGGGGGCCACACATGCTTCCTCCTGGCTCTGCGCAGGCTCAGGAATCACTGTTGGAGGGTTCGGAGGACCATATGGGGTGCCAGGATTGAAGCCTGGGCAGCCGAGTGCAAGGCAAATAAATGCCCACTGTATGATCGCTCCAGCTAAAGGAAGGTGGAGTGAGGGCAGCAGACACATTTTATTTAAACTATATAGTTGAATATTGTTCAATTCAGTTTTCAAGTTTTATTTAATTAATATTACAGTATACTATATGTTCAGCATTGTCTTTACTGTTATATTGCTCTGAATAAGCACCTTTTTTAAAAAGAAAAAAAAACCTGCTATCTCTTATTGCTCAGTTTCCCCTGAGTGGATTTAGGATTTAGGGTGCGCACATACTAAGTGGTCATTTAGGCTCTTTCCAATTCCTCACTACCATAAGTAATAGCATTTAAGGTAAAATTTTATATGTTGGTTTATTTCCTTAGGATACAGTTCCAGAAGTGGAATTAATTTGTGAAAATATACAAACACTTTTGCAGCTTTACACATACTGCCTAACTCCTCTCCAAAACCACTGTACCAATTTGCACTGCGATCACCACACCAATGAATGTCACTTAGACAGCATCCTCTCCAAAATCATGTATTATAACAATGTGGAGGAATGGTCATTCAAGTATGAAAGAACAAATTCTCACTGCTGTTCCGTGTGTGTGTGTGTCTGTGTGTGTGTGTATATGGTAATAATAATAATATATATATATATGGTAATGGTCTCCTGTGTCTGTTTACTAGTTTTTGAATACCCACAAAAAAAATTTTTTTTAAAGAAATATTTTATTGAACCACCGTGAAAACAAAAAAAATACAAAGCTTTCAGGATTAAGTCACAGTCAAATACTGATTAAACCACAATCACTTCACCAGTGCACCCGTTCCACCACCAAGAACCCCAATACACCCCCCTCCCACCCCTCCCCCCATCTAAGTAGCTGATGATATTCCCATTATTCTCTCTATATATTGAGTACATTTCATAATTCCATACAGAACTCACTATTGTCGATTGGAAATTTTCCCCAACAATCAGGCCTGCTGAATAAGCATCATCTAATAATTTCTCTTCCTTGGTAAAGGTGAAGACTTTGAGTCCGCGCAGCCGCAATTGCGGCCGCGCGGTTTTGGGTTTCTAATATTTTAGCTCAGTTCACAGTCAAAATGGATGGCTGCAAGAATCTGCTCTGGTGCCCAAATGGGTTAGGAGACCTCAGGATCACAGTCAGTAGGCGGGAGGCTCTGCTTCTCGTGCCGCGGCTCTTGGTTCATCTCTGGGCGGAAGGCGCGCCGGGAACACCTCCCCTCCCAGGATCACCTACAGGCTACGTCACTAAAGAAAGTCCTACCTCCTGGTGTAGGGGTCTTAGAGGGTGGCTCTCACCGCGTGGCTGCTGCCGCTGCCACCATTTTCGCTCAGAAAAATGGGGTGGAGAGGGAAAAAAAATCCCTTCCCGGGCTGCACGAGGTTGTAGTTCAGTTCGCAGTCAAAATGCATGGCTGCAAGAATCTGCTCTGGTGCCAAAATGGGTTAGGAGACCTCAGGATCACAGTCAGTAGGCGGGAGGCTCTGCTTCTCGTGCCGCGGCTCTTGGTTCATCTCTGGGCGGAAGGCGCGCCGGGAACACCTCCCCTCCCAGGATCACCTACAGGCTACGTCACTAAAGAAAGTCCTACCTCCTGGTGTAGGGGTCTTAGAGGTGGCTCTCACCGTGACCCACAAAAATTAATGTAGGTTTAGAGACAGAAAATAACATGCTGCAAAGACTTTATATGCAGGAGGCCTGGGTTTGATCCCTGGCATCACATGGTTTCTAAGCAACAGGAGTGAACCTGAGCACTGAACTCAACCCCTGAGCTTCACCAAGTGTGCTACCTCCCCACTCCCCCCCAAAATGATTTTATTGAGTCCTATTTCCGCCAGACAGGCTGTACAAGTTATTAAAGTGAACAGAGTACAATTCTTGCTCCAACAGAATTCGGCTTAGTGGTAGAGATACCAGAACCTTTATTTCATCCTGATAAGGAATACTGATAGGTAGAACACTTGGGGAACTCAGAGGCATGTCACTCACATAACAAAAGAATACTGAGTCAAAGACAAGGAGTCATCAAGAAGTCAAATTTAAGGGTTGTTTTTTTTTTCTCTTTTTGGGGGCCATCAGAGATAAAGGAATCTTACCCCAGTTCAAGGGCACACCATGGTCCCCTAACACTGTCAGGTATAACATCCTTAGCTCCTACTGGCCAAGAACCACCGGGAAAGGCAAAGAAGTTAAGAGCTAGAGATGAGGCTCAAGAGGAAAAGCACATGAGAGTGTGAGGACCTGAGTCTGAGCCCTGGCAAATTAACTCCTTTTCCTGCTCTTTCTGCCCCCTCCCCACAAAGTGCCTGAGCTCAAGAATGTGGAAAGTAAGGAGCACATATGACTGGGAAGAAGGCTGAGGGACTTCTGTGGCTCTCCCAGCAGCTCAGGAGCAACACCAGCTCCCCTCCAAAAAAAAAATAAAATAGGTTTTTCAAACTGAGTATGTTAAAAGCCTCCCCTGAGCCACTGCTGACCTTCTCTAAGGTACTACTTTCTACATCAGTAACAGCTGTTTTAATGATGACAAGAAAATAAGATGATTACTGTAATAATATAATAACAGGTCATTTTTGCCCTGGAAATGGTGGAATGAGATGAGGGCAGAGAATCACTGATGATCTGTGTTTACCTCTCCACCCACACGGTGAATTCCTAGATGGCAGGAACCACAGCTATTTAATCTCAGCACTTCCACCCACATCCCCTGCTTTTCAGGCTAGGCCCTACTGAAAGTGGATACTCAGGAAGTAGCAGCTGAACTGAATTCAATATACCACTGATGTCCCCATTCCTTCCCCATTCAAAATTTGAAAACCACAAAGTAGCATGCTGGATAGGTAATGTAAAACCAGGAAGAGCAGAGACAGTATAGCAAGCAGTAAGGGTGCATGCTGCCTGACCCAGATTCAATCTCCAGCACCACATGGCCTCCAGTCAGTGGGTGTATCCCTAGTGGTCCCTACCACTTCAGAGCCTGAGCAGCTCAACAGCTTCAGGCCCTAGCACTGACCTGCCAGCCTCCCCGGCAAATATCTGTTGGTTCAAATATGTGCTTGGTTCATTGATAAGTCATTCTTATTCACACAGCTGAGGTAACAAATATACTAAGGTCACAATGGTTTTTTCTGATGCCCTTTGATTCATGTAGAGTCAAGACTAGCTAGCATGGAGCCAGAGCAACAGTACAGTCGGTAAATTGCCTGCCATGTATGTTGCTGACAGACTGCCAGGTCTGGCCCCAAAACCAAAAGCAAACAACAAAAATGAATAACTGGCTTTCAAATCGCAGCTCTGAGGATCGTAGATGTAGCTCAGCAGTAGAGCACTTCTTTTGCAGGTAAGCCCTGAGTATGATCCCTGGCACTGTAAGAAAGAAAGAGGAGGTGGGGGATACAAATCGAAACCCATCTCTGCTATATATCAGCTATATGATCCTGAACAAATGACTTAACTTCTCTGTGCCTTGGTTTTCTCATTTGTACATTGTATTTCCATTACAGGACCTTCTCCCCATGATGTATCCATATTATAGCACCTTCTCATAAGGTAGCTGTGGGAGTTTAGAAAATTCAAGGCTTTTCTTTCTAAAGCATTGTAATTATTGTCCTATTTAAAGAAGACTTCAAATACCACAATCTTAACGTCCAGCAGGCTTATAATAATCTATGACCCAAATCAATTTCCAACTATGTAACAGTCATGGAGGCCAGAGGAGTTTTCAGAGAACAAATCCAGTAATATGATGTCCCCTTACCCCAAAGCTCTTCAGGACAAACTGCATTTCCCGCTTGCAGACTGCTCTGCCTACTCTTTCTGGGGACCCTAATATTCTGTAAAGACCTCTGCCCCAGCAACATATATCTTTTTTTTTTTTTGGTTTTTTGGTTTTTTTTTGCTTTTTGGGTCATACCCGGCGATGCACAGGGCTTACTCCTGGCTCATGCACTCAGGAATTACTCCTGACGGTGCTCAGGGGACCATATGGGATGCTGGGAATGGAACCCGGGTCGGCCTCGTGCAAGGCAAATGCCCTACATGCTGCGCTATCACTCTAGCACCCCCAGCAACATTTCTACACTGATATATCCATACATATCTCCTTCCATCAGATTCTGAACTTTTTTTTTAAATTTTATTTTTTGGGGGGGGGCACACCCGGCAATGCACAGGGGTGACTTTGCACTCAGGAATTACTCCTGGTGGTGCTCAGGGGACCATATGGGATGCTGGGAATCGAACCCGGGTCGGCCGCTGTGCTATTGCTCCAGCCCCAGATTCTGAACTTCTTGAAGGCAGAGGCTCCGCAACCTCTAGCACTGCTCTGGCCACCCAGGGCGAGATTGTCAATGAATGTCTGCCAAGCAACACATGAAGCATCCTAGGTGAATCTGTTTCAATGAAGCTCAGAACACGGGCTTTCTGTGGTCAGGGAGAAGTATAAGGTTCTTGCCAAGCAGAGAGCAGCAAATGTTGAAAACATCTGTCAGCCATCGATTTAGAGGAGATCCATCCTTCTCTGGTGACCCTGATGATAGACAGCTGGCCCCACCCATGTGAGCTTACTGAAAAGAATACTAGGCAAAGAATAAGAAGATCTGATGTCTTTTCTTTTTTATTAATATTTCTTTTCTGTAGTGCTAGAGATGGAATCCAGTCCATGCATAGCAAGTGCTTTGTCATGTGAGTTACATCTCTAATAAATATCCAAGGATCCACCCTTAATTCAGGCTTGCTGTAGGCATAACACAACATAAAATAGCGAATAGCACTAAGCTGTTTTCAGATCTTAGACAAGCCACAACTCTAAACATAGAAGTTAATTGCCTCCTATGACACCCTCCAATTGAAAGCATGTTTGAGTATCAGATGTGCTATGAAAAGATGTTATTACTTAATCTGTACTAGAAATCAAGAAAAAAATTAAGGTCAGCTTCTACCCAAATGGTCATCTCCCTCTGCCAGGGTCTGGTTACAAATCCTGTGGCACATATATTGCTCAAAATGCTATCACACATATTTTTCCTGTGGGAGGTTCAGGTTTGATCCCTGTAACCATATGGACCCCCAAGCACATAGAAGGAGTAGCCTGTGAGTACTGCCAGATCTGGTCCCCAAATCATTAAAAAAAGGAAAAAAATTAACAGCACATCCCTACCCTCTTGAGTTCTGTGGTGGGAACGATGAGAAAAGCATAAATGTGATATATTCTCCCAGGTTCTATATGGGAAAAGCAATTTAACAATGGAATTAATGGTGTCAGTGTTTGCTCATCATTGGAACTGCACTGTGCAGCCCTCCTAGATGAGTCTGGTGCATGCAATGGAAACTTGTTAAGATTTTAGAGGTTAGAGGCTGCTTCCCAAACACTACTGCTTCCCTAGCACTGGTCCTTCAACTCTTTGGAAGCATTCAGTGGCCATTAAGCCTGTTGTTTCCTCATTTTCCTGTTTACAGGATAAATATGTCTAAATAGAAAGCCTGATGTGTTAACATTGCTTCTGATTAGCGGTTTCAAGACTCCTCTGTAATTTTACAATTTGCTGGCTAGAAGGGAAAGAATGGTGGGTTGCAAATGGTGATGTTAATTAGAGTTCCTCAGAAAAACAGCTCCACAGTCAAATAAAATTAGAATACTTGGCACACTCTACTACCCCCATCCAAGAATCACACGTGTTAAGGTTCTGAGAAGTCAGCAATAATATATTTTTACGTGACTCCACCTGACTTTCCCCAAATTAACGCCTTTTTTTTTGAGGAAGACACTGGATGGAGCAGATCCCTAGAGTCCTTGTGATTTTTGTCAGAAATACCAAGTCAATGCCCATGTCAGCCAGCTTCCTACTAAAGCTGCTCTTTTAACACAGAGAGGCACTTAAATGACGCTTTAGTTAACAGTAATTTATTGTATGCAGCTCACTTTATGGTGTGAGAGTAACTTTTTCAAAGAGTCAGAATATTAATATAGTTGAAACACTGAGATAGGAGACCTGCAATGACTGAGTTCCTCACAGTTGCACTATACTGTACTAGCACCTTCCATACAGTATACTGCTTAATCCTTAGACAACTGTAAGAGGTAGCTATCTGTTGTATAACTGTAACTAACAAATCAAATTAGAGAGAAACAGAGGCTTCAAAAGGCTATGCAATCTGCCCAAGGTTTTCCAATTACAAAGTGGGTACGTACCAGATTTCAAACTTAACCTGGCCTGTGCCTCAATTTCAACACAGCACCGCTTCCCTCAGAGATGCTATAAGACTTAAAAATAGAGCAAGGTATCAAAAGGCCTCTTCCTGTATAAAGATATGAATGATGGGCATCTAAAACACGAATAAATGCTATTTTCCTTAGAGGTGTAAGATACTTGTTATTTCTACAGGTTTGCCATCAGAAGTTAACTGTAAACCTAGTAATCCCCATGAGGACCCAACACTACTCCTTAAAATTTTTCAATTAAGATTTTCGGTAAATAGGAGCTGTGTCAATTTCTCAACATTGTTTATTCTCTAGGCTCTCTGCCAGTCACACTGTTATAACCTGGATTCAGAAGTATGGGGTAGGGCAAAAAAGGATACCTGCCGTGCATAAGCCTGACCCAGTTTGTCCCTAGTACCATGCAGTGCACCGAGCACTGCCAGCTCTGAAGATCCCAGAGCATTTAACTGCTGGGGTAACCCCAGTGGTCCCAAATACCATAGGGCTCAAATTACACCACATTCTTAGGCCCTAGCATTGACTCACTGGTTCAGTTGCTGGGCATGGTCCCCAGACCCCAAAGCACCTCCTAAATTCAGTCATAAAATGAATCTTAATTACAATTTTATGACCCTAGGAAATCTTCCCCCTCCTATTTGCAGTTGAGGAAACTAAGAGAGGTTGACTTATTCATTCATATAGTATTTCAGCTTTTGAGTAACAAAAGGTTTACAAGTACAGTGGATCCAAACAAAATCTGAGAAGAAGAACAACGAACACCTTTCTAACCTCTACTTGGCTCATAGATTTCCCTCTTCCTTCACTGGAAATGTAAAAGTATGTCTGTCTCCGGTGTGATAAAGGCCAAACTCAAGTTGTAGCAGTGACAGAACAGGAGCATATATCTACTCTTTTCAGCAGGGGCTCTCTAAGGCACCCTACATGTTCCATCTCATCCCCTTACAGAGTGTTCTCAAGCATTATTTCACTGACCATACACAGCAACTTGTAAGGGAGGACAGAGACAATTTAACAACAGGCAGATTGAGGTCAGCAGGCATTAAGTCTGCCAGTCACTGAACTCATGCCAGGATGAGAACTGGAATCCAGAGCACTTGAGTCTTAAGTAGGTGTTTTTAACTCATAGCAAACAATTTTTGGTCAATTTCTTTGGTTTCTTTGGTCAATTCAGTTTGCATACACTGAAATATACTCCTTCAGCCAGAGACTTTTTGTTGATTTTGTTTTGACCACACCCAACACTGCTAGAACTACTTCCAATTCTGTACTTGGGGGTCAACTCCTGAAGGTACTCAGGGGACCATGTGATGCAAGGGATCAAACCTTGGCCTCCTGCCTAAAATGTGAGAGCTCAGCTTGTTGATCAATCTCTCCAGCACACCAGAAACTTTCTATGCTAAGAGAGCTTCTCATTAGGTTCAAATCATCTTAGTCCCTTTACTTTATTACGAGTAAGGGATTTTGTTTATTTTTCTGTCTGTGGCCAGGATCTAGTACCAAGAATGCTTTACTGTTTGGGGCCTTAGTCTCCAGAACTGGAGAAAGCAGATGGCACCAGCAGCATGGTTCACGTGGGTTTGAACCCAGGCAGATGAGTTGAAAGCCTTATGGCCATTGATGACTATTTCTGTGCCTAGCCCCCTGCCAAGATATTCTCCATCCTAGAGCACAATGAAGCGGGACAATTGCACTCCTATCTCCTATCACCTCTCCCACATTCAACACTTGTTGACGGAGTTTATACAAAAGTTTCTATCATCTGCTGTTCCCAGTGACCCTTTTGACTTATTTTTCAGGCATTTTCTAGATAAGGTTAAGAAGTCTCATCTCATTCTACAGTTAATTTGGCATCTTTATGTCCTACCATTGGGTTCTCACCAGTTTTGCTATTTTTTACTTGTAACTTCTTTCATAAGCCACAAAATGCCACACATATCAGTCATGACAGAGTTGTCTTCCCATTAGTTCATGAGCCAACAGAACAGCGGTTATCAGGATTTGATAGGTAAAATGATCAAGCCCCAGAGAAAATACTGAAGGTAATACACAATTTCCTCTCACAAAGGCAATTGTTCTTTAATTTACTATAGGAATTATTTATTAATTTTGGCTGTTTCATGAAACTGACAAATCTTTAAGGGAGTGAACCACATATTGCATGCAGTTTTTTCAACCCAATATTCAACATGGCACACATAAGAGATGTTAAGTAAATACAGAAATGATGACTAACATCGACTGTAAAAATAGATACAAACCCCCAACTCTATAATTTTTATAACCAAGGAAGTGGTCCAGACCTGATAAACAGATTGTCTTAACTTCAATCTCTTCCTCAACTCCTCCACTCTGTAAAACTCAAGTTTCCATTCCTGGAATGCATTTTTAGACCTATTTAGATGTTGGTCCCTCGGTGTTGTAAATTTCTTGCCTATTATTTGGCTGAGCTAATTATTATTCACACTTCATACTTGAAAGCCTTTCTGACCTGCTCTAATACAGGATTTCATATCCCCCTTAGCACGCCTATTGGTTTTACCAGGATTCTAGAATCTGTTGGGTTCAATAAATGAAACACTGGTCTAGAAATCCAAAGTCACTGATGAAGAGTGTTCAGGAGTTCTAATGTCCAAATTTAGCTCTACTACGATTCTACTGAGTGACCTTGATCAATGCCCCAATCCTTGCATGGACCATGCCTAAGTAAGTTATCTACAAAAAGACCTCAAAAGACCCCTTCAGCAACTGACACTGCAGGAGATTTAGAGAATGCCACATTATGGGGTGATGGACTTCTGAAGCGAGCAATGTGTGTGTAATAGTATAGAAGGCCTAGTATTCTCTCACAGACAGCACAGGGGTCACCAGACCAGCTGTCAGCAGCCTCCTAGCCCCTTGGTTTACTTAATTCCTCCTGATGAAGTGCCAAGAATAAATCGTAGGTGAGCAGCAGAGCATTTTAATGAATCCATAGACTAATGAATCTTTTCCTTCTTGTGTCAATTAGAATTTCAAAGCAGGGATCCCTAAGGACCAATTTATTGGGAACAGAAAAGCTTTTTTTCATTAGCTGCAGCCTGAGCAGTTACCTGCCCTGGCCCTGGATGTCTGCTATGTAACAATCTAGCTCAGATATGCCAAACAGTTTAGTGGCCTAATCTTGAGGAAGTAAGGGATCCGAGTGGTTTTATGAGCAGGGGACTGACAGAGATAAGACCTGTATCTTATAAGGTCTTATACAGGAATAAGAGAGGGGACCAAAGAAACAGTACAGCAGGCAGGGCACTTGTACTGTATGTGGTAGACCAGAATCTAATTCCTGGAGGCCTGCCAAGATTGATCCCTCACCTCAAAACTAGGAACAAGTCCTAAGCACCATCGGGTATACCCCGCCCCATAAACCAAATAAATAGTACTAGTGAGAGAGAAGATGTGGTCTACGGTGAGAATAGTTAAGATAAGAAGAGACAGTCAATGGGCAGTCAAATGGACACTTTGCTACAGGAGGCCTGGGTTCAATCTCCTGCACCACTAGGTCTCCCAGCATTGCTAGGAGCAACAACTGAGCAGAGTCAGAAATAGTGCCTAAGCACTGCTGGGAATGACCCCTAAAACGAACAAGCATAAAGGAAAAACATAACAGAAAAACATAATAAACATAATAATAGCAGTTGTCTACCTGGGTAAAACTACATCTATTCTACATCTATTCTAGAAGCAAATATCCTGCAAATGAAACTCTGTATCTAAGATGGCCCTGAGTATAACTAGGAACTGGGACATGGCCTCCTTGACCAGAAGACTAGAATTAGCAAAACCTAAGTTGAAGGGAGCCAGGGAGATAGACAGTTCAAAAGGTTGGAATGCCTGGAATGTGGAGGACCAGAGGTTCGATCCCTGGTACCACAGAGTCTCTAAAGCAAATTCAACCACTGTTGTCTGCAGATGTGAAAGGCTGACTAAAGAATACTCTCCTAGGGCTGAGGCCCTGGTGGACTCTTGCAAAAACACACAAAAAGATCTATATGGTGCCCGATACCTGCTGACTTTAACACAGAATTTTCTGGTAGCTAGCCTTTAATACAAGAAAACTGATCATTTTTTTGGTGATATAATGAGAGAAGTTAACCAAAACTTGAAAGGCAGAAAGAGAATTGTGTTAATAGTCACAACTTTTTTAAAAAAAAAATTTATTAGAGAATCACTGTGATGTACAGTTACAAACTTGCGCTTGCATTTCACTCATACAGTGATCGTTTACCCATCCCTCCACCAGTGTCCTCCACCAATGATCCCAGTAACCCTCTCACCACCCCCACCCCATCCCCCACCACCCCACCCTGCCTCTGCTGCAGGGCATTCCCTTTTGTTCTCTCTCCTTTTAATAGTCACAACTTAAAAGAAGTATCTGAGCCATCTGACTCTCTTGGAAAATAAACTGTCTGACCAACTGTTCAAAACTGATTTATAATTAATTGGCCAACCCAGGTTTTGATTCCTCCGTCCCTTTCCAAGAGCCCGGTAAGCTACCGAGAGTATCCCGCCCGCATGGCAGAGCCTGGCAAGCTACCCGTGACGTATTCGATATGCCAAAAACAATAACAAGTCTCACAATGGAGACGTTACTGGTGCCCGCTCGAGAAAAATCGATGAACAACAGGACGACAGTGCTACAATTCTATTACAGTCCCCATCAAGGAGTGATCCTTGAGCAGAGCCAGAAGACCTGAACATCACCAATATTGCCTAAACCCATCAATAGCTGACCCCTAAACACCCAACACTTCAACACTAGGTTGATGATTTATAGAAAATTAAAAAGGTTCACTACTCTCCTCCCAATGAGTGTGGGGGGGACAGGGGGATGAAGCGAGGGCTCAAACCCACAACTCTTTAATGTCAGGCATGTTCGCTACCACTAAGCCGCTTCTGTAGCAAAGAAGATACGCTTTTTTCCTCTCTCTTTTTTTGTTAAGGCAAAGCCACTAACTCTAAAGAATACATTTTTCACAAGGACATTAACCAATCTTAGATCTAATTTAGCAATCTAATTTCAGCAATCCTTTTCCCACTAATAACAGCACTAGTCTCAGGTTATTCTCTTTCTGCTGGCTCAGAAATAAATGAGCAAACAAAATACGTGCTCATTACATATATGAGAATTATGCTGACACAGGACACACAATTCACTTACCTACCTACTTGACAGGAACCAAATGCCAAGAAAAATTTGGCATCAAGGCATAAGATATTTATTCTGTATCAGGTCACTTATGAAATTACATAATGACAAATTTCAGTATTATAAAGGGACACTAGGCTGAGAGTCAGGAGATCTGCCACTAACTCACTGCGTGACTTGGGGTGTGACTTTTTTTTTCCAAACTTAGTGCTCCTTGTTAGGCCTCAGTTTCACAACTATAAAATGGGAAAGTCAATTTAAAGTCAAGTTAGAAAGTGTCATTTTACTAATTGTTCATGGGAATCCTACAGGCTTAAGGTAGGTGCCACAGGAACTATCTGGAGGGCAAAGGTTGAGTTATGAACTCTGAGCCCTTGCTACCACTTCATAGATCTACATTTGATGTTTAGGTTTATGTTTAGATAAATATGATATAAAAACTGATTATTATTTAAGATCCTTTCAAGCAGACAACCCTAAAATTCCATCATTTTACAGCAAATATTCTAGGGAAGACACAAAACCAAAAGTTATCTCTTCTCACCCCAGGTATAAAGATACCTTCCATTTCCTCACAATAAGATCTGCAAACAAGATGTTATATAAACAAAAAAAGAGCACAAATTTGAAGACCTATCAGATGAATCTGATTTCTCAACTTTTTAAGTATGCATCTCCTCTCTGCAGAAATCAAAAGCACATTAAGTTTGAGATGCACACACTTTTTATTTTTTTTTGCTTTTTGGGTCACACCCGGCGATGCACAGGGCTTACTCCTGGCTCTGCACTCAGGAATCACTCCCGGCGGTGCTCTAGGGACCATATGGGATGCTGGGATTTGAACCCGGATCTGCCGAGTGCAAGGCAAACGCCCTATCGGCTGTGCTATCATTCCAGCCCCGCACACACTTTTCTTTCCTTACCTACACTTCAGAATTGAGCTGATAGTAACTTTTTGTTTGTGATTGTTTTGGCTGCATTTCCAAGGATCAAAAATCCATGGCCTCACAATGCAAAGCATGTGCTCTTTCTACCACTGAGCATCATTCCCTGTTTCAACTTTAAAAATGCCAAGTGCATGTTTTATTAGGGACTCAGTGTTTCATGTCGAAAACTTCTGGTTTAGTGTTTCTATCTCCTGGCTCCACATGAGTCCTTGAGAAGTTGGTTTCAGGCTGGGCAGAGAAAAAAAAAAAAATCACAAGAAAATGTACTGAGAGTATGAAATAGTTCCATTACACTACAGCAACTGAATGCTCCTTCCTGGACATTGTACCCTCCTGAAAGGGTTGAGGCCAGAGAAGCAATACTCGAGAGAGTCCAGAGAGGCAGTAGCCCAGGAAAGAGCTTACTGTACTAAGTACATGGGATCCACGGGACCAGGAGGATCTGAGTTCAAATTCCAACACTCCCACAAACTAGTTATATATATATGACCTCAGGCAGATTTAGTTAACCTCACTGAGTCTCAGCTTTCCTCTCAGGAAAAAAAGAGTTTAAACTCATCAAAGTACCCATCACAATACCCAGCCATAGATAATAAATTTTACTTCAAGAGAGAAATAACAAGTTAGAAAGACTGAACAAGCCTCACATGGCAGATTGGGAGGATTTGGAGATAACTAACCCTCATTCAAAGTGGCTCTGGGGGTGTATCAGTGCTGCCCAACAGGTCAACCAGTACCTGTGGGGCGAGTGCATCAGCAACCTGGTGGTACCTTCAGGCTTCCTGATACCTCAAAATTGCTGCTGTGCCTCTGGCCAGACCCCAACAACTTGGGACCAAGTTTCCCAAAAAATTAGACAGCCAAAACTTAGGTATGTGGAAGTAACGCCCACAAACCACCTCTGCTCATCTATAAAAGCTCATTTTTTGGCCTTGCTTCTGAAACCCATAAATAAATCTCGAAAGAGATCAAAAGCAGGCCATGTGCATTAACGGCCATGAATCAGACTCACAAATGAATCTCAGAAGAGAGCAGCACGCTGCAGAGATGTCTCCCCACCCAGCGCCAGGTTGGCGGGGGGGTGGGGGGAGGTAGTCCCTCCGCCTGTCCCATATGAACCCCAGCAGCCACAAACATCAGAACCCAATCGCCCCCAGGCTCACAGCCAACCTTCACAGGCTTGTCCTGAGCCCCCCGCCACCCCATGCATGAGAATGAAACCCGCTGAAAAACCCAGGTATGCATAACTTCACTTGTATCGCTTGTAGTCCCGTTGATCTTCGATTTGCTCGAGCGGGTGCCAGTAACGTCTCCATTTGTCCCTGTCGTGTGCTAGTGCAGCCCAATGATATCTGCTTGCTCCAGGAACAGGAAGACCCTCAAATCATTCATTTAGGGATTTGACAAAGAAATCTGACCATCTAGTTGGTGGGCGGCCACGAGGTCTTCTGACTTCCCATGGAATCCAGTCGGTAACAGTGGTCCAGCGGTCCAGCGGTCGTCTCTGAAATGCATTACATGACCAGCCCATCTGATTTTTGATGCCTTGGCAAACAAGACAGCATGCCTGATTTTTGACCGTTGACGGAGGTCAGAACTCCGGATTCCTTCTCTCACTTGAGTGAGACATGATATTCCTAGCATAGCTCTTTCGATTCCTCTTTGGGATACCCTAATAGCATTCTCATCCTGTTTGCATAGGGCCCAGGTCTCTGAGGCATATGTTAATGCAGGAAGAATGGTGGAGTCAAAAAGATGCGTGAGGAGTCGGAGGTTCTTCGTTCTCTTAACCACTTTTTTGACGCTCTTGAATGCATTCCACGCTGCTCTCTTCCTCCTGCGCAGTTCTGGCACCAAGACGTTCCTCATGTTGACTTCTCGACCCAGGTACACATAGCTGCTGCATTCGGAGATGTTCCGAATTGAGAGCAAATGGAGCTTCAGGGACCAGTTTGTTTTTCATGAACATCATCTTGTTGAGATTCAGCTGCAATCCGACCTTTCCACACTCGTGGTCTAAGTCGGCCAGCATTTGTGCTGCTTGGTTAATGTTTGGTGTTATGAGAACGATGTCATCAGCGAAGCAGAGATGGTGTAAATGCCAACCGTCTATCTTCACTCCCATTCCTTCCCATTCCAATCATTGCATGATGTTCTCAAGGGCGGCACAACTAGTCTATGCACAACTAGTGACTGAAAACTCCAGGCTTCAGGGAGTCAAGGATAGATGACTTCACCAATTCCCCACCCTTCCAGTTTTCTGGCAGCCATGCCCAAGAACTGTCTCTAAGAACCATTTAAGTGCATTAACGGCCATGATTCAGAGACATGCAAATTAATCTCAGAAGAGAGCAACACGCCTCAGATATGCCTCTGGACCCCAAATATTTAAAAATTTTAGAATTCCAGGAGCGTGCAGCCACATTTGAGGCCTCATGACACCTCAGACTATTCATGGCAAGCACAGCATACTGCCTAAGGTGCAGGCTGGGTGATGGTGGGAAGATTCAAAGTAATGGTGGTGGGAAGGTGCAATAGTGGTGGGATTGCCCGCTCCTCACACACTCGGGTTGAGCCTCACATATGAGTGAACACATTCCTGGACCGTGCAGCCACTTTTGCGGCCGTGCAACACATCATAAGACACCTCTACTCATTTTCCATAATTACACCATACTTGAGGGGTTCAGAAAGCAGGCAACAAATCATAGAGGGAAATATATATATATATATATATATATGTGCATACAGACATATTTTCAGATATATATGCCAAAGCTCAAATCACCCAAACCTTAACAACATGTTAGTGATATCCTATAGAATGTCTTAATGGGTCTTGCCAAAATAGAAATCTATTGTTCTACTGTTTTCTATATGAACTTTTTTTGTAAGCATGTTCAGCAGTTCTTCATAACAGACAATACAAAATATATTATTTTGGTTGTGTTTTGGGACAGGGATTAGGACTTGGGATGGAAATATCCCAAATTTGGTGTTGGGAAGGTGTAATGGTGGTGGGATTGGTGTTTGAATACTAAATGTAATCAAATATTGTGAACCAACTTATAAAATAATTTAAAATTTTTTTAAACAATTATTGTGAACAACTTTATGAAAAATCTAAATTTATTTTTAATTTTTTTTAAAAAGTAATGCAGAGGGGCCAGAGCAATAGTACAGTGGGTAGGGCATTGCCTTCTACACGGCTGACTAGGGTTCAATCCCCATCACCCAATATGGTCCCCCAAGCACCACCAGGAGTAATTCCTGAGCACAGAGCCAGGAGTAACCCCTGAGCATAGTTGGGTGTGACCCAAAAAGCGGAAAAAAAAAAAGTAATGCAGAGTTCATGCCTGCTTCAATCAGCTTAATCAGTGGCTGAACAAAGAGCAGTACTCCCACATTAAAAGAAAAAAAAAAAGGTGTTTAGCTGAATATGTTCACTTAGAGGGGGGAAGGAGAGAAGGGAGGGAAGGGAGAGAAAATGGGGCTCCGAATGGAAATGAGCTGATTGAGGGGTAGTCCACTGTGCTATTCTAGGAACACCTGGATCTTGAACAGCCAAAGCAAATCATAGTGCTTACAGAGTGCTTGTATCAAGTAGGGCTGTTTTACACATAAATTGAGAGGGCTGTTGTAGGAGTTGTGAGAAGGCTGACAGGCTTTGAGTTCCAATCTTTGCTTCACGCTTACAGGTAAACCTGATCTTGGATTGAGACACAAGAGACCCAAGTTCTGATCTGAGCTCCATCCTGAGGTTAACTTCTCTCAGGCTTGGAGGAAATTTTTCTATATGCCTACTTTATATTCCAGCTTAAACTCTGAGTTCCAATTTTATAAGGTCATCTAATTAAAATCTGAGGGCCAGGAAAATCTGCTAACAAAGGTTTCTGACCCCATGATGATCTAAAATTAATTTAAAACCAACCACATGGGCTGGAGAGATAGCACAGGAGGTAATGCACTTCCATGCAGCTGCATTGGCTGTGACTCAAGTTGGAATCCCTGGCACCACATATAGTTCCCCTAAGCACTGCCAGGAAACACATCACAGTACAGAGCCTGGAGTACTACTAACTGTGGCTCAAGCATCATCTCCCCCCGCCCCCCCTACAAAAGAAAAAAAAACCCAGCCAGAGAATGAACCTCTAGCAGCGTTTACACCAGGTCAACATTTCTTGGGCAAAAAGGATCGTAAGTGGAAGGAGTTCAAGAAGCCCTACTCTACTTCACTATCTTATCTCCCAATGATGACATTTGACTAGATTGGTATGCACAACAATTTGAATTCAAGGTCTGCTAGCAGTTTGTGATCTTTTTAGCATTAAAATGAAGAACCAGACCAAATGCATCAAAGAATTTCTCTACTTGAAAATTTCATTTATAGTGGCCAAAACAGGTTTCAGAAGAATCCTAAATATGCAAAGACTAGATAAAACCTCATATAAATGAAATCCTGAATATCAAGGGAAAAAGACACAACTCAAGAGCCTTAAAGAGTTAAAAAAGACTGAGGTCATGACGCGGCCTCTGGAGAAAGCGCAAAAATGGAAACAGCCAGAAAGAAGGAAATGAAGCACAAACTGGACCTGAGCCTCATGGTCTGTCTCCCACTTGCTCTCTACTCAGTTTTAAACCTTCTAGGTCATTCTGAACTTTATTTTGCTATTTCTTATACAAAAGCTGATAAATACACAGGTCACTGCTCCACCTGGGGAGGCAAATACTCATAACACCTTCTCAATACAGAAAATGTCTCTTTCTTTAGAACTGTCCCTGCAGCTGCCTTGAGCAGAACTGAGGCTTCTCCTGTGACTCCCACCTGACACTTTTTCACCCTCTTGATTCTCTAATATCTTTCAACCACATACCAATGTGTCCTTGGAAACACAAAATTAGAAGAGACACCAACAATTACAGATCAATTTTTAGCCCCCTCATTCTAGAAAGGAGGAAACAGAGGTGTTTTTTCCAATGTTGAGCAAGTACAGCAGGGTTTAAATATTCATCCTTCTACAATCTGACACTGACAATGTGGGAATAAATCGAAAGTTCTGAAATTTACTAAAACCCAGAATTTATTTCAATCACTAGTGGTTAAAAAAACAATTTAGAATTGACTTTTTTCATCATTTATTAACACTGCAATCACCATACAGACATTATTCCCATTTGCCAAACCTACAGTTTAGAGACTGTAGTTAGCCAAAAGGGAAAAAAATGTCAGAGCAAGAATTCAAATATTTGACATAAAACTTTCTTTATTTCCCCAACATTATATAGCCTAAGGTTTTTAAAAACATACACAACAATCAGAAAGATAATCTTTTTCCAAAACACAAGTAACTTTTGTCTCTGGCCCTATGCATATCTTGGTATTTTGTCTCTTGATATATTTTGCTATCATGGAGAATGGCAAGGGCAATGAAAATAATATTGTCAAAAATACAAAGTGACAAGATTCAAAAGCAGCCTTTTGTGTTAGCAAGGACTTATAAGATGGCTGCTTCTAGTGTGTTTTTCCATTAAATCTTTTTTGTTTTAGGTTTTGAGCTACACCCAGTGGTGCTCAGGGATCACTCCTGGCGGACGCAGAGAACCAAATGGAGTGCTGGGGATCCATCCAGGTCAGACACATGCTAAAGGCAAGCACACTAACTGTTATACTTTTGCTCTGGCCTACCCATTAGATCTTAAGTTCTCTTCTTCATCTAGCTCTGAATTCTAGCACCAAATTTATTCATGCACACTTATTCATATTCTAGTACTGCTAGAATATGTACACATATTATAGTGCTGCTGGGACTTGGGTTTCCTTGTTGATTATTTACCAATTAACCAACTTGTATTTTTTTTTCCTTTCAGAATTGGAAATAGAAAGGCTTGTTGGAAAGGAAATGAAACTTCCCAACTGGAGAGGAACTTAAGTCTCTGCCACACCAAGCTCTCCAGAATCGTCGTCCTACTGCAGCACTTCTTAAATTTTCTTCATTCATGGCCTCTTATTCCCACTGAACAATTTTTTGCAAACTTGGGTATGTAAATAAATAAAATAATCACAAATCAAGTATTTATTGATAATCACAGAAATTTCTTGTAAAAATTATTCTTTCATATACATACAATTTTATCACTGTTTGAATAAAAATTTGCCTATGAATGAGATAGACATGTTTATAAAGTTTTTGGGTCAAAGAGTACTGGGGCTTAGGTGCTTGTCCTGCACAACAGCTCAAATATCCAACACCATTTATTGTTCCCTGTGCTCTGTGCACGGAGACTGAGCACAGAGCCCAAAGCACTGCTGGATATGGCCCAACCAAAGACTTGGCTGAATTGGGGGATGGGCACCATGAGGGGGTAACAACAGGCAATACTAGAGGGCTTAACATTACTGGCATGTAACTGTGGTTTTTCTTATTTCAATTGAGTATGGTTTATGGGCTCAAGTTAGTTTTTAGACTCAAAATTTAAGAGAATTTCTGAAACAGTCTCCAGGGATTTTCAAGTAAAACTTACAATGAAGCCATTAGGAAGATAATTTTTAATTATAAAATCATCTGTAGCTGTAAATAATTTTAAAGAGCCATCTTACACCTTGTTATCCTATTAGTGGATCTATTAACATAAATGCTATATTATTTTTCAGTGAAGCAACTTGTTCAGATAACTTTTTTTTCTAAAATACTCAACAAGTTTGGGTATTTTAGATAAATACCAGTTTGACAGCCTTAACTCATGAAGTTTTAACAAAATCGAATTTCTACTCAGTCAAGAACACAAATCCATCTTTCAATTTCAATAATCCATTTAAACTTCACCCTTTTGAGAGTAACCTTATCTCTGCAAATAGCAGTAAGCTTTTGTAATCAAGTCCGTATCTTTGCAAAGGTTTAAAAACAACTGTTAAGGGCATGGTTTTAATGAAGCTAGTGATTTTGAAAGTATCACAAAGTACTCTGGTAATATTTTTTTGCTCCAAGTGCCTCCTAATGGATCATGTAGTGAGTAAAGGGTATGTTCTTACCACCAGCATTAATTTTTGCTATGAATTCAACACTCTGGTCCATCATTACTCCAGCACCATCTATATAGATAGACTTGAACAATTTTTCTGCACAAGGCTTCATGTGTGAAAAATTGATTATACAATATGTATTTCTGAGGCCCGAGAGATAATACAGAGGGGTAGAATACTTGACTTGCATGCAACTAACTTAGATCTGATCCCCAGCACCACATATAGTATATAGTCCCGAGTCCTGTCAGAGTGACCCCTGAGCACAGAAAGTAGCACTGAGAAATGCCAGGTGTGCTCCTCCCACACCCCCAAAACAATAACCATAAAAGTTATTTGGAATTGGAGATGGAGTACAGCAGGTAAAGCACTTGCTTTGCATACATTAATTTCTTTTTTTGTTTTTATAGATTTGTTCACAGTGATTACATTCAATATTCCAACACCAATCCTACCACCATTACACCTTCCCACCATCATTATTTCCAATTTTCCCAACCACCATTCAAGCCTGCCCTTATAGCAGGCCCTAAATGATTTGTTTTGTATTGTTATGATTAATTCACTAAAAATGATCAAAAAAGATTTTCTTAGAAGAAAGTGTATGAAGATAGATGTATCTCATCCCTGGAGACATTAAGCCCTTGTATCAGCGATTACTAACATGCTTTACTGATTAAGCCTTGTGTGTTAATATTTTCTTAATCGAGATTGGTTGCCTTCTACTTTACATCCCATCCAATGTGATGTGCTACTCTTGGTATATATCAGTGGTGTAGACTATGAGATGTCACTCCAGGAATTCTAAAAATCTGATGGGGTGGTGAGCGCAGTCAGGAGTAACCCCTGAGCATTGCTGGGAGGGAGGGAGGGAGGGAGGGAGGGAGGGAGGGAGGGAGGGAGGAAGGAAGGAAGGAAGGAAGGAAGGAAGGAAGGAAGGA
Source organism: Sorex araneus (assembly GCF_027595985.1). NCBI lineage: Eukaryota > Metazoa > Chordata > Mammalia > Eulipotyphla > Soricidae > Sorex > Sorex araneus. The sequence continues at coordinate 118,009,856 of NC_073306.1, read as the reverse complement.
AGGAAGGAAGGAAGGAAGGAAGGAAGGAAGGAAGGAAGGAAGGAAGGAAGGAAATTTATTTCTCCTTTTTGTGTAAGAGTAAGCCAGGGCAGACAGGTGAGGTCCAAACTTCCTAGCCCAAATTTCCTAGCTCTACCCCTCCTTACCATAGGGCTGTTACCCCTAAAATTAAATGGCCTCCATACTCTTTTAACTCCTTTCTCAACATTCTTTGTTCCTCCATCTCTATTAGCCTGCAGCTCTCACCTCTAGATGCTGTTAATAGAGCAGCTCCTCTCTTTTTTTCATATGCTGTTTTTAATCTTATGGGAGGTTTAAAAATCAGATTGCTTTGCTTGTTAAAACAATGTGTAAAAAGAAGAATAAATTAGTGCTGGGCAAGGGCTTAAAAGACGACACAGCTTTGTTTCCTTCTTGCTTTTTAACTGGGCTCTGAAAAACTGAAGATGTTAGTCAAGTTAACTATGGATATCTGCATATTACAAGTTTTTTTTTTTTTAAACCGCAATCATTATTTATTTTTTTCTTGGGAATGGAGAGAATGCAGAGGGACTGGGATACAGCTGGTGGTGCTCAGGAACTATTCCTGGTTCTTTGACCAGGAACAGACTGGGGAATCAAACCAGGGTCCCAAAGAAGCAGCTACATGCAAAGAAATTGCTTTACCTCCTGTACTAGTTCTCCAGCTTCTGGAATCAGTTACTTTTTTTTGCTTTGCTTTTTGGGTCACACCTGGCGATGCACAGGGGTTACTCCTTGGCTCTGCACTCAGGCATTACTCCTGGCAATGCTCAGGGGACCATATGGGATGCTGGGAATCGAACCCGGGTTGGCCTCGAGCAAGGCAAACGCCCTATCAGATGTGTTATCACTCCAGCCCCTATATTTTAAAATAGTCTATTCTTCACAAGGCAGCTACTACAAAACCATTAAGATCTAAGTCTGGTGCCAAGGCCATGGAAAGGCCAAAAACCATAAAACTTTAAGCAGACAAAAAAGGGTGGCACAAAAGCCCAGAGATTAGATTCAGAGTAAGAAGAGTTGGTTAGAGCTGGCAAAAGTGAAGTCCGAAGTAGAAAATGGGGTCAAACCTCACTGTGCATCCTCAGGCAGAGGAAGAACAGAATTTCCACTGTAGATTATGAAGAAAGTAGTATGTGTGTGTGTGTGTGTGTGTGTGTGTGTGTGTGCGCGCGCGCGCACATGTGCCATGATTTTATATATTTTTTTCACATATATGTGTGTGTTGTGTGTGCCTTAATGAAAAAATTAAGGCCTATAATTAAGATGAGATTTAAAAATAAATGCCTTTATATTAGCAGTTGAAGGGTGAGAGGCAGGGGTTAAGTAGGGAAGCTGGAACAAAAAATAAACAGCCTTTCTCCTCTTAAATGACTGTAGATACAAGGCAACTCTGCAATAGAACATGTCACTGAGTTAGACAAAAGCTGAGGATGGACCTTGAAAATTGTCTATCTGTGCTGGCAATAGCTTGGGAGTCAAGCTATGTGAGTACATTTAAACGTGCACTCTGGAGAAGAGGCCAGGCAGTCTGGTGAGCAACGCGGCCGGAGAAATGCTCCGGACCCGAATCCGGGCCAACAACACCAGGGATCCAGACGGAGGAGGTACAGCTGGTACACCTTCTCCAGATGGGGCCCTGGCGACACTGAACAGCAACTAACACGGCTCCGGGTTGCGGGACTGGAACACATCCGAGCCACGCAGCCGCTGACGTGGCTGCGCGACCTTTTCTAAAAACTGAAAACATACAATCTTTTAATGACAAACCAATTATCAAATGCTTCCTTAGTAGGGCTGTCTTCCTTGGGGGGGAACTCCAACAACAATGGTGAGTTTTGTTTTGCAATATGGAATATAATCAAGGTAGAGAGAAAATGAAGTGAAATTCATCAGTTATACAGTTAGGGGGGGGCTGTGGCGGGGGTATACTGGGGATTTTGGTGGTGGAATATGGGCACTGGTGAAGGGATGGTGTTTGAATATTGTATAACTGAGACATAAACCTGAAAACTTTGTAACTTTCCACATGGTGATATAATAAAAATTTTAAAAATAAAAAAATAAATAAACGTGCACTCTGAAGATCATACACATGCTACAAATTGTAGATGTTGGTGCTGCTTAGCTTTGTCATGTGTACCCTGAAATCCTTTCCACTGAAAAGATTGAGCTTTTGGTAGGGATTATAGAAAGAGGAAAGAGCACAAAAGAAAATTTACAGTGCAAATTTCCGTCCTTTTACCACTGGGGAGTGTACAGCAAACAGATTAGAGACTGAGGTGCCCCAATGCTATAATACTTTCTTCACACTCTTCAGTTATGCTGTTTTACAATTCACAAAGCTTTTTAATTTGCATTTCTCATCTGATTCTCCATAATATCCTTGAATGGGTGATGGTGGAGGGCGGGTATGAAGACACAGGGCACATATTTTACGAGAGGACATGCAGAATATTCAGTGTCTGCTGAAAGATTAAGGTAAAAACCCAAATTAGCACTCCAGATACTATCTATCCTGGTTCCGGTGTTTATGTGATCCCAGGTGTTATCGATTCTTTCCTCTCCTTTTAGTCATATTTAACCTTGCCTCTCCTGCTTGAGAAGTTGTTCCCATTTTTCAGCTTTCTGGTATCCTGAATAGAAATGACACTGCTCTAGCTGCAGAGGCTCAATGAGCTGAGTGCACACCTTGCATGGAGGAAGACCAGGTTCCAGCACCACCTAGTTCCCCTGAACACTACTAGATGTGTGCCCTCTCCCAGTCCTCCAGCCCCCCAAGGAAAGATAAAAGTGAATTGTTCAAAAGGGATCTGTGTGCCAGAGAGATAATACAGCAGTTTGCAGTTGCCAGTGTGGCTATGAGATCTGTGAATATGGAGACTATTTCACAATCTAGGGCTGTGATTCAAAGATACACATGCAATGAATAAATTGGAAGATACCATTCACACAGGTCACGATCTGATGGTCATATGACAAAGTTCATTTGGGAAAACAAAGGTCATATAGGGGTAGTAAGGAAAGTGTTATGTGTGAATCATGTGACGGGAAGAGGAAGGTGAAATCTATGGTTACATGGGCTAGATGGGACTGAGTGTAACGAGGTATCATAAGGTTTCTATGAGTTAATGCAGAGGTAGAACAATAAGCTTTAGAGATACCACAGGTGGCGGCTCCCCTGTCTTAAATCCCGGTTGCCAGCAGTTGCAAGGTCATAAAGCCATGCTAATCATTGGGTAATGCCAGCTCCCCTGACAACGGCTCACCCCCATCAAGGCCAGTGCTCAGAGCTTGCCCACAAGCATATCAGTCCAGGTGGTTAGGAAGCTGTGCCAGGAAGAACTCCAATAATGGGTAGGGCACTTACTTTCAATGCAGCCAACCTGGTTTAATCCCAAATCCAACATATGGAGCCCTGAGCACTACCAGAAGTAATTCCTAAGAGCAGAAGCTCTGTGGTCTCCCCACCAGGCTCCAAAAAAGGGACCCTTAACAAAAAAGGGGAAAAGACTCAAAAGGGACCCCTAACTTCTGTCTATCCTGCTGGGCCCCTCAAATAACTGAATCTCTTTAAATCCTTAATGAGACGTAACTTTTTTTTTTGAAGTCTCACTATCTGCAGTCTTTCTTCCTCAAAGCTTCCCCAGATTTCTTCTTCATACAGCCCCCTCTCTTTCAGTGCTTCCTCACCACCCCTCACAATGATATCATACAGAACTGATAAAATTAACAAACTTTCTAAAGGGACCTATTTATTTGGCAGGACTGAAATAAGGGAAATCTTTAAGAACTGTAGGAGAGTGTGTAGGATGAATTTAGCATCAGGTCCACAATAACCCCAAAAGAAATCAGCTAGCAGAAGCAAACTGATCCTTCTCTGCCTTGTTCATGTTAAATGATCTCAGACCATGTCCTGGCAGTTCCAGAGTCAGCTCAACTCCCCTGGTATAAGAGCCTGTCTATGACCACAAATCTAAACACAAAAGTAGAAAGAATAATCACCCATAGGAGAGTAAATTATCTACATATTATAGGGGTAAAACTCAGAGATCCTCACTCACCTAAAAGGTCAGGCAGCAATTTCCTCCTTTGGATTAGTACAGTACAGTACCAGATGCCTCTGGGAAGCAGATTTCCTATAACCTATAAAAGAGAGTGAAGTCAGTCAGGGGTCCTGCTCAGGACAGGCATAAACTTAGTGCATGCACGTAAAGTTCCTGATCTCCCCTTGCAAACTAGTAAAAAGATATGCTAATAATCATGTATTTTCAGGTTTTGTTCAGTACTATCAAGAAAAAGCAAAATGAGAAGAATAACAAATCACTGATTATCAGGGAAATACAAATCAAAATGACAATGAGATGTCATCTCACAACTGTGAGAATGGTATCAAAAAGCCCAGAAGCAACAAGAGCTGGCAAGGATAAGGTTTAAAAAAAAAAAAAGGAACCCTCAAGTTGGAAAGATAGTAAGTGGTGTGATTGCACCCTCTTTCAAGAGCTGACAACCCTCCTCCCTGTGGTCCTAAGCACTTCCAAATCTGGCCCTGGAGGGCCCCACTGCTGGGATGTTCAGGGTGATTTGCAGTACCATAGGGCCTGAGCAGCACTGTATTCTTATGCTGGCCCAGTTGACCTAGAAAAGCTGGAAGACCCCCATGAGCAGCATGGAGGTCTTGAGAACCCCGCAGAAAAAGAAAAAAACTGTAGAAAAAGCTTATTATATTGATGAACAACAAAAAAATCAATATACTGGAGGATATGCTTTATATGCAGAAGGCCAAGGTTTGATTCTAATTGTTCCCCAAACATCACTAGAACTGACCCTTCAGCACTGCCAAACATGGCCCAATTTTTTTTAAAAAAGAGAAAAAGATAAGCTAATGTAGTTAGTATGAAGTGCTGACAAGCACAAAGTACCAGATAAACACGGAGAAAGTGAGTGTGCTCCCTATTTTACATATGAGAAAACAAGGCTGTGAAGTTAAGTGACGCAAGATCAAAGTTGGTGGATAAAGTGAGACTAAAACTCTGGTTGTTTGGATGAATGAATAGCTCTAACTTTCCCTCACTGGAGAGTTCCAGAGGCTAGGCTTCTTCAGAATAATTAGGCACTGGCTAAGGCAAATTGCCAAGCATTCTGAGACTGATTTTCAGTTTCTCCACTCATCCCTTTCTCTGCTAGGTGAGCTTGTTGAAAAACAAGAGAAACCCCTCTATATTCTCTAGAATATATGGGGGAGGTACTCTACAAGATGAGAGTAATCTGCAATATCACTTAATGTAAACATTCTTACATGGTTAGTATGTTATTATCTTTTTTTTTTTTTTTTTATCTGTTTATTTTTTTTTATTTATTTTTTTTTTAAATAATTTTATTGAATCACCATGTGGAGGGTTACATAGTTCTCAGGATTATGTCGGTTATACAATTCTCAAACACCCTTCCCTTCACCAGTGCCCATCTCCCATCACCAACCCCCCCAGTATACCTGCCACCCCCTCCCACCTCCCCAGTCCCCACCCTTGTACATGATAAGTTCCACTTCGTTTATGCCTTATCTCGATTACATTCCATGTTTCAACACACAACTCACTACCATTGTTGGGGTTTCCCCCAAAAAAGGAAAGCAGTCCTATTGCCAAGGAGGCATTTGATAGTTCTCCACTGCTAAGAATATAGAGATATTAAGTCCCGCTGTTTGTTACATAACTTTTCTTTTTCCCCCTTGCCCCGCGCCACCGAGTTCACGCCTGTTTGGTAATCGCCACGCTGCCTGACAAGGGAAAAAAAAAACCGAAAAGGATGGTTATTTCCCGTCATCGGCAGGCGTGGGGCTCTGGCTTAGTTGATAGACTAGTAGAGTTTCTGCCAGCAGTTTCTGGAACCGCTGGTATCGGCTCCGGCTCGAGATTCCACCAGCGTCCCACTGTTCCATGTACATAATTTTTCCCCTTATATCCCATTCCCACGCCACCAGGTCTGTTTGCTTAATGGACATCACACTATGTTTGACACCACGCCGCGTTTCTTCCCGAGAAAGAAGGATATTTCTTCTCAGCCGGCGTGGGGATATAGCTTAGTTCAGTCTAGAGAGATGGCTACCACTTTGATTGCCTTCAATATTTCAGCAACAGACTTACTATTCTTGTTAGGATCTCCCACAAAAGTCCGACCCATTAAAAAGGGACATATTACATATTGCTGATGCTAAGATGACATTAGGTTTTGGGTTTCTGTATAAAGTCCAGGAAAAGTACAACCAGAAATATCACTACAAACTTTTACCCTTTTATGGTGCTCATAAGATGGAGAAGCCTAGAGAGAGGCTCGGCGTCTCCATTTTGCGCTCAGGAAAACCTCGGATCCTGCGCTGTGCTCAGGGGGGAGGTGTGGAGAGAGAGAGAGGTTAAAAGAATTGGGGGATGCCCGGCTCCCACTGTTTCAGCGCACCGTGGGGTCTCTGGTCCCATGCCGGAATTAGTTCAGTGGGCTGTTCGGAGTCCAAGAGCGCTTCCTTGGGCTCTTCCGTCATGCTCGCTCCGCAGCAGGGTCCAAAGGGAAGCACACGTGGGGGAGGTGGGTTTAAGTATCTATCTGCTGTGGGCGGGGGTCGCCGCCCCCGCCCCCTGGGGCCTCCCGCAAGCGCGCGCGCCTCCCGTTTCAGCTGGGTCGCCGTCACCATTTTGCGCTCAGGAAAACCGCGGATCCTGCGCTGTGCTCAGGGGGGAGGTGTGGAGAGAGAGAGAGGTTAAAAGAATTGGGGGATGCCCGGCTCCCACTGTTTCAGCGCACCGTGGGGTCTCTGGTCCCATGCCGGAATTAGTTCGGTGGGCTGTTCGGAGTCCAAGAGCGCTTCCTTGGGCTCTTCCGTCATGCTCGCTCCGCAGCAGGGTCCAAAGGGAAGCACACGTGGGGGAGGTGGGTTTAAGTATCTATCTGCTGTGGGCGGGGGTCGCCGCCCCCGCCCCCTGGGGCCTCCCGCAAGCGCGCGCGCCTCCCGTTTCAGCTGGGTCGCCGTCACCATTTTGCGCTCAGGAAAACCGCGGATCCTGCGCTGTGCTCAGGGGGGAGGTGTGGAGAGAGAGAGAGGTTAAAAGAATTGGGGGATGCCCGGCTCCCACTGTTTCAGCGCACCGTGGGGTCTCTGGTCCCATGCCGGAATTAGTTCAGTGGGCTGTTCGGAGTCCAAGAGCGCTTCCTTGGGCTCTTCCATCATGCTCGCTCCGCAGCAGGGTCCAAAGGGAAGCACACGTGGGGGAGGTGGGTTTAAGTATCTATCTGCTGTGGGCGGGGGTCGCCGCCCCCGCCCCCTGGGGCCTCCCGCAAGCGCGCGCGCCTCCCGTTTCAGCTGGGTCGCCGTCACCATTTTGCGCTCAGGAAAACCGCGGATCCTGCGCTGTGCTCAGGGGGGAGGTGTGGAGAGAGAGAGAGGTTAAAAGAATTGGGGGATGCCCGGCTCCCACTGTTTCAGCGCACCGTGGGGTCTCTGGTCCCATGCCGGAATTAGTTCGGTGGGCTGTTCGGAGTCCAAGAGCGCTTCCTTGGGCTCTTCCGTCATGCTCGCTCCGCAGCAGGGTCCAAAGGGGGTTAGTATGTTATTAGAATGCCTGCTTTACTAATGAGAAAACTGAGGCACAAGGAAATTATGACTTAAAAATTAGATTTCCTTGGTTCAAATCTTAATTCTATTAGCCTTATGATTTGGGAAAATTTTAAGTCATGGTCTCTTAGCCAGATCTCAAAAAACAGAAGAGAGGAAACAGGATACGCTTCCTCTAGCCCTAACTTACATAGCTCAGAACCACATTGACATTCATGCCTGAGATTATTCCCATTTGCTTGTCACCAGGATTTTTACTGAATACTAGTTGAATGATGGCTGCGTTCTGCCACACTTCTTAATCTCTAGCTACCGTGGTGGTGCCAGAGGATTCTTAATCTCTAGCTGCCATAATCACAAAGCTATGATGATAACTCTATTAAACAGCAATTTAAGTCATTACAATTTAGTGCACACCTTGAAAAATAATGGGTATTAAGCCAAGCATCTAGAGATGAGGTCAGAATCACTAAAAGGTGAAGGGGGTTGGGGGATGGCTGCCCTCCAGCTATCATGGAACAAAGCAACAAACACATCACTGAAGGATCTCTGCAGGTCATGGTCAAAAGATCAAGTCATGGGGTGAGAGAATATGTGGTCAGGGCACTGGACATCAGCACTTCCAATTCAACATGTGAGCATACCAAACAATCTATTTCCAGCTCCTGTAGTTCAGGAAATGATTTATAAATTCTCTCATGATTGAGCATCTAAATATTATGCTCTCAAATTTCTCCTTCCTACATTTCTCAGTCTACAACTGCCATGTACTTGTGGGTTTTTGTTGTTGTTGTTGTTCTAAAACTTTCCATTCAAACTGTTCTTTATTTCCTACTGTGTCAACTTCCCTTTGGCTCAAAGTCTCATTATATTTTGCCTGCTCTAATATTTCTCATCATTTACTCACAAGGACAGGCTACTACATACCTCATCCCTGGTTTCTTTCACTAATTTCTCCCCACGCCTCCTGCTCCAATCTGTGGAATCCACACTGCCAGGCTGATACTCCCAAAGCTGTTTCCCTAGTTTAAAAAATTCTGGAAGACAGCTCAATGGCACAGTTCTTGCCTTGAATGTGTGAGACTCCAGATTCAATCCCCAGCACCTCATGGTCCCCAACAAGCACAGCCTGAGTGAAACCCCCCATCCTCACCCGACAAAAATGCACCAGCACAGCTTGGCGTGGTCCCAATACCAAAATTTAAAAACTTAAAAGATTTCATTGCTCCCACTCACTGTAACTTGGTCTCTAGATACACTGTGATTTGTCAAGATCTCTGCCTTACCTTTCTGTGAACTCTCCAATCCCCTTATTTTTGTCTCATTTGGAATGCCCATCTTCATGTGCCCATATTTAAAAATTTCTTAATTCTCAAAGTCTAACAGACCTATGAAATTGTACTAATTTTCTTGAAATATCTCTACCATGTGGCTACATCCAACTCTGGCCTTCCCAAGACCAAAGAAAACTTTGACCACAGTTGTCCTGCACTCCCCTTCACTGTAGATTCCTACATTTAAAAAAAAAAAAAAATTTAATTCCCTCTTCACCTCTCCTCATTGTTGTTATAGTTACTAATAAGTGGGATGAGTTGTGCTGCACACACATTTGGCTATAGTGCTCATGTAGTTGGCCATGTTGCTCACTGAGGTTTGTACTCCTTCACCTAAAGTTTTTGCACATGTACTTGCCATGGCAAGCACTTTAACTGAGGCACACAATTATAGCTATGGAGCTCACTGGGTCACTGTAGTGCTCACACAAGTACTAAGTCACAGGTCACACTTCATGGTTGTGACGCCTGTATATCTCTTGATCATACATCATTCAGTGTGGTGCTCACCAGGATACACACCCTTTTGCTATGCACTTATTTACCTGACTGTGATGCAGCTGCAAAGTGTTTGTGTTGCCAGAGATGGCAGACAGTAGAGCTGCCAGCATTGCCTTTGGCACATGCGGGACACCGGGGATTTGAACATGTGACCATACGCTTGCAAGGCATGCGCTCTTGGCCAGTGAACTATTCCTCTGGGCCCCTCCATCCCTTTTTAAGTACGGGTGTGGGGGTAGGATATCTGTAACATCCTTCAATTGAAGGATTTTTCCCTGAGAGAATGAGAATGGAAAAACCTGTGGCAGACAGTGACTGTATCTCCATCAAGAGAAAATAGACTAAAAAAGCTCAAGGGCTGGAGTGATAGCACAGTAGGGCATTGCACGCGGCTGACCCAGGTTTGTTTCCCAGCATCCCATATGGTCCCCTAAGCACTGCCAGGAGTGATTCCTAAGTGCATGAGCCAGGAGTAACCCATCGCTGAGTGTGACCTAAAAAGCAATAAATAAATAAATAAATAGATAAATAAATAAATAAACAGTCTGAATTCCTGGCTCCCCTTCTTACTGTAGCACTATAGCACTGTTGTCCCTGTTGTTCACTGATTTGCTCCAAGCAGGCACCAGTAATGTCTCCATTGTGAGACTTGTTACTGTTTTTGGTTTTTTTTTTCCTTTGGGGTCACACCCGGCAATGCACAGAGGTTACCCCTGGCTTTGCACTCAGGAATCACTCCTGGAGGTGCTCAGGGAACCATATGGGATGCTGGGAATCGAAGCAGAGTCAGCCGCGTGAAAGGCAAACACCCTACCTGCTATGCTCCAGCCCCCTTTTTGTTTTTTGTTTTTTTTTTCCTTTTTGGGGGTGTTACTGTTTTTGGCATATCGAATATGCCACGGGTAGCTTGCCAGGCTCTGCTGTGCGGGCAGGATACTCTCAGTAGCCTGCTGGGCTCTCTGAGAGGGATGGAGGAATCGAACCCGGGCCGGCCGAGTGCAAGGCCAATGCCCTACCTACCTGCTGTGCTATGGCTCCAATCCCTGCTTCTTACAAATTTGTAATCTTAGACAAGGTACTTAACCTCCTTTCCTCAGTTTCTTACATTGCTCATAAAGATTCTTGCTTCATAAATGACAGGATAAATGATAGTATGGCAAATCCCTTTCCTTAAGGCCTGTTATAATACTCATTGATAGGCACAAAACAATTATTCAATTATTCCATTTAAGTGCCACAAAAGCATGAATCAAAGCAACAAAATGACTTAGAAGCAAGCATGTACACTTGCTATGACTTGTTTCATACCTATTCACAAAGTCTTTTTTATACTCATTAATTACTAATAATCTTTGGGGTCAAAACCACTATCACCATCTAAGAGAGCCACAGAGAAGTAAAGAAACTTGTTTAGAATCATACAACTATGAAATACAACTTACTAGAAACCTGGTCTGACCCAGACAAACTATCTTCTCTACCTTGTACTTTCCTGTTCTCAGAGATAAGGGATGCTTCCTCTTTCCCTCTCCCCATCAAAGTAGATACCAATAAATGAAATTCTAGGAAGTGGAACAAATTCTATTTTGTACTTGATGAAGCAACTTTTAAGTTCAATTTATGGAGAGCCTGGCAAGCTACCCGTGGCGTATTCGATATGCCAAAAACAATAACAACAAGTCTCACAATGGAGACGTTACTGGTGCCCGCTCAAGCAAATCGATGAGTAACGGGATGACAGTGATAACAGTGATACAGTGATTCTTTTCTAAAAAACTTTTTTTTGCCCTTTTGGCGCAGCTGCCGATCCAAGCAGCCCACTGAACTAATCCCAGCATGGGAACGGAGACCCTAAGCTGGGCTGCGACAGTGGAAGCCGGGCACTCCCCAATTTTTTTAACCTCTCTCTATCAACCCCTTCCTCCTGAGCACAGCACAGGTTCCACGGCTTTCTGAGTGCAAAATGGAGACGCCGAGCCAGCTCTCTCTAGGTTTCTCCATCTTATGAGCACCATAAAAGGGTAAAAGTTTGTAGTGATGTTATTTCTGGTTGTACTTTCCCTGGACTTTATACAGAAACCCAAAACCTAATGTCATCTAAGCATCAGCAATATGTAATGGTTCCTTTTTAACGGGTCGGACTTTGGGGGGAGATCCTAACAAGAATAGTAAGTCTTTTGCGGAAATATTGAAGGCAATCAAAGTGGTAGCCATCTCTCTAGACTGAACTAAGCCATATCCCCACGCAGGCTGAGAAGAAATATCCTTCTTTCTCGGGAAGAAACGCGGCGTGGCGTTAACCATAGTATGATGTCCATTAAGCAAACACAGACCTGGTGGCGTGTGAATGGGATATAAGGGGAAAAATTATGTACATGGAACAGTGGGACGCTGGTGGAATCTCGAGCCGGAGCCGATACCAGCGCACTACTTTTGGTTCCAGAAACTGCTTGCAGACATTCTACTAGACTATCAACTAAGCCAGAGCCCCACGCCGGCTGATGACGGGAAATAACCATCCTTTTCGGTTTTTTTCCCTTTGTCAGGCAGCGTGGTGATTACTAAACAGGCGTTAACTCGGTGGCGCGGGGCAAGGGGGGAAAAAAGAAAAGTTATGTAACAAACAGCGGGACTTAATATCTCTACATTCTCAGCAATGGAGAACTATCAAATGCTTCCTTGGCAATAGGACTGTCTTTTTTTTTGGGGGGGGGAACCCCAGCAACAATAGTGAGTTATGTGTTGAAACATGGAATGTAATCAAGATAAAGTGTAAACGAAGTGAAACTTATCACTTACAAGGGCGGGGACTGGGGGGGTGGGAGGGGGCGGTAGGTATACTGGGGTGGTTGGTGATGGAATATGGGCACTGGTGAAGGGAAGGGTGTTTGAGTATTGTATAACTGACATAATCCTGAGAACTATGTAACCCTCCACATGGTGATTCAATAAAACTTTAAAAAAATAATAAAAAATAAATAAATAAATAAATAACTTTTTTTTTCTTTTTGGGTCACACCCAGCAATGCACAGGGGTCACTCCTGGCTCTGCACTCAGGAATCACCCCTGGCGGTGCTCAGGGGACCATATGGGATGCTGGGATTTGAACCTGGGTTGGCCGCGTGCAAGGCAAACGCCCTACCCGCTGTGCTATCGCTCCAGCCCATAAAAAACTTTTTTTATTGAATCACTGTGAGACAGACCTTTACAAAGCTGTTCATGATTGGATTTCAGATTTCAGTCATACAGTATTCCAACAGCCATCCCTCCACCAGTGTACATTTCTCAGCACCAGTGTCCCCAAGTTCCCTCCCATCAGCCCCAACCCCCACCCACCTGCCTCCCTCCCTCTCCTTTGGGGCATTGTGGTTTGCAATACTGATGCTGAAAAGTTATCAAGAATATCCCTTTACCTACTTTTAACCCTCAGATCTTGTCCAGCTATTATTGTCATACTGGTCTCTTCTCTATCTTACCTACCCTCAGTCCCACATACACACTTAGGGTTAGTTCCAACCACTGACCAGTCCTCCTATCCCCGGTTTTCCTTGGCCATGGATAAAATAATACATTCTTATAGAAGTCTTGCTTTTTATTTTTATTATTATAAAAATTTTTTTGCTTTTTGGGTCACACCTGGCAATGCACAGGGGTCACTCCTGGCTCTGCACTCAGGAACCACCCCTGGAGGGGCTCAGGGGACCATATGGGATGCTGGGAATCGACCCCCGGTCGGCTGGGAGCAAAGCAAACGCCCTACCCGCTGTGCTATCACTCCAGCCCCAACTCTTGCTTTTTAGGGTGCAGCAATCTCCAGGGTCTGCAGGAACACTAAAAAGGTATTGCAAAAGTGCTACCTTTCTGGGGACAGAAGAGAAAGAGAGGCTGGGTTCTCTGGTCTCCTGGGTAGCAACCAAGGAAAGGTACCTGTGGCCTCAAGAGAAAATCTAGCATAATAGCAGCAGGCTAAATCAGACAAGGCTCACCAGTAAGTGGCCTCAGACCCACTTCGCTATGATCAACACTGGAGAGTGCAAAATTGCCCACATCCAGCCAAGTGCAAGCCTAGCTTCAGAGCAATAAACTCACCAATCATGTTTATTAGCTGCCCCCTCACCTCTCAGCTATAAAACCTTAACTGCCTCAATCCTTGTGAGGTCTGCTTTTTCTAGCCTGTTCTAAAACCCCCGGCCTTGCAGCTCTACAGACTCCTTCACTGACAAGGATACCTGACCTTCTGACAGGCTCTGTTGTGCGGTTGCCTATGCCCTGGCATAATAAACCAACTGGCTGTGTTGCTGTGGGGATTAAGAAGATAACCTCAACATAATAAAAATGCAGCCAGGTCACAAAATAACAATAAAACACTCCGCTATTCCCCAATAAAGACAGGTGTCAGGATGCTCAGCATATCAAGAAAGGAGGCCCTGGAGGGCAGTTGGTTTCTTAATGGCAAGTGACATTAGGGCTCTTAAACCCAATACATGCCCATGTATGAGAACATTATGTATGCCATAAATAGGTGACATTCAATCCAGGCAATCTCCAAGCTGCCTGGAGGAATGTCCAGAAAATACAAAAGACCTACAAAATAATCAATCTTGCCTTTGCAATGTTTTCTGAAGAGCTAGCAGCACTTCTTCTTCCTCAGCTGATGCTGTCTCCACTTTCCCCCCTCCTCCTTCCCAAAGAAAAGAACCAGCAGAACCTGCAGGAATCATCAAGGGAGGCACAAGTAATTACTGTTTTCTTTTCTCCATGCTAATGAGACAGTTGGATGGTTCCCCTTCCCCTTCTTGAAGTGGAAGTGAAAATCTAAGGTTTTATAATCTATAACCAACATATCAAAGCTGGGACAGAATCTGTAACTGAAACTGCAGAAAATAACTTTCTGCCCCTAATGGGACCAGAAATGGAGAGAACCAGTATCCAACCCACTACCCAATTTTAAAAGTGGGTCAGAAGGTAGTATCCAAAGTCACAGAAGGAAATCAGCAGCAGGGCAGAAATTTCCTTATTCTAAACCCATACCATTCATCCAGATTTCCTACAGTATAGAATGACTTGGAGGTGTTCCCAGTGTGGAGCCCAAAATAGCCAAATATCCAACCTTTACTTCACAAATAAATTTAGTCTAGCACTACTGGGCACTATAGACAGAAGACCCAAGGTGAAGCTGCTTCCAGAGGTGACTGTGGAGCTCCCTGTAGGATTCCAGCATATCTTCTGTGCAGACCAACAGGCTTAACTTTCTAGAGGGCACAAAATCATTTGCTGTAGGGGGTAGATTGGTAGTACAGCAGACAGGGCATTTGCCTTGCACATGGCCAACCTGGGTTTAATTCCGAGCACCCGATATGGTACCCTGAACTCTCCAGGAGTGATTCCTGAGACCATTGTTTGGTGTGCTCCCCCAAGCCCAAAAATATCATTTGCTATTAATTAGGTATAGGTAATTCAAAAGGCCCTGCCTTAGTCATGAACCTAGAAACTCTCAGGCCCTCTCACCGAGTGCTAATTGCTACTTCTGAATCTAAGGCCAGGCCTCCCCACAACCAGCCATTATCCAGACACTGCCTGAATCTGCACTTGTGATTTCTGCTCCGATTTCTGCTCCGTACCTTCTATAGGAAAGGTAGCATGATACATGAGAAATAGTATACAGGGATTTAAATACTGGCTTTGTCATCTAAATTGGTGACAAAACTGGTTATCATTAGGCACTGTTTACTCTAGTGCTTTTGAATATTTTCTTTGAACTTTAATCACTGTCTCAGTACCACTATCCCCAACTTAGTAGCAGGGAGAGGGAACTGGAGGCACCAGTGATCACACCCAGGTCTCCTGCATGCATGCAAACCATTTGTAATAGCTTTTGGGGCCATCTAATGCTGTATCACCTATTTCAAAATTGTGAGACAAACGGTGGCAAAAAAAAAAAAGCATATAAATTGCTTGCATTTTTCAGTGCTGTATCAACGGAGTCTGAACTGGACTGTCTGATCTAGTGGCACTGTGCCTCCCTAAACCTCTAGGTTCAGCTAGATCTATCTACTGCCCGGTCTCCCTTTCCCCTCTGCCCCACTTCTCCCAAGACTGGAGTCTATTTCACTCCAATAACTAGTCTAGGTACAATTCCTAGAACCCAGCCAGCAAAAAAACAGGGCTGTGATAACTCTTACAGTCCAAGGTGTGGGATATTTCAGGCTTGAGGGGTAGAGCATATTAATATACTAAACAGGATATGGGTCTGTGGAGGAGGGGGGAGAGAAAATAGAAGAAAAAAAAAAAAAAGCTATGCTCTGAGGTTTTGTATCTTAAAGGGAATTAATTCCAAATCCCCAAACAGCGACCAAAGTAATTTGTATTAGCACCTACAGAAGGATCTGAGATGAGAAACAAATCAACTGAGAACACACAAAGTAAGGTGAAAAGAAAAAATGACCACAGCAGAATTCTAGTAGTTTCCCTAACTTATACATACACACACACAACAACAACAAAAACAAAAAAATCACCTCCCCCCTGTACAACAGCACAGATTCACAATGTTCTAGGAGAAAATAAGGTATGGGAATTTAGTGTAGTGGCAGGGTAAGGCACATAAGGAATGTCACGTGGCACTTACATAGTTTCTTGACTGTTTTACAGGGCCTAAAACTCTAAGAGACTTAAGGCTAGAAACAAGTTCATTATAACAAAACAAAACAAGTGTTAGAGAATGGGAATAAAGTATGTGGTACCATAGTATTTTGAGCTCCTTTCCCATCATACCAGCTATTTCCATCCAGTCATCAAAATCCTCTGCCCACCTAATGTCTCTCAAACTGTGTCCCTGGTTATCTATCTACATTTCCCATAGGACAGCCTTCAAAGCTGAGTACAGTGAAGAGCAGAATAAGAGCTTTTACACTATATGGAAGAACTTCATTGACTTTTTCTTTTCCTATTCACCATGTAAAACTGAACTTCTGGGAAGCATTTGCCCAAGGTAAAGGTTAAAAAATTAAAAATTTAAAAAATAAGGACAGGGGCCGGAGCAATAGCACAGCGGGTAGGGCGTTTGCCTTGCATGCGGCCGACCCGGGTTCAATTCCCAGCCTCCCATATGGTCCCCGAGCACCACCAGGGGTAGATCCTGAGTGCAAAACCAGAAGCAACCCCTGAGCATTGCTGGGTGTGACCCAAAAAGAAAAAAAAAAAAAAAGGACAAATCAGGGCTGGAGCGGTAGGGAGTTTGCCTTGCATGCGGCCGACCCGGGTTTGATTCCCAGCATCCCATATGGTCACCTGAGCACCACCAGGGGTAGATCCTGAGTGCAAAACCAGAGCATCGCTGGGTGTGACCCAAAAAGCAAAAAAAAAAAAAAAAGACAAACCAGAACTTGCCTGCATCCTAGGTACTTTTCTGACCAAGGTGACTTTCAGTAAATTTGAACTTTACCAAGTTTTGAAAGATTGGTAGAGCAGGTGTGTGCCACTAAATCCTGTTGTCCTTTCGAAAACAGCCGTTTGACACCTCAAATCCATTTCAGGCCTGTTACTTTCTTAGAGAAACTGCATAATTACCACCTAACTCAGAGGTCAGCAGAGTTCTTCTGTGTAAGTAAATAGTTTTAGGCTTTGAGGGCTATCACACTATCTAGAGTAAGAACTCTGCCATCATAGAGTATGCAATCAGTCATAGATAAATGAGGCGGCTGTATTCACAGAACAGCTTTATAAGAAGATGCAGTCGACTAGATTCAGGTGTCAGGTCATAACTTACTGATACCAATTCTAACCTACTATCTCTAATCACCGTGTCTCAACAATCCAACTTAGTCACCCATATCACAGCCCTGCACCCTCCAATGGATCCACAGGATAAAATTTAATTCTGCCTTCATCCTCTACCATATCCTTGCACATCATACGCCAATCCCAGTTGGCTGTTACCTGGCAACTTGCTGCTTTCCCTGTGCTATTTCCTAACACCTGCTGTGGCCTTCTTCATTCTTCTTCCAACAGTACCTATTCACAGGCATACTCAGATGCCAACACCTGTAGGTCTTAGTTCTGGTTTATATAATGTCATACATGCATAGCTGTGTCTCATCCCTTAGTGCCGCCCACAAAAAGAAAGCTTCTCGGGGGCAGGAATGTCTTTCCAACTCTGTATCCTTTGCAATGCTAACAAAGCACCAGGAATATAGGTTGAGAGACAGTCACTATATGGTTGTCATTGGCTCTAGCATAGTGATCTTCAACCACTGGTGCACAGACTGGTGCTGGTCTGCCAGTATAAAAAAGAGTAAAACCACTGGTCTTGGTTATATCTGCTGGGCATGAAACACCAGTCTGCAAGACAGGCACGGGCCTGCAGGCCGAAGAATGCTCTTAACAGAACCTTAAGTGACTCACAATATCAATAGAGCCTTCACAGATATCTTAAAAGTACTAACTACTGGGGCTGGAGTGATAGCACAGCGGGTAGGGTGTTTGCCTTGCACGCGGCCAACCTGGGTTCAATTCCCAGCATCACATATGGTCCCCTGAGCATTGCCAGGAGTAATTCCTAAGTGCATGAACCAGGAGTAACCTCTGTGCATCGCCAGGTGTGACCCAAAAAAGAAAAAAAAAATTTTTTTTTAATAAGTGCTGAACTCTTCCTTACACTAATGACCCAGTAAATAGATATGATGGGGGTCAAGAAAGGATATTCCACTAGACCTTTCTATGTGGAGAGAAGTCTGTGTTCAGAGCTTCTTAGTCCTGACCTCACTGATCTCAGGGTCAGAGCAATAGTAAACCAGGTAGGGTACTTTCCTTACATGCGTCTGACCCAAGTTCTATCCCTGGCATAACATATAGTCCCCTGAACCCCAGTAGGAGTGAGTGCAGAGCCAGGAGTAAGCCACTGGAGTGGACAAAAAAACTAAATAAATTAAAAACTGATCCCAAGTTCCATGAACTCTAAAGTCCCTCTAATTAGTGCAGATCCTAGAATGAATCCCCAGTGGCAGGGGATTTACTCCAGGCATGCAGTACAACCAACTGAAGAGAGAAAAAACAGAGAGAGAGAGAGACAGAGACAGAGACAGAGACCTCAAAGGAATCATCAGATTCCTCTGATGCAAAGGAGCTTCTATTATAGAGGACTTGGGTCCTGTATCTCATAAGCATGACTGTGCTAGCTTGGCAAAATTGTGAGACCAAAGACTAAAAACATTGATGGATAGACATGCACACACACACACACACACACACACACACACACACACACACACACACACACACACACACACACACACTTCCCTCTAAACCTAGAACAACATTCCTCTGAGTAAGTGAGCTTGTCACAGGCATGAGGTACTTAGCATATCTGCCATTCCAGAATTACGGCTGTCAAGTTTTAATTAGTGTAATTAGAGTTAAAAATGTAATTTCATTTTCAAGGATATTTTGAACAGATTCCATTATTTTTTTTTTTAAGAATACAGAAAGGAAGAGAAGGCTGAGAGGAGCAAATAAAGGTTTTTGCCTTCATAGAAACAAGCCATATGCCAGAGACAGATGAATCTTCAAACCACTAGTAGGAACCTTCAGCACCTCTGCAGCTACGCTCAGAGGTCGGACAGCTGCTATTCTTCAACTTTCTTCCCTAAAACAAAAGTTCCAGCCAGCACTTGCTAATGAGTCTATCTTCTTCACCCACTCTTCACAGCTCCAGCGTTTATGCTATCAGTGGCTACTGCTACAGTCCTAAATCTTGCCAGAGGTAAGAGGTTACAGCCATTAATCTGATTCGCTATATGTTACAGACTAAATCCCTTTATCAAGAGTGCTGGACTTATCTTTTCTTTGTGGTCTGGTGTGCCTTTCTTGACTTAAAAGCAACGATCAGAGTTATTTCCCCTAGGAAGCCCACCATAATGCTTTGGTGATCCCAGAGTCCCATGCACATGCCTCCACTGACACAGAGTACACTGTGGTGTTTTCTCGTGTAACTCTGATGCTAAATTGTAAAGTCTTTCAGGGCAGAAGCTGGTCTTCACCTAGTAATCCTTCGCACTAGCATACAAGCACTAACACACAGGAGGACGCTCAGTAACATTTACTGATTGGGAGCTGGAGAGATAGTACAATAGTAGGGTGCTTGCCTTGCACACAGCCGACCCAGGTTAAATCCCTGACATACCACATGGTCCCCCATGCATAACCAGGAGTACTTCCTTGGTGCAGAGCCAGAAGTAACACCTGAGCATCACCCAGCAAAAACCAAAAAGTAAATACTGACTGGGGGGCCAGAGAGATAGTACAGCAGGTATGACCTTTGCCTTCCACATGACCAACCCAGGTTCGATCCCTGGCACACCATATGGTCACCCAAGCACCCCAAAACCAAAAATAAATATTTCTAAACAAAGACTAGATGTGGGAAGTAGGGGTTAGGAGATGTCAGTTGATCTGACCACTCTACTGAGAGCTAAACATATTATGCCCTGGGTTCCTACAATGTCCAGAAATAGCTTGTCCTTGCATAGGAACAGTTCACAACCCTCAGTGCACTACACACAGGAGCAAACCTTCCCACCGATCCCAGTAATGACCAATCTCTTCTTCCACTACAGTCTGCTCATTTCCTGGGACGCTGGAAAGGAGACGAGAAAGCTAAAGTAAAGCCTCTCCTTTAGCCCCATCTTCCTCACCACTGGTTTTAAAGAATTTTCTCCAGTCTTCCAGTCTGAGCAGAATTACGGAGAGAGTTTAAGATTTAGTTCAGGGGCTGGAACGAAATACAGTGGGCAGAGTATTTGCCTTGAATGCCATTAACCCGGATTCTATCCCCAACATCTCATATGCACCCCCCACACACACCTTCCTGAAGCAACACCAGGAATAATTCTTAAATCTGAGTCAGGAGTAACCCCTGATCATTGATAGGTGAGATGCCCCATCCACCCAAAAAGTACCCAGTTCTGGGGCTGGAGCAATAGCACAGTGGGTAGGGAGTTTGCCTTGCACGCAGCCGACCCGGGTTCGAATCCCAGCATCCCATATGGTCCCCCAAGCACCGCCAGGAGTAATTCCTGAGTGCATGAGCCAGGAGTAACCCCTGTGCATCTCCGGGTGTGACCTAAAAGGCAAAAAAAAAAAAAAAAATCCAGTTCAGTCTGCAGAAGGTAAGAATAGGCTCCAGTTAAAACAACAATTCATTCACTTGCAATCAGGGTTGCAAATGTTCAGAAATGATGTGGTACAGCAACACACAGAGCATGCTATGTGACATAAAAACCCAATTATTTCACTTCTGAATTTCAGTTTCCTTTTCACAACTATCCCGTAGGTTGCTAAAAGAAATATGCAAAATGATTTTTAAATAATATTGAACATTTAGGAGGTACTCAATGAATGAATTTTGCTTTTGAGAAGGAGGCCAGCACTAGGTCCTAGCATTGCTAAGTTTATAAAGATGAAGAAAACACATCAAAAGGGAACGTAAGTTAACCATTTCCTTAATTGCTCACGGCAGCTCTGCGTGCTGGTCCCAGAGGAAGAGAGCTATACCAGCAGAAATGTGCTGACAAGTGTAACCAGATACATTTCATGGTAATCAGATTCTTCACAGCTAGGAACAATCCTCCAACCTCCTCCCAAGCTCCCTGATTCTGGCTGCAGGCCTTCATCGATCCTTCTAATTAGGAGCTGTGTCAGTGTTTCTGAAAGAAGGTCAGGGTCTAGCCTCTGCTGGACTCTTATCAAAGCCTAAAATACCCTAACCAGGTTGACCCTGAGAATGGACATATCTCAGAAAAGAATTCCAGACTAAACTCTTAATAAAGCAGCATGAAGAATTAGAAAGGGGCTCTTACCTTTGCACATAGAGAACCAGGGTTTGATCCTCTGTATCACATATGGTCCCTGAGCACCATGTGAAGTATTCCTTGAGCACAGGGGTTGTGCACCCTTCTCCCACAAAAAGGCTGTATGACATTTTAAGTTGAAAGAGCCTTTTATGAGCAAGGATTCTGTTATAGCTAAAAAGACTAAGGTCCCGGGTGAGGGGATAAACTTGTTAAAATGATACAGGAAGATAATACATGTCTTACTTTAGTTCTTTCCTCCAGATGTTTCCCAACCCGCTGTTACGCAACAGATGAACCCAGGGAACCTGTTAGATGTTCTGGCCTAGAAGGATAGTGTAGTGGTTTAAAATGCCTGCCTGGCAAGTGTATGGTCATGAGTTCAGATCCCTAATGTTACCACATACATCAAGTGCCAGCCTGGGAGCTCTACTGTCTGTGAGCTCAACTATAGAAAAGGAGTATAGTTCCCAATGAGGAAACCACACTAAAAATAAGTGCTAGTGACACACAAAAAGTGATACCTCTAAGAAACTCATGGATGAGAACCACAGTGATACCTGGTGAGAACTACGACAAGAACTTGGACACCTCAATAAAAACACAACTCTTGGCAAATATGTGTGCAAGCACCACAATTAAAGGAGTGCAAACTCAATGAACACTATGGCTAAAAGGAGAAGCACTTATAACCTGATGTGTGATCCCCAGGAAGCATAACAAAATGTGCAAGCACCACAGCCATATGTGTATGTGTAGCCACTAATCATCGCAAAAAAAAAAAAAATCAACAACAAAGGGTAGGGTCAGGAAATAAATGTATTTTTCAAAGAGTACTTTTCAGGACCAGAGCAGAGCAGGGTAGGGCACTTACATTTCACACAACGGACCTGGTTTGATCTCTGGCATCCCATATGGTCCTCTAAGCCCACCAGAATTAATTCCTGAGTACAGAGTCAAGAGTAACTCCTAGGCATTGCTGAGTGTGGCTCAAAAACCAAAAAACTTAAAATACAATGAGTATTTTTTCTAGGGCACAGATGATAGCACTGTCAGAAAAAGAGTCTGCCTTACAAGTGTGGGGTCAAGAGTTCCATCCTTGGTTCCAAGACTGGCAGCTCTGTTATTTGGGACTCTGGACAGCACAACAAAGTATGCAATCTCCCACCCACAGCAGCCAGGTGTGTGCAAGCACCACGACCAAAGTTTTGCAACCCCAGGGAAGAACCAGCACTGCCACCAGTAAGCACAACCAGAATGTGTGCAAGCACAATTACGTATTCCCCCCATCTACCACCTCACAAGAGTCATAACCAAGTATGAGTATATGTGTGTATGAACCCTCAGTAGCCACAAGCTTCCAGAAGAAAAACCCAGGTATTCAGGATCAGGAAATGAAGACACCAGGCCACTTGGTGGCAGTGGGGAAGGGGCCATCCCTTCCCATCTCCCTGGGGTCCTGGCTGTCACATCCACAAACTGCCTCCAGGCACTATCTCAGGGCATTAATGGCCTTGATTCAGAGACTCATAAATGAATTTCAAACTGGATTAGCTCCCTACAGAGATGCCTCTGGACCCCAGTCATGTACAATTTTAGAATTCCAGGAGTGCACGGCCATGACCTCTCATGATATTCATAACACGCGTTAGAAAATAAATTATCTAGCATCTGCCTGTGCAGGCAGGCTTGAATGGTGGTGGGAAAATTCAAAATAATGGTGGGTGGAACATATAATGGTGGTGGGATTGGTGTTGAAATACTGAATATAATCAATTAATGTGAACAACCTTATGAAAATAAAATTTGAAAATTAGAAAAAGAATGTGTGTGTGTGTTTTTATATGAGAGAGAGAGAGAGAGAGAGAGAGAGAGAGAGAGAAAGAGAGAGAGAGACCAAGTTACACAACTATCAGGAAGAAAAAGAAAGGGGGGGGGAGAATAATTTTTAGGCCCCACCGCAGAGACTAGGAAAACATGCAATCTGCTCAGTGTGAGATCATCCTCCAATAGAGCTGCACCCAGAAATCACAGGATGCAGTTTGAACTTAGGGTAATTCATTTGGAATTTATTTAACTTGGGTCATAATGGTCATTTGGGAACAAACCACTACTATCTGAGTCAGTCTTCTCCTATCCTCAAGAAGCCCATAATAATGGGGCTTGGTCAAAATACCTATCATAGAGGGGCTGGAGCGATAGCACAGTGGGTAGGGCGTTTGCCTTGCACGCGGCCGACCCGGGTTCGAATCCCAGCATCCCATATGGTCCCCTGAGCACCACCAGGGGTGATTCCTGAGTGCATGAGCCAGGAGTGACCCCTGTGCATCGCCAGGTGTGACCCAAAAAGCAAAAAAAATAAAATAAAATAAATGTAAAAAAATAAAAAAATATATACCTATCATAGAAGGTTCCGACTTTCCAATAAAATGGAGAATATAGTTTGCAATACAGTACCTTTTTCTTTTCTTTTTTTTTTTTTTTTGGCTTTTTGGGTCACACCCAGCAATGCACAGGGGTTACTCCTCACTCATGCACTCAGAAATTAACTCCTGGCAGTGCTTAGGGGCCCATATGGGATGCTGGGAATAGAACCCGGGTCAGCCGAGTGCAAGGCAAACACTGTACCTGCTGTGCTATCGCTCCAGTACCTGCAATACAGTACTTCTGCAGGTGTGAGGCCCCAGGGTTCAATCCCTGACACTGAAAAATACAAAAAAACACAGAAACTTCCCTACAGTCCTCTAGTTTGGCTAGCAAAAACAGCAAAGATAAATCTTTCAAAGCTAGTCTGAAACTAAAATGTCTGTCATGAAGATCAGAGATAATGTAGGAATGAGTGTGGGAAGAGCAGGAGATGCTGTATAATCAATTGTGTGGGGCCAGAATGTGGGCAGGTGCCAGTGTCTATGTGTAGGGGAGTATTGTGTAGATATGAAAGGGAGTGTTCTGAACAGTACTTTTCTCCCCCCTCTTTCTTTTTCTTCCTGATAGTTGTGTAACTGGGTCTCTCCCCTCCCCCTCCCCTTCCCCCTCCCCCTCCCCTTCCCCCTCCCCCTCCCCCTCCCCCTCCCCCTCCCCCTCCCCCTCCCCCTCTCCCTCTCCCTCTCCCTCTCTCTCTGATAAATTCATGGCACACACAATTCTGCATATCCGGAGAGAAAACAATGGGATGGTAAATATAAAAGCATGGAAAGGAGAAAAGAGATGAATTCAAGCATAAGGGAAATCATGGATATTTAAGAAAGAATGGGGGGCCTGGGAGATGGTTCAATAGGCTGGAAGCTCCTGTTTTGTATGCTCGATTCCTGCATCACGTCATTGAGCAAAGACAGGCATAACCCCTAGTCCCAGCACTGCTAGACTGCTGGTATGGCCCAAAATACAGATAAGAGGGTTGGGAAATGTGTGCAACTTTGAGACTAAACTGAGTGTATACGAGGAGTCATAAAGCAAGGGAATGTGCAGGGATAATGGGGAAAGTGTATCTGTGTGGCCTAGACACCTTATGTGTTAGAAAACTGATCCATAAGCACTTCTGACTTTCTGGTTTGCCTCATACCTCATGCAACAAGGACAGGCCTGTGCAGAAATATCTCATTGACATTTTGACAACTACTGAAAACATAAAACGATAACACCTTCACCATCATGGGAGGTTAAAAAAGGTCTATACCAATAAAACATAAGAGACAGATGAGACCCAACTGTGCAAAGATTATTTCTTAGCTTCACAAAGAAAGGTGCTATTTAGCTAAACATAGTCTCAGCCAAGGTCTGTATTTCCTGGATTACCTTGGGAAGATAGTAAGAAGAAATAAGGAATGAAAAAGATAAATAATACACTTAACAACAGAAAAATTTGAAAGAGGCGGCCAGGAGATAATAGAGTGGATAAGGCCTTGCACTCAGCCAATCCTGGTTTGATCTCCAGCATCCCTTATGGTCCCCTGAACACTGCCAAGAGTGATTCCAGAGTGCAGAGCCAAGAGTAATCCCTGAACACAATCAGGCACAGTCCCAAAAAATAAATAAATAAAAATTTAAAAAGGAGAGAAATATAAAGATAAACCAAAGGAAAAAGGTAAAAAAGAAGCCAAAACTTAGGCAACAGGAACAGTGAGATTAACTCAATGGGCTGAGCACATGCTTGCATTACACTTTCCAGCCTGGTTTAATCCCTGGCACTATGGACGTGCTCCCACATCCCAAAAAAATAAAAGTTAGCGCTCAAAAAGATCCCCCCATAAACTTATAAAGTCCTGTCATATTTCATCTATAGAACTTATTCAACTTTATATCATGAATATTAGTATACATACATTTCTGTCACTCATTCTACAAACACTTTCCGCCAAGCCTATTACAAAGACATAAGGAAGAGTTAGTGATAGATGGTAAAAAAAAACACATCTTTGGAGGGGAGGGGCCAATTAAAAATGAGAGGGCATGGGGCTGGAGCAACAGCACAGCGGGTAGGGCGTTTGCCTTGCATGCGGCCAACCTGGGTTCAATTCCCAGCCTCCCATATGGTCCCCTGAGCACCGCCAGGAGTAGTTCCTGAGTGCATGAGCCAGGAGTAACCCCTGTGCATTGCCAGGTGTGACCCAAAAACAAGAAAACAAAAACAAAAAAAAAAGAGAGGGCACAGGGCAGAGACACAGCAGGTAAAGCACTTGCCTTTCATGCAGCCAATCCAGGTTTGATCCCTGGCAACTCATCTCATACCCCCAACCCCACCAAATGTGATTCCTGAGTGCAGAGCCAGGAGTAACTTAAACCTGAGCATCACCGGGTGTGGACCAAAAAAATAAAGGAGTCTACTGAGATACAGTACAGTGAGAGGATAGGGCACTTGCCTTAAGACACAAGTGACTTGGGTTTGTTCAATCCCCGGCACACATTGGTCCCCTGAGCCCTTCCAGGAGAGATCCCTGACTGCTGAGGCAGGAGTTAGCCCTAAGCACCACAAGGTGTACCCCATCTCACAAAGAGAGACAGAGATAAGGAGACAGAGAGACAGAGGCAGACAGAGACCAGGAAAAGGAAAGATATATGCGACAATGTCCTGGCCTATAAGTGGATTCAGGTGTGATACAGCATCAAAATATAGCTGTAGAAGTAAAGGCAGACTGGAAATTTAGTGGTGGAGAATTTGCCTCACATGTGTTAGATTCTGGGTTCAATTCCACAGACTGTAAACAAAAAAAATAAAGGAAGCAAAGTGCCAAGCCAAAATTAATCCTGCCTATAAAGTGATCAGGGAAAACAACACTGAGAGGTGGCACATAAACTAGGATGAAAAGATAAGTTTGCCAGGTAAAGGGAACAGGAAAGTGGGAATACATTCAAATTAGAGAACAAGGGGCCAGAGTGATAGCACAGCAGGTAAGGCATTTGCCTTGCACGCAGCCGACCTGGGTTCAATCCCTGGCATCCTATATGGTCCCCCAAGCACCGCCAGGAGTAATTCCTGAGTACAGAGCCAGAAGAAGTAACCCCTGAGCAACGCTGGGTGTGACCCAAAAAGAAAAAAAAATAGAGAACAATAAAAACAAAGTGCATACTACTGAGGAGGAACACAAGAAAGTGTGTCTAAGCACTGTACCTGGGTGCTTGGCGTGAGCCAGGCCAGTCTAGAGCCATGCCCACAGCTGAGATTTATTCTTTCCACCCAAGGTGAAGAGGGTCAATTTAAAGACATCACACTGGGGGGGCTGGAGCAATAGCACAGTGGGTAGGGCATTTGCCTTGCACGCAGCCGACCCGGGTTCGATTCCCAGCATCCCATGTGGTCCCCTGAGCACCGCCAGGGGTGACTCCTGAGTGCATGAGCCAGGAGTAATCCCTGCGCATCGCCGGGTGTGACCCAAAAAGGAAAAAAAAAAAAAAAAGACATCACACTGGGGCCGGAGTCACAGTACAGCAGGTAGGGTGTTAGCCTTGTGAATGGCCAACCGGGTTCAATCCCCAGTACCCAGAATGGTCCCCTGAGCCAGCCAGGTGTGATGCCTGAGCGCAGAGCCAGGAGTAAACCCTGAGCATGGGCAGATGTGGCTCAAAATCAAAACAACAACGAAAGAGATCACATCTCCCTTACTTTTGTTACCCCACTATAAAACAAGTTCCCTCAGGACTAAGTGGATGATCTGCCCACAGAAGGCCCAGATCAATTCCATAGTTCTTTTAAACACCTCCTAGAACAATCTCCAAGCATAGAACAGGACTAGCCCCACTATGCACTCCTAGATATGGACCAAAGACCAATAAAAAACAAACAAAATAAAATAAGCTCCATGAAAAACTCTGAAAAACCACTTCAATCCCAGGATCTATCTACTAGAATAGCATTGTAAGAATTTCCCAAGGAGAAAAGGGGTAACAGAAAAGACAAAGAATAAAAGGAAGTGGGGGAGGAATTGGTGGAATGCAAACGAAGGGTAGCAGAGCACAGTGGCAGGGACTGAAGAAAGCAGAAGAGAAGGCAGAAGAAGAAATAGGAAAGCACTTGCTGCTGAGCTATTCTCTGCATTTTCCAGGTAGAAAAATTAGGTCAAAAGGAAGTAGGGACAGTGGTGCAGGTTTATTAGCAGCTTCTTGGAGACACAGTAACTTTGTATGTCAAAAGAAAAACCACTAACACTACTGTAAACCATGTTACCTCAATACCAACAAATAAATAGGGCTATAGCAGACCTGAATGTGCTGTAGTAGATGCTTCTGCAAAGCCAAACCGAGAACACTATAGGGAACAACTCATGCAGCGAGGCTAAAAGTAGACCCCCTTCCCTGCCTGAGCACCACTGGGTATGGCTCAGTGGAACTGGGCACTGCAAAAACGAACAGAACTTGATCTAGAACCACTCTACCACTACCAGCCCCGGGATTGAGAAAAAAAGATGACAGCTTTGTATATGACAAAGTTCACATACAACACTACATACTTTATCATCTAAAAGAACTTTTAACTCTAACATAATTTCCTGCATATATTTTGATTTAGTTTACAACTTTAAGAAATCTGCAAGAAATATGCACTTTTTTAAAAAAAAAATATGGAACGCTTCACGAATTTGCATGTCATCCTTGCGCAGGGGCCATGCTAATCTTCTCTGTATCATTCCAATTTTAGTATATGTTCTACCGAAGCGAGCACGAAATATGCACTTTTTTTTCAGGCCAGAATACAGCTCTCCCTTCATTCTTTTTTTTTTTTTTCTTTTTGGGTCACACCTGGCGGTGCACAGGGGTTACTCCTGGCTCTGCATTCAGGAATCACCCTGGCGGTGCTCAGGGGACCATATGGGATGCTGGGAATTGAACTCAGTTCGGCCGCGTGCAAGGCAAACTCCAGCCCTCTCCCTTCATTCTTCATACAGCTCCTCCCTTCACTCAGGATAGAGTGCACCAGGAAGTGGATTTCACCCAACTCCACCCACTCCCCCAAAACCTGCCAGGAGCACCTTGCCTCATAGGGCACAAAGGTCTGAATGTTAGACCAGGCCTGCTGACGTGGGGTCCCTAAAGGAAAACTCTTCTGTGGATCTTGGTTTCACCTTAAAATGAGAGATACATTTCAATCTTCTGAAGGTTGAAATAGCCTGTGAGTTTCCAGAAGCTGCTTCCCAGAGATTTTTCCTAACCTATGGTCGTAATTTCATTCTTCCTACTCCAACCTATGCAAATATGAAACCAGAAAAGAGCCAGCACTAGAATAACAGCGACCTCCAACACCATTATCCATCTGACTCTAGTCTTGCTTCTGTCCAGATCATCTCCATCACACAACAAATATTCAAGTTTAAGAATGTCTTTGGTACAGTTGGTATGGTGCTTGTCTTGCAAACAGCTGAGCTGCGTTCAATCTCTGGAACCATATATGGTTCCCTGAGCTCAGAGGAGTAAGTAAGCCCAGAGTACTGCCAGGTATCCAGATATAGCTCAAAAACAAAACAAGAATGTATTTTCTCTCACTTGAAACAAATTTGAACTCTGTATTGAAAGCCAACATTTAAAATCAAATCTCATTTTGTAGGGGCTGGACAGATGGTGCTTGTCTTTCATGCAGTTGACCCTGGTTTGATACCTAGAAACAATTACAGTTCCCCAAGCACCACTAAGAGTGACCCCTACCCACTATACTCTCTGCAACCCCTTCAACTCCCCATCAAGTATGTTTTAAAAGAAAGATATAAGGGGCAGGAGAGCTCAACAAACTCTCTTTGCATGAGAGAACACATACTTTGCATGCAGGAATCCTGGGTTCAATCCCCAGCACTAGATGGTTCCTTTTCTTCCTCCCCCCGCAACTTCCAATAGCTCTGAGTCTGTAGCCTCTGAGTGTGCCAGTTGTGTTCTCACCCCACAAAAAAAAAGAGGTTTGAAGTAGATATTAAGAACCTAAATATTAAGAAGTTCATTTTGTGAGCGACTCTACAAATGCCCTGAACTTAAATTTCTGTGACTTTTGACTTTACTACCAATAGTAGCTTTTTTTTTTTAATCATCCTAGACCCTTGTGCCATCTTTCTATTCCCCAAAGCTCTAACTATAACACTGCTTGACTTCACTCCCATCACGGTGCAGTTAGCCCATGAGATAAAGATTTAACAACTTTGTTCTCTCCAAAGGAATACCTTTATTTTTAATTTATTTGTGTTTGTTTATGTGGTCATCCCAGCCTTGCTTAGGTAGAGCTCACTCCATCTCTGTTCAATGCCATTGCTTGGAAGACCATGCATGAACTCAGGCCTTCCACATGTGCTCAGTTCTTTGAACTATTCTCCAGTTCCAACAGGTTGTCTTTAAATGCTTTTTCCTGAATGCCACAACTATAAAAGAGCACAGCTGCCCATTATAGTCAGATGTCCTTAGGAGTGAACAGTACAATACTAAACTTAAGTTCCCTGAAGCAACAATGATATTTTCAGCACCATCATCACTGTTATCATTCCAGACTCCACTATCATTTCCATGAAAGAAATAACACTTTTGCCAAAAAATAAATAAATAAGGAAAAAGACTAGATTACCTTAATACAGTAACTCAGGAGGAAAGGTTTAGTGCTAGAAAAACTGTAGTTTCTTATTTAGCAGATCCCTCAAGGTAGACATATGAGCAGGGAAAAAACAATAAAAATTGATACTTAAGAAAATGTACCTTTCAGCCTCTGGAAAAATATTCAACATTCTCAAGTACCTCAGAATCAGCTTAACTGAAGCACCTATTCAAGGAAAACTACAAAACACTACAAGAAAAGAAATGGAGACACATCCCCAGTTCATGGATTGGGAGGATTAACATTGTCAAAATGGCAATACTGGGGCTGGAGCCAATAGTCCAGTGAGTAGGGCGTTTGCCTTACAGACACGAGTTCGATACCAGGCACCCCTCATGGTCCCCCAAGCACCGCCAGGAGTAATTTCTGAGTGGAAGAGACAGGAGTAACTCCTAAGTATTGCAGGGTGTGACCCGAAAAGAAAAAAAAAATTGGCGATACCCCTCCCCAAAGCATTATTATACAGACTCAATGCAGTCCCTAAAAGGATACCCATAATATTTTTTCAAAGAAACAGATCAAACATTCCTGAAATTCAGACAAAACAATAAACCCCCACAAATAGCTAAAGCAATCTCTGGGAAAAAAGAAGATGAGATACATTACCTTTCCCAACTTTAAACTGTACTACAAAGCAGTTGTAATTAAACAGCACATGGTCTTAAAATAAAGACAGACTCACTGATCTATGGAAGAGTTGGAAGTTCTGACAGAACTTCAAATATATGCTCATTTAATCTTCGATAAAGGAGCAAGAAATAAGAAGTGGAGCATAATATAATGCTCACCATAACCATGACGGACCCCACACCAGGCTATTTCACTTGGGGCACCCCAGTTGGGGGAGGGGGGCTGAGACTACTCTCCGCCCCAATGGATCCAGCCCTGCAGCCGAAAACCTCCAGAACTCAACCGCCACCACGATCACAGCTGCTCTCTACAGGCTCGGGCCAAGCCTCACCCACAAATGAACATTTTCCTGGACCGATTTGGGGCTATGTGACAGTTCATAGAGCATATCCTACCCATACTCCAAGAGTACCGCACCACATTTGATGGGACTCAAAGTAGGAGGCAACCAACCAACCTTGGAGGGAAATATATCATTTTGGTTCTGCTTTGGAGCAGGGATTGAGGTCGGGATGAAAATACCCAAAATATGGTGGTGGGAAGGTGTAATGGTGGTGGGATTGGTGTTTGAATATTAAATGTAAACAAATGCTGTGGAATAAAATATACATAAAGAAAAATATATGAAATGGAACGAAAACAGCCTCTTCAACAAGTGGTACTGGGAAAACTGGAACCTACATACAAAAAAATGAACTCAGACCTCTTTTGAACAGATGACTGAATAAAGAAACTATGGTACATCTACACTGTGGGATACTGTGTGGATACCAGGAAAAATTATTTGCCATTGTATCAGAATGACATTTGCACTCC
This sequence comes from Sorex araneus, assembly GCF_027595985.1. NCBI lineage: Eukaryota > Metazoa > Chordata > Mammalia > Eulipotyphla > Soricidae > Sorex > Sorex araneus. The sequence continues at coordinate 117,978,043 of NC_073306.1, read as the reverse complement.
TGTGTTCACTGCAACACTATTCACAAAAGCCAAGATATGGAATGCCCAGATAAACAGATCAAACTGTGGCATTCTAGAGATAGATAACACTGTACGTAGGGTGCTTGTCTTGCACGTGGCTGACCTAGGTTGGATCCCTGCCATCCCATATGCATCTTGACAGTGCATCCCAAGCACTGTCAAGAGTAAATTCTGACTGCAGAGCCAGGAGTAACCCAAGCATCACCGGGGGTACCCAAACCCAAAATGTGGCATATTATTTTTAAAAAAAGATGCCAATTATGGACCAGAGAGATAGTACAGGAATGAAGGGACATACCTTGTTGTAGTTAACCCCAGTTCAATCTCCAGCACCATATATGGTCCCCCAGCACGCAGATCATTGCCAAATGTG